>NC_090647.1:231045946-231645946 GCF_040937935.1 Hyperolius riggenbachi
TCTGTTCGTCAACTCAAGCTCAAGCGATCTTGGGTGCTGCAGCAGGACAATGACCCAAAACACACCAGCAAATCCACTTCTGAATGGCTAAAGAAAACGAAAATGAAGACTTTGGAGTGGCCTAGTCAAAGTCCTGACCTGAATCCTATTGAGATGTTGTGGCATGACCTCAAAAAGGTGGTTCATGCTAGAAAACTCTTAAATAAAGCTGTATTACAACAATTCTGAAATGAGTGGGCCAAAATTTCTCCAGAGCGCTGTAAAAGACTCATTGCAAGTTATCGCAAACGCTTGATTGCAGTTATTGCTGCTAAGGGTGGCCGAACCAGTTATTAGGTTCAGGGGGCTTTTTCACACAGGGCCATGTAGGTTTTGAGTTTTTTTTCTCACTAAATAATAAAAACCATCATTTAAAATTACATTTTGGGTTCAATTATGTTATCTTTGACTAATAGTTAACGGTTTTTGATGAGCAGAAATATTTAAGTGTGACAAACATGCAAAAGAATAAGAAATCAGGAATGGGGCAAATAGTTTTTCCCATCACTGTATACAGTGTTTTCCCGAAAATAAGACACTGTCTTATATTAATTTTTGCTCCAAAAGATGTGCTAGGACTTATTTTCAGGGGATGTCTTATTTTTGGGGAAGCACTGGTAGTTTTCCTGAACAAAATGTATATACTGCGTGCCATGCTGAAACACAAGTAGCATACACAGAGCCTGTGGTTTGCAGATATTGGCTCTCACTTACAAGAAACTGATTCTGCTGCTCATGTGGGTAAGAATCTATTTCTTGTAGGCAGAGAACTCTCAGTCAGGCTTCCCAGAGCTACGATAGGATAAGCTGTGTGTCCTGGGAAGAGGTGAAGTGCTGCTGATGCCTATCACTTTACGACAGATCAGGAGGACAGGCTCCAACAAAAACACAAATTGCCTGACATACATATACAGGACTGTAGAACTCACATTATACTGCTGTTCTCCTGTATCCAGGCTTTGTATTGAGCGTGACTTGCTTTTGTTATGTGGACTGCTACCAGGTAGGGCTTACATTCGGGGGAGGGCTTATATTTCAAGCATGCTAGGAATTCCTGCTAGGACTTATTCTCAGAGGGTGTCTTACTTTAGGGGAAACACAGTGGCTTGCATCAGAAACAGACAGCACTTGAGTAGAACTGCTTGCCTGGTTTCTCGGTGTACTGGCAGGAAGATGGAGACACTTACTGGCAGCAGGAAGATGGAAACACTGGTGCAGGATGATGGGAGACACTTACTGGCAGCAGGAAGATGGATACTTACTGACAAACTGCCATTCTTATATTTGTACTGCTGCTTCTTATCAATGAGTACTTAAAACAACTTGGAAGACTGATTTAAATTAAATCTAAGATTTCCATGTCAAACCTGCAAATGATGTATTCTGAACAAATATCCAACTGATAATCTTTCAGGAATGGGTCACACTTGTCTTTCAGGTTTCTGCATGCATTTTTCTGCAGGCGTTTTCTGAACACCATGTGCATTTGTTTGCAGACAAATATGTGTGTTTTTTTTGAGCAGCTAATCTAACTGAGGCCTGGAACCCACTAGGAGCACTTTTCTGAGCGCTTCATGATTTGAAAAGCTCTTGCTAATGTAATGCTATGGGTGTGATTACACTAGACTGAGCATACATGTCAGACTCTGGCCCGTGGGCCAAATCTTGCCCTCAGAGCTATTCAATTTGGCCCTCAGGTGGTGTTCCCACTTTGAATTATGTTTGGCCCACTCTAGGTCACCAGGCTACCTATATTGGAGGTGAAGCTCTAGAACACCAGGGAAGACATTTAAGGAAGGTAGGGGGAAAGCACTAAATAATAGGAAACTGTATAGGGGAGGGTGGGGGCCACTAGACACCAGGGAACTGTATAGGGGCGGAGGACCACTAGACAGCGAGGAACTGCATAGGGGTTGGAGGGGAGCCATTAGACACCAGTGAACTTTATAAGGGAGGAAGGTGGCCAGTAAACATTGAGGTTGGCTGGTGACTAGGTCTCCGTTTTCAATTTCGGCCCACTTTGTATTTGAGTTTGACACCCCTGCACTAGAGCGATGTGATTCAAAAACAAAGAAGAAATCAGTTTTATTTTTTCACATTTGTGTTGTTGCAGTGATCAAACTGGGGGTTTTCTTTACTTATGTCTAATTTAATTCTAATGTCTAATTTAATTTCAGTTAGGCCTGGGACACACTAGCAGCGCTTTTTTACGCACTTGTGATTTGAAAAGCTTTTACTAATGGAATGCTATGGGTAATTTTTATAAAAGTGGGATCACACACATAGCATTACATTAATACTGCTAGTGGGTTCCAGGCCACAGGGCCCTGACACACGGGAGAATGTTTTACGGGTGTTTTTTTTTTATTTTTACAAAACGCTGCTTTTGACTTACATTAAAATGGCGGCATAATAGCCAGGATCACGATTTTTCGGAAGACTGAGATTGTGTCAATGTTGCCATGATTTTACCACGATTCTTGTAAGTCAACTGAGACGTTTTTAAAAAAGGAATACAACCCACAAAATGGCGTGTCAAGACCCTCAGTTGTGAGACATGCAATACATCTTGACATTCTGACCACTATAATAGATCAGCATATGAACATACACCAACCCTATGCTGAGTGCACATTTATCACTATGGAGATGTAAGGGCACATATCTCCTGCTGCAGGGGAACACAGTAATGATCGAGCAAGAAATTCCTACCCAGTGGATTATTGGACAGACTGAACATGGCAGTAGGATTTTCTTGGTAATGTCATGTAGACATTTCACACGTTAGGTGTAGGAAACTAGGGATGTTTACCTGGCACTTCTTTTTTCTCCTCCTGTTGAGTGACCTGAGCTTCCACATTCTTAGCATGAATTGTGCAGCAAGCTGAAAGACAGAGATTCATCAGTCATCTAATACACACTATACATTTCTAAAACATCACGCTTGAGGATAATGGATTATCTGTCACAGAGTACATCACAAAATACATAGTAACCATCACCAGAGTTGCCTGTCTCTATTCAGTGTCCTAACGATTTAAGGTCGGCTGGCACACCAAAGTCAGTTTCCAAGCAAATTTATTGAATGCACAGCATGACAATTGTTTCGGGGCCAAGCATGGTCCCCTTCATCAGATAAGTGCAGTGTATGTCTGCACTTATCTGATGAAGGGGACCATGCTTGGCCCCGAAACAATTGTCATGCTGTGCATTCAATAAATTTGCTTGGAAACTGACTTTGGTGTGCCAGCCGACCTTGAATCGTTTGTATTGGATTGATGTCGCTTCTACATCAAGGCTGAGCACCCAATAACCCATGGCAAGGTGTGCCTATCCTAAACCCAATATTGCACTGTATTCAGTGTCCTAAGGCTGCTCAGTGCCACATTCTTACTTGTGATTGTGTTTTCCTGTCTTATAGCAGAATTGGGTGGCCTTCATCACACCCCCCCCCAGCATAGCTATATTGGAGTAGCCTTTGCACCCCTCTGCCAGATAGAGGTATAAGGTATCCTTTGCCTCCCCAGTAATGCAGGACGGAGTGATGTATGTCACCTGTCCTGTGCCACGCTTTAATCTCCTCCTTCCTTCCTCAGCACACTCCAGAACCTTTACCTTTCTGCCAGTGCCTCATCTCCATACCCCACATGCATGTATGCACTGATGTAATAAGCTGGTGGGTGACGGGAACAGACAAGTCTGGCAGCCATAGAGATGGGAGGATACCCTGAGGAAGGAACCCTGAGGAGTGTGTCGGCCGGAGAGGTGAGATATGATGCTCGGAGAGGTGTGATATGGTGCTCCTCATCTTAAAGAGAACCTGTACTGAGTAAAATATTAAAAATAAACACATGAGGTAACTTTAAATGAACATTACATAGATACCTTGCCATCAGTTCCTCTCAGAAGCTCACCATTTTCTTCTGACAATTATCCCTTCCAGTTCTGACAATATTTTGTCAGATCTGAAATATATCAGTTGCTGTCAGTAAAATATCAGTTGCTGTCAGTTATAGCTGAGAGGAAAACTGATGTATCAGGTAATGTCCATGTTTCCCTATGGCTCAAGTGGGCGATGTTACAGTTTAACTGTGTGCTGACCAGAAAGCTGTTATGGGTAATGGCAATTTTCAAAATGGAGGACGGAAAATTCCCTTGATCACAGTGAACAAACAGGACGCGGGACAGGAGAAAGACACTGAGGAGTAAACTACATGGAAGGTAAGTATGACTTGTGTATGCTTATTTTGACTTTTAATTTTCAGTTCAGGTTTTCTTTAATGCTTGTTTCGAGTCTATGGCTAAGGGTATTAGAGACAGGGGCTCAGTAGGACAGCCAGGCAATCTGTATTGTGTAAAAGGAAACAAATGTCAGCCATTTCTTCAATAATAGCCCCTTTGTGCCCACCAAACCCCTCAAAAAATGATAAAATTGAGGCTGGAGCCACCACTGATTTTAGACGTAGTAACCATTAATTCCAGACGTAAAGTGATCTTGTTTTAAAAACTTGTTATCTCATCTAAAAAGGTACAGCTGAATTTGTAACACTTAGAACTGTATATTACTTTACTGTGATTTTCCTTGCTGTCCTTATGTGTGAGAGTGGATCTCGGACAGCATTTATCAGATGGTCTTACTTAGCATTCTGATTTTAGTGTATAAAATTCACTTCATATTCTAATCAGTATATAGCACAGTGCAGAATAGTGCGTCATTTATTTTTTAAACATTGTATTAATTAAAGACAAGTCCAGGATTTACTTGAAGAAGCTCATAGCTAATATTCAGTTTAGGTCATCTTGCTGTGAGACTCACTAACCAAATCGAGTACCATTAGAAAGTGGCTTATGTGTCTGTCATGTGCTGCTTTTGCTGGGCTATCGGCAACTTCAGTCAATTCATCATTTGTAAAGTATATTTGCAGTCTAAATCCAATTATTTCTTATTATTAGCACATATTGATATTCTTGTCTTTATCATATAGTAGAAATTCATGAATTCTACTGCAGCACTTTTTTTGGTTAAAATGTAATCAGCAACAATTTATTAAAACTGAAAATGATAATGCCATTACCTCTAGCGGAAGGTTTGGTCTTGACGATGTAGAACATTATGATAAGCACAATAGCTACAGCCATAATGAATATTGTAGACATGGCAATTATTAGAGCGGTGGCCAAATGTCCTTGTCCAGGAATGTCCACTAGAAGAGATAGAAACGTATTAACTTCACAGATATCACACACACGAAAGGGAGTGCAGAATTATTAGGGTGATGAGTATTTTGACCACATCATCCTCTTTATGCATGTTGTCTTACTCCAAGCTGTATACTCTCGAAAGCCTACTACCAATTAAGCATATTAGGTGATGTGCATCTCTGTAATGAGAAGGGGTGTGGTCTAATGACATCAACACCCTATATCAGGTGTGCATAATTATTAGTCAACTTCATTTCCTTTGGCAAAATGGGTCAAAAGAAGGACTTGACAGGCTCAGAAAAGTCAAAAATAGTGAGATATCTTGCAGAGGGATGCAGCACTCTTAAAATTGCAAAGCTTCTGAAGCGTGATCATCGAACAATCAAGCGTTTCATTCAAAATAGTCAACAGGTTATCGCCCGCCATTGGAAGTCGACTGCAGCACCTCCTGTTTCTGAGTGGATTAGGGAGATTCAGCACATTAAATTGATGGAAAACCTGACTCATATAATGCATGCGCGCGATGAGCAGTTTAGCCGCACATGGGCCCCATGGCACGAATATGAAGAAACTGCCGAGTTTAAACAACTGTTGGCTTAGACTACTGCCTATAAGTTATGCGATAGTTCCCCTCCTGATGTGGGTGTCATGAAAGTATAATATGTGGCACCATGGGGAGGATGCTTGCTCTCCCCATGCCTCTGCAACCCCTGTGCTTGGTAACCTACACACCAGTCCTTGATTTCTTTCCTATTTACTTCTTTCTCGTTTCTGCTCTCTCACTATGTTATTCTCTATCCTTCTCTTCTTCTTTCTTCATTTTTATATGAGCAAAAATATCATTAAGTTGTTAGTGGGAGTTGAGACGGCACCCGGGTCCCACCTTAAATTAAGCTTAGTATAACTGCCCCGGTCTGAACCATAGCTCCTAAGCTGGGACGGAGTCCGGGGAAATGTTCCCTCTGGGCCCTGAGGCTCCGTTCTTATCACCATTTTCATATCTCACAGTCCGGCCATTAGCATACAGATATAGCCTCATCATGCAAATTACTCAAGCCTAATACCCTGTTTGGCCGAATGACAAATGAGATTTGCCCTTGGCCTTGCCAAGGATCTATGTTTATTGTGAGTGGTTCCTGGGGGCCGCTCCTCTCCCTTATAATTAGCTTTCTTTTAGTGGTTACAGATATCCACTTGCGGCGCTGGTTGGCCATATACACTGTCTCTCTAGTTTCTTGACTAACGGAATGTCTGTAACTTTTACTCGAGGATATGGTTTATAGCTATTATTGTCTGCTATTTGTTTAAACAACTGTTAAAACAAAATAAAGAATCTTTAAAAAAAACAAAATAGTCAACAGGCTCGCAAGAAGCGTGTGAAAAAACCAAGGCGCAAAATAACTGCCCATGAACTGAGAAAAGTCAAGCGTGCAGCTGCCAAGATGCCACTTGCCACCAGTTTGGCCATATTTCAGAGCTGCAACATCACTGGAGTGCCCAAAAGCACAAGGTGTGCAATACTCAGAGACATGACCAAGGTAAGAAAGTGTAACGATTGTGGAATTCTCTCCGTGATCAGCGCACAAGACGTGCGCTGATACTGCGGAAATCCTCCACAACCGTGTAATTTGAGGGAACCCAGCAAAAGGTGCAATGCACCTGTAGAGGGAAATTCCTGTCGGCAGGTGGAGCTGTGAAGTGCAGAGGAACAGCTCCTCTGCCCTACCACACACGCCAGACAGGAATTGCACGAAGGGAAGAAACGCAGGGCAAGATAGCCCTGAATGAGATTGAGCAAAGGGACAGATTGTATGTGTGTGCACCAAACTAGTCGCCAACCCGCGACGGTGCATACACAACAGCAGATGGAAACAGGAACGCAATCGCGAGAGAGGCGATTGCCAGAGGTGACACAAGGCTACAGCAAGGCAGAGCACGAGAGTAGCAAAGGCACAGCAAATCATACAATGAAAAGTTAAGGAAAATAACAAACGCTAGCTAAACGCGAACACCGCACTCATTCGCAACAGTGCACGCGTTTATGCGCGGTCTTCGCGTGATAAGCACAACAGAGACAAGCACGCCTAACTAACCACGGAAAGACAAACATGAAACAGAGGACGCGAGCGCTTGCTTAACAGTTACCTCACCGAGCCTCCAGCAAGCGTTCGTAGCAGACAAGACAGATACACGAAAACAGGAATAAGCGAGTGATAGGATCCACAGCACTAGCGCAAGAGGCTAGTGCGATCCAGGAAGACAGAGCAGAAGGATCCACAGCACTAGCGCAAGAGGCTAGTGCGATCCAAGTATAGAAATAGAGATGGAGATCAGACGGATCCAGAGCACTAGCGCAAGGCGAGTGCGATCCTGGCAAGACAGAACAGATGAGATAGCTGGTAGTAACCGCTGCTCCAGCATTACTCCAAGAACAAAGATCAGAACGACTTCCTGTCGACCACCGCTGGGACAGGACAATCGCAACAGACAAACAAAACAGATATGCAATCCTAACTGCACTAGGGAATCTGCCTAGTGCAGTTCCAGGAATTACTCTAGGCTAATCTTCAAACAAAGAGCAAGGCTGACACTCCAGGCGAGTTACACAGGACTAACCCTTATGACCAGCAAAGGACTCTGGGAAACATAGCTCTTTATACTGCCAGTCATCAAAGGAGGCAGGTAGGGGATTTGCATAACTAGTGTATGCAAATTCCTCAGCAGCAGACCAGACCAGAAACTTGTAATGGAAAAACAGGTCTCTCTTGCAGAGACCTGCAGCCCACAGACTAGAGGAATGGTCAAACAGCTGTCTGCCAGTGCATCCAGCTGAGCGGATCATTACAGAAAGGCTGAAAGACGACCACCACTGAACAAGACTCACAAGTTGAAACGTCAAGACTGGGCCAAGAAATGTCTCAAGACTGATTTTTCTAAGGTTTTATGGACTGATGAAATTAGAGTGAGTCTTGATGGGCCAGATGGATGGGCCCGTGGCTGGATTGGTAAAGGGCAGAGAGCTCCAGTCCGACTCAGATGCTAGCAAGGTGGAGGTGGAGTACTGGTTTGGGCTGGTATCATCAAAGATGAGCTTGTGGGGCCTTTTCGGGTTGAGGATGGAGTCAAGCTCAACTCCCAGTCCTGCTGCCAGTTTCTGGAAGACACCTTCTTCAAGCAGTGGTGCAGGAAGAAGTCTGCATCCTTCAAGAAAAACATGATTTTCATGCAGGACAATGCTCCATCACACGCATCCAAGTACTCCACAGCGTGGCTGGCAAGAAAAGGTATAAAAGAAGAAAAACTAATGACATGGCCTCTTTGTTCACCTGATCTGAACCCCATTGAGAACCCGTGGTCCATAATAAAATGTGAGATTTACAAGGAGGGAAAACAGTACACCTCTCTGAACAGTGTCTGGGAGGCTGTGGTTGCTGCTGCACTCAATGCTGATGGTGAACAGATTAAAACAGTGACAGAATCCATGGATGGCAGGCTTTTGAGTGTCCTTGCAAAGAAAGGTGGCTATATTGGTCACTGATTTGCTTTTGTTTTGTTTTTGAATGTCAGAAATGTATATTTGTGAATGTTGAGATGTTATATTGGTTTCACTGGTAAAAATAAATAATTGAAATGGGTATATATTTGTTTTTTGTTAAAGAGAACCAGAGATGAAGCACCCTCATGTATTGTATTACATTTATCAGTGGGAACATGACAGTAAACACCTACCCTGCTTTTAGTTTCATTGTTATCTGCTTAATTAGTCTATTAGCAACTGTGATAAGAATCCACCGACTATTCAGTGGAGGTTTGACCTGGAATCATTATAGCTGAATCACTCTTCTGTGTAGTTTTTTCAAGCCCAAGCCTTCCCCCTCCTGGCTTAGATTTCCTGCTTTGCATATTACTGAGAGCTGTGATGACATGGGAGGGGCTGCTGCTCCTGAGAGAGAAGCTCTGTGGCTGTAATATGATCCCTGTGTGCTCTGTGTGCACTAGATACTGATAATAACTGCAGTTTCATTCCTATGAGAGACATTTCCTACAGGCAGCTGTACATCATACCAAAATGAAAGCACATAGATGAAAGGCTGCATTTAGCCTAGATAGCAGCATAGTCTCATATAGCCTAGACAGCACATCCAGAACAACTCATAACCCGGAAGGAGAAGGGATATGAGCCGGCGGCCATATTTGATTTTTCCTGGAGCAATAATGGATAAAAAACACTAAAAAAGGCACACCAGAGCGGCAAAATTATCAGGTAGAGCATTTATTCTTTACAAGCTATCAATTGATATGTTTATTTTGTGTGAAACGTTCATCTCTGGTTCCCTTTAAGTTGCATAATAATTATGCACAGTAATAGTCACCTGCACACACAGATTCCCCCCCTAAACTAGCTAAAACTAAAAACAAACTGAAAACTACTTTCAAAAATATTCAACTTTGATATTAATGAGTTTTTTGGGTTCATTGAGAACATGGTTGTTGTTCAATAATAAAATTATTCCTCAAAAATACAACTTGCCTAATAATTCTGCACTCCCTGTATACAATGTAATGTTCCTACCACTGTCTAGAGTAAAAAGTAAGTAAAATTACCTACTAAATGATTTCTCATGACTTAACAGCTGTTGTACTATTACGTACTTCCACATGAGCAGAGGTGTAACTACTGGGGGAGCAGCCCATGCAAATGCCCAGGGCTATGGGGAACCCCAACCAATAAACCTCCCTCCAATGCAGGAAGTCTCCATCCATAGCAGGAGTAGTTGTGGCCACATTTGTTTTGGCTTAAGGGAGTCATGGTGACTAAATGTTATGAAATGTATTCACACTTGTCACGTGATCATCAGCAGATGGGTCCCAGGCCAGGAGACAAAGACACATGACATTTACAGTATATAACCTATTTCTCCTGGTGAATTGGCAAAGCAATTCAGACTTACAGCCACTTGGGATGCTCAAGAACACTGGGGAGCCTTGCTCAAAGACCCTTTCCTGTTTTACGGGGGAAAGAAGGTGAATTCTGGAGAGGACTCATCAAAGTATCATTGCAGGGCCCATGATATGTAATTACACTCTGCACATGAGGCTCATGACAACTAAAAGTCTAATATTAGAGTCAAGCTGTCTCATGTACACAGAATTCTCAAAACATCATATTAACACAACCTGGCATTCTGTGACTTTTGATGCAGTCTCTTGTATTGTGCACAGCAGTGGACCTCTGCGAGGATGCACCCTTTTCACCAATTGTAATGCGTTGCAGACTGGTGCTAAGTGTCTATAAAGCTGAATGGGTGCCATGTGCAAATCTACAGCTCATAGTACATTTATAAAATGCCAAGTACATCCCTATGTTGTGCTTAGTTATACTGTACCAGAACTCCCCACTTTTTCTCTGTATTGCTGATGTGATTGCATCTATTTTTCACCAACAGAAACATTATTTTTGCTAGAGGCAAAATAATATGTAGTAAAACTCCTTTTTTTATGTGTACTTCTATTGTTTTATATGCATTTTTTACTGCATGGCAATAAAGGTTTACAAGACTTTAAGAGGTGCAGATACTTTGTGTGAGAAGTAGAGGCTCTGTATGCTGTATATAGTGTATACAGTACCCTAGTTTATGCCACTCTATGCAGACTGTTGCCTGATCTGACTTGCGATAATGCTGCTCTAACTGGCTGCATAGAAGCATTTCCTAGAAGCATTTCTGATGAGCCACCACAGCTGGTAACAATAAAAGAGACACTGAAGCAAAAAATAATAATAATGATATAATGAATTGGTTGTGTAGTACGGATAATTACTAGAACATTAGTAGCAAAGAAAATATTCTAATATTTTTATTTTCAGTTATATAGTTGTTGTTTTTTTATAACATTGCATCATTCTCTAATATTTGCAGTTTACACTCTACTCAGCATTCTAAATGATTTTACAGAGCAGGCTAGTGAACTTTTGAACCCCTTTTCTGCAGAGAAAAATAATATACGACTGACAGTTGAGATAACAAGCTTCAGAAGACAGAGCTCTCTGCGACTTTGAAAGTCGTGGCGCACAATGGCTCTTTTGCATAGATAACAACTGGAGTTTCTTACCTCTTTCTGTAATGGAAACAATATTAGACTTATGTCACTGCTCTTAATGTTTTATTTCTTAGCTGTACTACACATACAAATCATTATATCATAATGTTTTTTCTGCTTCAGTGTCTCTTTAGAGGACCACTATCGCAAAAAAGTGGGCAGTTAAAATCTGACAGAAACTACAGATTTTGGGTCAGTCCATCTCCTCATAGGGGAATCTCAGGGTTTTCTTTGTTTTCAACAGCAGTTTAACTGCCAAAATAGTAAGATACCAGCAAGCCTACCTAATCACTTGCACTCTATTTTGTCAGTTAGACTTTACAACTGCTGTTCGTTTTTTTTTCGATAGTGGTCCTTTAAGGTGGCCATACATGGTACAATTTTTCAATTAGATAATTTAGTTTGATTATTCCGTTAGATCGAATATAAAGATTTTTCCAGCATGTCCGATCATTTTTCCCGAAAAAAACGGGATAATCGTTCGAATTTCTTGATCGAAAAAACCCAAAAATTTCAACTTTCATTCAATTCGATCATTTAGATCGAATAAACGGGAAAATCGAACGTTTTTATTGTACCATGTATGGCCACCATTAAAGAGACATTTAAATCATAAAAAATTTGAAGACTATTACAAATGAATTGATAACTTCTATCAACAATAAAAGTATTGGACCTCACCCACTTTTACTGACCAATCCGTATAAAATAAATTTCCTCTCCCTCCGTTACTGCAGAGGTTCCCTGAGGTCCGAAAATGATTTGAATGTAAAAAGGTTGAGAAAGGCTGAGTTAGAGAGTGCAGGTTACTCACCTTTGTGTGCATGCTGCAAGGGTGACATCGTGTTGGAGCCCACTATTCTCGCTGATCCACCTGAATTGTGCACTGTTCCAATGCCTGCCAAAGAATGGAATAATATTAAATAACATATCATATGCGGTTCACTTACTTCTTTCTTTTATGGATTCAACTATTCTCAACATTTAACAAGCCGAATTCTCAAAGCAGCCATGATGATTATTGAAATTGAGATCTATTACACTTTATATATAGTCTATACATTGTGTACGGTTGAACATATAAAGTTTACATCATAGTGAATAGAACAGATACACGTTTATATCTGTAGTAGCACCTCCACCTTTCTCCGCATTCTGATGCCTTGCAAGTACACCCTCAGCATTGTGTCCTCCCCTCCAGCCTGGTACCCCCCCCCCTCCCTTCTCTGCCCTCTTCCTGCTTGGATCAAATTACATCTCTTTTCACAGTGTGTAGAAGCAAGGAGACACAACAGAACAGCTGCAGCCTGTCTTATCATGTCTGTTTGCTGTAATTCTAATTTCAGATGTCATGTCTGCCTGTCTGGATTAGATTGCATCTCTTTTCACAGTGGTTGTGGGCTGGGAGCATGACATGGGGGGGGGGGGGGGGATTTCAGATGAAGGGAGTGTATTTCAAGACCATATGTGGAATACGGGCCCTAGAAGTGGGAAAATCAGACTTTATTATGTGTGATTTAATATATATTGGCAACTTAGATTTAAAGCAAACTGTAATTTATAATGTAGGTACTCTTAGACTGTTCAAATGTAAAAATACATTGTGCAGTTGCCTGCCGCTATGCGGCAGCAGCCCCAGGACCGCCTAAAGGCGATCGGCGTAAAGTCCTGGGGCTTCATTTTGCAGGAGATTGCACACACGATGCGCGCGCATCTCCTGCTTAGTAGGCTGAGCAGAGCTTCAGTCTCCCAGCTGGCGAAACTGCTGTCTAATTAGCATGTACAGCGCTGCGATCCAAGGCAGCACTGTACTGGGGACAGCCGTCTGACAAGGGACTTCCAGAGTCTCGGCGGTGATCCACTGTCATAGACTGAAGCCTATGACAGCCGATAACAGTGATAGGCTGGGCGGCGGAGGCTGGGCGGCGGAGGGAGGGCGGGGCCACAGTATAAATAAAAGAAACGACACAATTTTTATTAAAAATAAAACATATAAATATTTATTAAAAAAAAACATTCCCCACCAACAGAGAGCTCTGTTGGTGGGGAGAAAAGGGGGGGGGGGATCACTTGTGTGCTGTGTTGTACAGCCCTGCAGCTTGACCAGTGGCCTATTTTACAAAACATGGCCTGGTCTTTAGGGGGGTTTAACACTGTGGTCCTCAAGAGGTTAAGGTTTTACAATTGCTCATTACTTGTCTCTTTATATACCAAAGACATGGTTCCTACTTAATGTGGTGATGCTGAGAAGTGTAGACTGCTATCTACCTGTATTGTTCCTCCTGCTTAAGGACTGTATATTTGTGTTTCTGCATGCTGTGTGTAAGCTTTGGTATAAGTGGGTTTATAATGTATCCACTTATATTTTTGGGACCAATCGGTAGCAATCAGCATCTTCATCACTGCACTGACAGGGTGTTGTGGAATTCTCAGCCCTCACTACGTGTGACTGCATTCCACATTCTACACTGGTACAGAGGCCAGATCATGATTTGGTTGTGAGGTTTGCCTCCACAGAGGTGCAGGCTGTCTGAGAGCAAAAGCAAGTCATTTTGGCATTGGCAGCCACCTGATTAAAAAATGCACCGCATAGTTTGCACTGTTAATTGTGCTTTAGCAGCACCCAAGGTATAATTTAAGCTTCGATGGTGGACTTTGGTTTTGCACAATCACAAAATAATAACAGTGGAAGCTGGCGCAGATATGGGTGGAGGGATTGGCAGGGGGAAGGTTAGTGTGGGAGAAGTGTTGGGTAAAGTGATAGTAGAAATAAATCTAACAGCAACTGCAGCCTATAGTTACGTTCCCAGAAACTAGAGTAGCAGGAATACTACCAGTCACCAACATGGTGATGGCAGAATCCAAGCTATCAGGATAATGGACTTCACTGACCCACCACGGATGCAGCGAACGTCCATCAAGCATGGAACTAGGCAATACACAATGATAAGAAAAATAACAAACGACTCAACTAACGGACAAATATATATTAGCAAGTCTGCATATATATTTATCAAGAACTATCTAAAGCTACAGGATTTTCTTACATTTCTATTCAGGTTCATTTTAAGATCACCTTTCTTGTTCATTTGCTAAGCAGTCATAAATAATACTCATGTAACAGGGTGTAAAAAGTATGCTTTGGAAAATCACCAAAATATACATGGTTCTGACTGCTGAGTTACTTATAAAAACATGTCATCATGCTTTACCATCCACACAACGGCCATCAATAAACACAGACACAACATGATGCATACCCATAAAATGAGATCAAAGAGCCTAACTAGTCAAAACATCACTCTGTACAGCAGCTGCCTATCTCCATTGCTGGGAATGGGTAGACTGACCCTTATGTAATATACCAGCATACAGAACCTCACAGCACAAGTGTAAGGGCTGGTTCACACTGCAAGAACTTTTTGTAAGCGCTTGTGATTTTAAAAGCTCTTGTTGATATAATGCTATGTCACTTGAACGAAGTGATTTTATAAAAAATCCCCCATAACAATGCATTAGCAAGAGCTTTTTAAATCACTAGCTTTTAAAAATCTCTTGCAGTGTGAACCAGTCCTAAGACCCAGTAAACACTACAAATCACAAGTGCAATCGCAAGCGTTTTTTTAAAAAACATTTTGTAAGCGCGTTTGTTTTGCGATTTGCAATTTTCTGTGTGCAGACAAACAGAAAGCGTACTCTTTGACCTGGAATTGAATGTCTTTTAAAGCAATCTTGCTTGAAAAACGCTCACAAAATCACTGTTCCAAGTCAATTTGCGATTTTTCTTATACCGTTCATTGTAGTGCAAACGCTCAGAAACTGATGCAGGACACGTGGTTGCGATTGGAAAGAAAGCTAATCGCTCATGTGAGAACACTCACATTGGATTTCATTAAACAAGCACTTTTAAAGTGCTTTTAAAAACGCTAGCAATTTTAAAAATAGCTTCAAACGCTCATAGTGTGAACAAACCCTAAGAAAGATTCCAGTGATACAGATGGTAAATGTATTGCTAATAAGTTCTGGTGATGCAATGTTATGTTTATTTTATGTAAATTTATGCAGCTTGTAACTGGACTAATAAAAATAATCAGATTCTATCAAAGTGATTAAAAGGAACCCGAAGTGAGAGACACATGGAGACTGACATATTTATTTCCTTTTAAACAATGCACATTGACTGGCTGTCCTGTTGTATTTCTGAAAAGTAGCTCTGTACTATACAGAGGAATAGTCCATTATTTCAAAGCCATCTGTATGCACTACAGCATACAAAAAGAGAGCAAAGGATGTCTGGCACTGTAGCTTTAATGCGTCACAGCAAGTGTACAATAAATGTTACATAAAACACAAGGACAGAGTCCGTGGAAGAGGTGGTACTTATCGTGCTCTGCCGAAGGTGGGGAGGCAGCTGTGGGCGCCAGTGGGTGCACGGCCTTACAGCCGTTTCGCAATGGGGTGAGCCTTGCTTCTTCGGAGGCTAATCGTGCACCCACAGCTGCCTCCCCACCTTCAGCAGAGCACGATAAGTACCACCTCTTCCACGGACTCTGTCCTTGTGTTTTATGTAACATTTATTGTACACTTGCTGTGACGCATTAAAGCTACAGTGCCAGACATCCTTTGCTCTCTTTTTGTATGAAGTGGTCACAATGTTTGAACTCTATTTGTCGTGAGCACGTAGCTTCTGCTGAAGTTTCTCTACACTGCCATTCAGCGGAATTTATTTCATCTGCAGTTTGTACTGAGTGCCTGCCTTTCTCTTTTGAAGTTTTTTGTATGCACTACAGCACAACACAGAAATGCACATTTTTCTGCACAAGTTCAAGAAAACAAATCTCATTCGGGCGTTTCTTCCTTTGTCAAGTGCCTGCAGTGCATGTTGTTACAGAGTTTTGTAAATACAGAGGCGCCAGCCAAGAATAAAATATTTAAAAATCATTCAAAAGGTGGAGGAAAGGGTGGACTTACCTCCCCACAAATGACACAACAGTATTTACTCAGTAGATAATTATTCATTTATTCCTTACTTTAATAAAAGTCTGCCTCTGTATTCACAAAACTACCGATTATCCACCCTGGTGGATGGAGGTTCTACCCTTTTCTTTTCTACGGAGAGCGACTTCTTAGCATGAGTGGGGACAGGATAATTTCCCCCTATGCACATACAGTGGTTGCTAGTGGTGGCAAACCACCCTTGTGAGTAATTTTCATTACATTTTTGATTCATTTACATATTAACGTTATTGCACAATCTGGGGCTCTCCAGCCTTCCGTTTTATGTTGTTACAGAGGCTTGATGGACCTCTAACCGGTATTCGGACTTCCTGAACAACATGGATCTGCCCTTGGCCTGCAAAGACCTTCCTCACAACAAGTGCAAGACACAATCTTTTAAAATATGTGCGAGTCTCAGTAATTTTTGATGGGTGAACAAACAACAGCCTCTGTTTGTAATCCTCATGCTATACTTGCTAACCTCTATACACTATACATAGCCGGCCTTTGACCTGTGCGACCAGAGCGGTCGCTCAGGGCGCCGGCTTCCAAGGGGGCGCCTAATAGCTGGTTACCTATATTGAGGGCACCTACACCTGATTTCCTATACTGGGGGCACCTATAGCTGGCTACCTTTACTGAGGGCACCAACACATGGCTACCTATACTGAAGGCTCCTACGCCTGGCTACCTATGGGGGAGATGGAGACCTTCAACTGACTTCCTATACTGGGGGCACCTATGCTTGGCAACCTACATTGAGGGAACCTACACGTGAGATTGGAGGGCGTTTTTTTGGGGGGGCGCACTGCAGCTATAACGCGTGGTGCAAATTGTCGGTGCTGTGCTATCATTCTAAATGGGGGGGGGGGGGGGGGGGCTAACTGTCCCACTGACTGTTTTTATTAATATTCCTGAAAGGTTCTAGCCTTCATTTTTAAGTATATTCAGGATAATGCACTCTTTCCATCCATTCGTGGTTATTAATAGTATTTTTCCTATTATACATATGTGACGTGTCACAGAGATCTGAGCATTTTGCGTGATGTGTCATGATGTCAAAAAAGTTGGGAACCACTGTCCTAGGAGCTATCTCAGGAGAAAAGATGAAGTGTGTGTGTGTGTGTGTGTGTGTGTGCGTGCGCGCATGCGTGAAGAGGATGAAGGGGGGCACAAAAATCAGGTTTCGCTCAGGGTGCTGTGAAACCTGAGGCCGGCCCTGATCACTATATACAGCCACACGGCAATGAGGTCAGAGCAGTCAACTCTGGTAGCGTAATGTGAAGTATGTGTAATCCTTACAAGAAGCTTGCTGAACTCCCGTTTACAGACCTTTAAAAGAGACAGCGAGTCAAAGCATGTCTGTAATCTGTGAATCAGACAAAACATCAATTCATTTGTGCAACTGCCTGGTAATTAGAGGAAATATGAGGAGATACTGAGGGCCTGAAATACACGGCTGGCAATTTTAGATCCTCAGTCAGACTTGGCACGGCTTGCTGAGTAACATTTTTTGTGGAGATCACAGTGATGTCTAAGAGCCAAACTTTAATTTACCTGACTGGTTTATAGAAACACAAAATGTTAGGAAAATAAGCCGCAGGACTCACGGCTAATCTAATGCAGGAATGGTCCATCTGACAGACAGCATCATGCTTGGGGTCCAATGCCCAGGTCTAGTGGGGCTAAGCGGGAATGAGCTACTACACTGCTGCAATCTCATGCACACAAATGCAGTAAGAAATACTTTATTCATTTTAAATTGAGGAAAACCTAAAAAGAAAACTACATGGCTACAGAGCCAGTAAATGTTTACAACGGGCCTTCCTTCTCAGCATTCATGTGTAATAATATCACAATTGTAATAGTATCACAATAAAGCCCACCAATACTGGCTCTGAGGACAGCCTCTATGTGAGAACACCAATACTTGCTCCCAGAGGACAGCCTCTGTGTGAGAGCACCAATACTGGCTCCCAGAGGACAGCCTCTGTGTGAGAGCACCAATACTGGCTCCCAGAGGACAGCCTCTGTGTGAGAGCACCAATACTGGCTCCCAGAGGACAGCCTCTGTGTGAGAGCGCCAATACTGGCTCCCAGAGGACAGCCTCTGCGTGAGAGCACCAGTACTGGCTCCCAGAGGACAGCCTCTGCGTGAGAGCACCAATACTGGCTCCCAGAGGACAGCCTCTGTGTGAGAGCACCAATACTTGCTCCCAAAGGACAGTTTATGTGTGAGAGCACCAATACTGGTTCCCAGAGGACAGCCTCTGTGTGAGAGCACAAATACTGGCTCCCAGAGAACAGCCTCTGTGTGAGAACACCATTACTGGCTCCAAGAGGACAGCCTCTGTGTGAGGGCACCAATACTGGCTCCCAGAGGACAACCTCTGTGTGAGAGCACCAATACTGGCTCCCAGAGGACAGCCTCTGTGTGTGAGCACCAATACTGGCTCCCAGGGTACAGCCTCTGTGTGAGAGCACCCATACTAGCTCCCAGAGGACAGCCTAGGTGTGAGAGCACCAATACTGGCTCCCAGAGGACAGCCTCTATGAGAGAAAAGTAAGCAGGGGAAAAGAAGGAGGTGGGCACCCTATGGGCCTTTAAGGTCCAGACGCCCTGGTGCAGTCACAACCTCTGCACCCCCTATACTACTGCACAAGTATGAAATAGTACAACCATTGATTCACTAATCTTTTAGCAGCCTCTAGTCTTTGTTTCAATAGACTTGGCTGAAAGATGCAGCATTTGGTCATGTGACAGCAGACTGTGTATAATAGGTCCAGTTACAATACAGCTCAGAACTTTAGTAATCAGGTCCAATATGTTAAAGAAAAACCTCAGGGAAATTCCAAAAACAACCTCTTTAGTCACAGTAATTCTTCAAAAAAGAATGATTACAGTGAATCCATTTGGTGATATTTTTATTTTACTATTTGACTTAAGCAATTTAATCTATTTTAAAGGATTTGTTTACATTAGTAACACTTAAATCTCCCAAAATGTGATATTTGCTCTACTAAATATTCTAACTGGCAATATCTGTAAGTACAAGACAAACCTTGATTGACTGTAGTTTAGTAAACCTGAGATAGCTTCCTGGAGAGCAATGGTTTAGTGTTCAATCTGCAGCACAACAGCACACAAGTAGGTGTGGCTACAGAGGGAGAATGTGTCAAAACAGGTTGTAGGTGGGTTAAACAATGGACATACATCAAACAAGTGACAGTGCTCCAGGCTGAAAACTTAAATGAAAGCCAACAGAGGCATGCAGAGCCCTACTGGGGCTAAATACATGCCTTGAATGTAAATCAGATGCAAATTATGTACTAATTCCTAATCTAAAAATTTGAATGCAGGTTGAAGCACATGAATGCAACTAGCCAAAAAGTATACTTACCTTAATTTTGTACAGCAGTAGAAATTGGCAGCACTTTCAGATAGTCTGTACCCGAATTAGCTATTTGCAAAGATGTGCAGAGCTCCAAAATATGGACAAAAGTACACAACATGCATTCAAAACAGGTACAGTAAAGGAGGGTGTTCGCTTCAGTATAAATAATATGTGCACAAATGATTCCCTAGTAGACCTCCCCACGGCGATGAAGGGCCTTCACACCGAAGACCTACCGCTAGTCTAACAATAAAAACATAATTTTTCCTAGTGTTGCTAATCATAAATGGTATACACATTTCTTCAAACAGACATCAAGCAAGTGACAGCGCTCCAGGCAGCAAACTGAAATGAAAGCCAACAGAAGCATGCAGACCCCCACTGGGGCTAAATACATGCCTTGAATGTAAATCAGATGCAAATTATGCACTAATTCCTAATCTAAAAATTTGAATGCAGGTTGAAGCACATGAATGCAACTAGCCAAACAATGGACATAACCTAAACGTACAAGAATCTAAGTTACACGCCACCGCCAGTTTAATGTAAGGGAACTGTGTGTAGAACAATGACTAGCCTATAGTGGGTACAAATGCACTTGATTAAAACCATAAAGGTGAGATTTTAAGAAAGGTCTGAAGACTTATGTCGCAAGATTACAACTGTAAAAGAAAAAAGTTTTTACTAAAATTAATCAATGGTTAGCGACTAAGAAAGTTCTGCCAGGTATTTCTGTGTTTAAACTTAATGTGAGATTACATGGCAATTTTTTTTTTCCAAAGAGGAAACAGATTTTCCACTAAGACTGCTGTTTTATGAGGTTGTAAAGTAACTGTGCTGGGAAAATACTAAGTGTAAATTCTGATAAAACATTTCCTAGGTGCACTAAAACTGACATACGGACAGGATGCCGCAACTCTATACCATATATTAGTAATAGTACAAGGTCAAACCCTCCAATGTTATGAGAAAGACTGACACTTATTAGCACAAAAAATATTTTCACAAAGGACGTGCCCCCACCACACCTCTACCTGATCACACCCAACACAACACTGCATGGCTATACTGTATGAGTCCTTCACTAATCGTGTTACAGCCACATTTTGATTCCCTGTCCCCATTTTAGATAGACATTTTCACTATAGTCAGTCCTTTTGGATTGACATTTGGGTGTAAAAATAGTGACATTCTTGGTCCCAGCTCCTCTGGGATGAGTGCCTATGTACAGGGAAATGCATTAGACTTCAGCATTTTTACAGAACACGGAGTATAATAACTATGGGAGTATGTCTCCTTTCCATAGTCTCTTTTTCATGGAAGGCTTTTCTTCCACAGGATTCATTTATTTAGTGGTTCCTCTTCTCCTGCTTGCTTCACAGATGACCCTGTGATATCATCATCATGGGCCATGCCAAACTATAAAGTCACAGGGATAACTCAGAAACGCTGTGATTAAGTCAGGCATAGGTGTGTTAATAAAGTGGCCTTTTATAGCACTATTAAATGGGCACACTGCCCAAGAGGAATGACGCCAACTATTTTTCAGAGCCAGGTGGATAGACGATGGTATGTAAGACTCAAGGTAATAAGTAAAATATTAGTGAAACTGTACGAACATGGCTATCGTTTTCAATATATTAAATCTTTTGTGTGATGTATATGAGGGGAAAAGCATCGACAGAGCGTACCCATAAAGAAAACCTTATGTGGTGAAAACAGATCTGAGTAAAGCTGACAATATTTTTTCCCCATTTTATAAGTTATTAAAACTGATGCCTTAGAGCGATATTTAATCAGTAATACCAGTAAGCTTTCTGGAGAAGGTGCCTGTATAATGCACAATATTACTCATAAAACTGCTGTGGTTCATTAAAATGCTTTAATCACTACAGATGGGATAAAGGAAATGTAAAAGTTGAAAGGGGCCTTCCTTGCAGACATAAAGGCGGGATTGACACCATCAAGAGGCCTTATTTACCAATTAGTGGTCAATCGATAGAAGACAAAATGTTTAGTTCATCTCTGTTTCTCACTGTTCAAACATATCTACAGGGAAACAAACAACAACAACCCCCACAATCCCCCAGGGAAAAAGCATCTACATTGTTAGTAATGTTGCTTATGACCTGAAGGTTGTTGAAATTCACAGACACGATGCCTAAAGTGTAACTTACTGTCAATTGAATATCTGCTGCAATAAGAGTTATCAATAGTCCAAGCAGAGAGGGGGCAAGAACAATCACCATAACTGATTAACCACTTAACGACCGCCCCCAGCCGATGGGCGGCGGCAAAGTCCGGGCCCAAACGACCGCAATACGCCCATCGGCGGGGGCGGCTGCGGGAGTGGCTTTGCGGCGATCGCGTCATTTGTGACGCGATCAGCCGCCGGGGACTGGCTCCGCCCACCGCTCGCTGTAACCTGCCGGCCGTTCGGAAGCGCCGGCGGGTTACTAGCTGCCCGATCGCTGCACGGAAAGTGTATAATAGGCTTTGTAATGTATACAAAGCCTATTATACTGGCTGCCTCCTGCCCTGGTGGTCCCAGTGTCCGAGGGACCACCAGGGCAGGCTGCAGCCACCCTAGTCTGCACCCAAGCACACTGATCCCCCCCCCCTGCCCCCTGATCGCCCACAGCACCCCTCAGACCCCCCCCTGCCCACCCCCCAGACCACTGTTTGCACCCAATCACCCCCCTAATCACCCATCAATCGCTCCCTGTCACTATCTGTCAACCTAATCTGCCCCCTACTCCCTCCTGATCACCCCCCCCACCCCTCAGATTCTCCCCAGACCCCCCCCCCAGAACCCCCCCCCCACCGTGTACTGTATGCATCTATCCCCCCTGATCACCTGTCAATCACCTGTCAATCACCCGTCAATCACCCCCTGTCACTGCCACCCATCAATCAGCCCCTAACCTGCCCCTTGCGGGCAATCTGATCACCCACCCACACCAATAGATCGCCCGCAGATCCGACATCAGATCACCTCCCAAATGCAGTGTTTACATCTCTTCTCTCCTCTAAACACCCACTAATTACCCATCAATCACCCATCAATCACCCCCTATCACCACCTGTCACTGTTACCCATCAGATTAGACCCTAATCTGCCCCTTGCGGGCACCCAATCACCCGCCCACACGCTCAGATTGCCCTCAGACCCCCCCTTATCAATTCGCCAGTGCAATATTTACATCTGTTATTCCCTGTAATAACCCACTGATCACCTGTCAATCACCCATCAATCACCCCCTGTCACTGCCACCCATCAATCACCCCCTGTCACTGCCGCCCATCAATCAGCCCCTAACCTGCCCCTTGCGGGCAATCTGATCACCCACCCACACCAATAGATCGCCCGCAGATCCGACATCAGATCACCTCCCAAATGCAGTGTTTACATCTCTTCTCTCCTCTAAACACCCACTAATTACCCATCAATCACCCATCAATCACCCCCTATCACCACCTGTCACTGTTACCCATCAGATTAGACCCTAATCTGCCCCTTGCGGGCACCCAATCACCCACCCACACGCTCAGATTGCCCTCAGACCCCCCCTTATCAATTCGCCAGTGCAATATTTACATCTGTTATTCCCTGTAATAACCCACTGATCACCTGTCAATCACCCATCAATCACCCCCTGTCACTGCCACCCATCAATCACCCCCTGGCACTGCCACCCATCAATCAGCCCCTAACCTGCCCCTTGCGGGCAATCTGATCACCCACCCACACCAATAGATCGCCCGCAGGTCCGACATCAGATCACCTCCCAAGTGCAGTGTTTACATCTCTTCTCTCCTCTAAACACCCACTAATCACCCATCAATCACCCCCTATCACCACCTGTCACTGTTACCCATCAGATTAGACCCTAATCTGCCCCTAGGGCACCCAATCACCCGCCCACACCTCAGAACGCCCTCAGACCCCAGCCCTGATCACCTCGCCAGTGCATTGCTTGCATCTATTTCCCCCCTCTAATCACACCTTGAGACACCCATCAATCACCTCCTGTCACCCCCTAGCACACCTACCCATCAGATCAGGCCCTAATTTGCCCCGTGTGGGCTCCTGATCACTCTGCCAAACCCTCAGATCCCCCTCAGACCCCCTTCCGATCACCTCCCCAGTGCATTGATTGCATCTATTTTCCCCTCTAACCGCCCCCTGAGACACCCATCAATCACCTCCTGTCACCCCCCTAGCACTCCTATCCATCAGAACAGGCCCAATACATCCTGTCATCTAAGAGGCCACCCTGCTTATGACCGGTTCCACAAAATTTGCCCCCTCATAGACCACCTGTCATCAAAATTTGCAGATGTTTATACCCCTGAACAGTCATTTTGAGGCATTTGTTTTCTAGACTACTCCTCGCGGTTTAGGGCCCCTAAAATGCCAGGGCAGTATAGGAACCCCACAAGTGACCCCATTTTAGAAAGAAGACACCCCAAGGTATTCTGTTAGGTGTATGATGAGTTCATAGAAGATTTTATTTTTTGTCAAAAGTTAGCGGAAATTGGATTTTTATTGTTTTTTTCACAAAGTGTCATTTTTCACTAACTTGTGACAAAAAATAAAATCTTCTACGAACTCACCATACCCCTAACGGAATACCTTGGGGTGTCTTCTTTCTAAAATGGGGTCACTTGTGGGGTTCCTATACTGCCCTGGCATTTTAGGGGCCCTAAACCGTGAGAAGTAGTCTAGAAAACAAATGCCTCAAAATGACCTGTGAATAGGACGTTGGGCCCCTTAGCGCACCTAGGCTGCAAAAAAGTGTCACACATGTGGTATCGCCGTACTCAGAAGAAGTAGTATAATGTGTTTTGGGGTGTATTTTTATACATACCCATGCTGGGTGGGAGAAATCTCTCTGTAAATGGACAATTGTGTGTAAAAAAAATCAAATAATTGTCATTTACAGAGATATTTCTCCCACCCAGCATGGGTATGTGTAAAAATACACCCCAAAACACATTATAATACTTCTCCCGAGTACGGCGATACCACATGTGTGGCACTTTTTTGCACCCTAACTGCGCTAAGGGGCCCAAGGTCCAATGAGTACCTTTAGGATTTCACAGGTCATTTTGCGACATTTGGTTTCAAGACTACTCCTCACGGTTTAGGGCCCCTAAAATGCCAGGGCAGTATAGGAATCCCACAAATGACCCCATTTTAGAAAGAAGACACCCCAAGGTATTCCGTTAGGAGTACGGTGAGTTCATAGAAGATTTTATTTTTTGTCACAAGTTAGCGGAAAATGACACTTTGTGAAAAAAAATAAATAAAATCAATTTCTGCTAACTTGTGACAAAAAAAAAAATCTTCTATGAACTCACCATACTCCTAACGGAATACCTTGGGGTGTCTTCTTTCTAAAATGGGGTAATTTGTGGGGTTCCTATACTGTCCTGGCATTTTAGGGGCCCTAAACCGTGAGGAGTAGTCTTGAAACCAAATTTCTCAAAATGACCTGTGAAATCCTAAAGGTACTCATTGGACTTTGGGCCCCTTAGCGCAGTTAGGGTGCAAAAAAGTGCCACACATGTGGTATCGCCGTACTCAGGAGAAGTAGTATAATGTGTTTTGGGGTGTATTTTTCCACATACCCATGCTGAGTGGGAGAAATATCTCTATAAATAGACAATTGTGTGTAAAAAAAAATAAAAAATTGTCATTTACGGAGATATTTCTCCCACCCAGCATGGGTATGTGTAAAAATACACCCCAAAACACATTATACTACTTCTCCTGAGTACGGCAATACCACATGTGTGGCACTTTTTTGAAGCCTAACTGCGCTAAGGGGCCCAAAGTCCAATGAGCATCTTTAGGCTTTACAGGGGTGCTTACAATTAGGCACCCCCCAAAATGCCAGGACAGTGAACACACCCCACAAATGACCCCATTTTGGAAAGTAGACACTTCAAGGTATTCAGAGAGGAGCATAGTGAGTCCGTGGCAGATTTCATTTTTTTTTGTCGCAAGTTAGAAGAAATGGAAACTTTTTTTTTTTCTTTTTTGTCAGAAAGTGTCATTTTCCGCTAACTTGTGACAAAAAATAAAATCTTCTATGAACGCACCATGCCTCTCACTGAATACTTTGGGATGTCTTCTTTCCAAAATGGGGTCATTTGGGGGGTATTTGTACTTTCCTGGAATTTTAGCCCCTCATGAAACCTGACAGGTGCGCAGAAAAGTCAGAGATGCTTGAAAATGGGAAAATTCACTTTTGGCACCATAGTTTGTAAATGCTATAACTTTTACCCAATCCAATAAATATACACTGAATGGTTTTTTTTTTATCAAAGACATGTAGCAGAATAACTTTCGCGCTCAAATGTATAGGAAATTTTACTTTATTTGAAAAATGTCAGCACAGAAAGTTAAAAAAAATCATTTTTTTGCCAAAATTCATGTCTTTTTTGCTGAATATAATAAAAAGTAAAAATCGCAGGAGCAATCAAATAGCACCAAAAGAAAGCTGTATTAGTGACAAGAAAAGGAGGTAAAATTCATTTAGGTGGTAGGTTGTATGAGCGAGCAATAAACCGTGAAAGCTGCAGTGGTCTGAATGGAGAAAAAGGCTCTGGTCCTTAAGGGGCGAAAAGACTGTGGTCCTGAAGTGGTTAAATAAGACATAAAATATGGCAAGTCATCAGGCTAGAATATAGAACCATATCAGGTAGTACTGCTGCAGTCAAGGCTAGATCTACTTCATGTGTGAAGATAATCCTGAGCTATGCTTGGCAGGCATTGCCAAAGTGCATCACGTACCATACAACTTCTGCACTGTAGGAGAATCTGCCAATCAGCTTATAGGAGCTCATGAGGCAACACACATGGCAAACTTTGAACTGTTATTAGCATGAAAAAATAGTGCAGAGACTTGTAGAAGGTTGGTTAAAAATCCCATGATGTGGTGAGATCTCAACCATTCAGTCAAGGTATAAGAGCATATCACAATGTATCATGCAATAAATGAGGGGGTATGTATCCTCCACATTAATGGATAATTTGTAAACACAGAACATTTATATTGCGCTTTTCTCCTGGCGGACTCAAAGCGCCAGAGCTGCAGCCACTAGGGTGCACTCTATAAGCTGTAGCAGTGTTAGGGAGTCTAGCCCAAAGACTCATTGCTGAATAGTTGCTGGCTTACTGAACAGGAAGAGCCAAGATTAGAACACAGGTCTCCTGTATGAGAGCAGAGACCTTAAACAGTACACTATTCAGTTGCTACACTAAAATAAGATATTAAATATATCCTCCATCACAGGGACATCTTAATAGATACATGTCACCAATAAACACTGGCAAAAAAAACACTTTTGTGCCTTGATTATGGGCTCAAACCAAACTTGGCTCTGCTGTGTGGAAGATTTGTTGACTGCTGTATGTCTAAGGCGAGTCACATTATCACATATTAATATCACTTGAGCTGCCAGTGGAAACAGTGATGGGCAAAGAGGCAGGAAAGCAGAAAGTGATTGGTTAATGATTTTCAGAAATGACGTGAGGGGCAGATTGCTCATCCACAAATAACTGGGCACAGGTACAGGGTAAATTCAGAGGCAGTTTATAGTAAGTTTTCCTTTTGTAAAGCAAAATCTACATTCATTTTGGTGAAAGTAATGGCAAATGTCTTCTCCATGGACTGCCAGTACTGGAAAGGTGTGAACAAAAATTGCCAAAATGGCCTATGAATGAATAGGCTTCTTTTTAAAGACAAATTAATTGATACAGTCGAGGAGGCATTTGGCCCTTGAGCAGCATTTTAATGCCATCACAATATGTTCTGGAAAGCATCCATAGCTCTGGCAATAGCTTACATAACCCTTCCAGTATTCATTGTTGGCACCCGCTGGTATTTGGGAGAAAGCATCTGTCCAAACCACAAGACTTGTTCCATGGCTAAACAGAAGCTGTTGCATTTATCATTGCAGAAAGAGGAGCAAAGCCACAGGAGGAATGTAAAAAAGCAAGATGGCAAAGTTTGTTAGTCCTGAGCAGACAATGATCAGAAAGCAAAATAACTCTAAGAACAGTTTTCCAAGCGTGGCCTAATTAGAGTCATTCTATTTTAGATTGCAGCATATGAAAGGATTACATGATGTAGCTGTGTGTGAACTGGCAGGATATTGAAATGCTGGAGGCTTTTACCAGACCATTGGGCTGAGGGCATTGCCATGGCAACATGCTGGGATATACACATCGGTTTATTATCACACTAAAATTGCTCCTCTGTCTGCACTGAATGAATATATCCCCTCTGGGCTAAAAATGATACACTTTTCAAAGATGCATCACATTAGCAATAAAATCTAGCTGACAATGTTTTACCAAATCACAATAATGCACACATGACCTAAATTTAAGCCATGAGCCAGGAGGAAATGAAACAAATACAGTATTGTGCCTGAGCTGCAGCATCGCGGTGATAAAACACAGGTCACCTCTGATAATCTGATTTTACAAACAGCACAGAGTTATTAGGTGTTGTTGTAAATAGGCAACAGTCTTTTGAAATATACCTCACCCAAAGTCATTAGGTTTTTATTTAGAACAAAACTATTAATTTATAAGGTTATTTTACAACTCTTTTTCCCTCCCCGTCTCCAGATGAAAGCAATTGGGCAGACAGAAAGGAGGAAATAAATGTTCCTTAATCAAAAAGGAATCGAGAACACATGCCTACAAGAAAGAGCCCAGGCCCAGGCTAGGAACTTGCAATTTAAGATGTAGGATTACGGAATAAAAAGGTTTAGCCACACAATCAGATTCATTTCCCTTCTGGTTACTTTTCACGACCATTAAATTCTCAGTAAAACATGACTGCTTACTAAGTCGGACACAAAGTAACTATAGTAAATGCTGAACTAAACAAATGTGTCAACCAAGTCACTACAAATGTATGGTTCAAATACCTATTGGATTAGAATCCTTCCCAGTTACAGCTTCACAAGAAAATTAGGCAAAGTTAGTATATAAACATGTTAATCATATTTATTTGGCACTAACACTTTACACGGAAACATATAAAGAATGCAACAACACAGAAAGCCCATAGCACCATACAGAGCACATAGCACCATACAGAGCACATAGCACCATAATTATAAGCAAATCGCAGCATTCATACAAACACACGGTACTATACAAGCACACAGCCCCGCCCTAACACTCAGTTTTTTCCCACCCCTCCCTCTATACAGCAGAACATGCTTACTGACAGAGCTATGGATGAACAACTTGCCAGTACAGGAAAAGACGGTCCAAAAAGATCAAGAGTGAGTGACCATTGATGGCCATTATTACAGGTGAGTACAGGGCATTAGTATAGTTTCAGGGACAAATATGCTGCAGTAAAAACCATGGAGTAACATCACAAACCCATGGAGTACCCATCAGCAACATCGCAAATTAATATTACCCTATAAATGATTGATCAAACTGCAGTAACTAAAATAAAGATCCTGCTAGAAAAAAAATGTTAATTTTTCAAAATATTCCCTTGAAATTATGAAAAGACTTACTTTAAACTATCAAGAATAATTTACAATGTCCTATGGAGAAAGAAAAAAACCTCAGGATAACTGGTACATCCTGATCAATCTGGCTACAAAATGCAAAGGTGATTATTTGAAGCTAAAATTAAAAAATAAGACCAGAAACTGATCATCAAACAAGACCATCCATTGTTATACATTTTTTAACGTTGAAACCTCTGACAGTAAAAATTGCTAAAGGTTGGCTTGAAAGGAAGACCTGACTTCTTTTCAAGACTATATGACAAGCACTTCATGTCAGGTCACGGAAAAGATTTTAGCGTTATACGCGTGTTTAATAGCCTAGGGCCTGATGTTATAAAAACAGGCATTTTTACTTTAGCTCTTTTCATTCCAGAAACCCAGACAGGTTCAAGAGAACATAAAAAATAGCCATTATCACTAATCTGATAGGATATGTGAAATGGAAGCAGGCAAGGTAAAATGCTCTCTCTTTACAGAACCAGGACCCTAAAGTCAGTGCCTGGAGAGATTTCCCCAAATAAGAGAGAGAATGGAGCCACGGTCACTTTTCAAACATGATGGCCTAAAGTCTGTTTTGTTATCCAGGAGATTTTAGCTTAATGTGGCTGTTTAGCTCTCTATTTTTAATTCCACTGCTGTTTTTTTAGTTATGGGCACTGGCTGATAATCTGTATTGGTCTACTGTTTAGATATAGTTTTGTTTTCCATCATTTGTTTAGAAAAACATTTCAAGTTAATTGGCTCTTCACAAAATTGATATTAAACAATGGTAGGGACATTGGACTATGACTAAGGTATAGGCTAAAATGCAATGGACAGTTAGTCGTGTGACTGTGTACTCTGTAAAGCACCATGAAATATATCAGCACTATATAAATACATAGAAACAATAAAGGGGCACTAAGGTGAAAAACTGTAAAATGTAAAATTCATATTTACACCTTCATATAAAATGTACATTTGTCCCAGAGTAAACACAATAGACATTTTTTACTTCTTATGTCGCTGTCACTTGCAGTAGGCCTTATGGGCCTCTTATCATGGGGAATTTTTTGGATTTCTTTTATTTTCAAAAGCACTATTTAAATGGCAAGATTTAAATGTTCAACTGCCAGAATAGTGAGCATGCGAGTAGGCAGCCTTCCTGGCATATTTGTATAGATCCAGGGAGTGCTTCGGTAGTGCTTTTGAAACAATTAAAATAAACTTTGAGAATCCCCCATGAGGAGATTGATTAATCCAAAACCTGACGGTAAGAGATTCCGGCCCATATGCAATTAACGTTTTCTCCTGAGTTTTCTCCTAGGTGATATATTTAAACTTGTCAATAAAATGCCTTTTAAGCCACCAGAAAGCAAGAAAATACTCAAAATAATTTTTGATAGTACATTTTCACCTACCTTTTGGCACATTTTTAGTTGCAAAGTGCTGGAAAGTTAATTTAAATAGACAATGAAAAATTATCTCCTAGGAGAAAACTCAGGAGAAAAAGCAAATTGCATATGGATGGGCCTCAGAGCTTTCAAAATACAACACCTATTGTAAGTGATGGCTACACAGGAAAACACTTACTGCGCATTTACACTAGAACAAGTATATGTATGTGTATAATGCATGTGGTTTTCAAATTGTATATTTTTTACGCCATAGTGCCCCTTTAACAAATAGATAAATATTAAATAGATAACAATATAGCCAATGTCTAACCGTTAAAGGATAACTGATGTGAGAAGGATATGAAGGATGCCCAATGTATTTCATTTTAAACAATGCAAATAGCCTGGCTGTTCTGCTGATCCTCTGCCTCTAATAATTTTAGCCAAAGACCCTGAACAAAAGTTTGACTGGTTTGACTGGATTTGCAAAAGGTAAAAGCTAGTACACACTAGCAATTTTGATTGGCCAATGATTGGTCAATTTTACCATCTCCATGTAGTATGAGGGCCAAACAGATTTTCAATTCTATGCAGATTATATAGGTAAATGGTCATACTACATGGAGGTGGTAAAATTGACCAATGATTGGCATATCAAAATTGCTAGTGTGTACTAGACTTAATACATATGGCAGCCCCCATACTTATCTAACTTCTGTCGTCCTTTAGCAATGCAAAAGGCAGGTATTAACTGCTTCTAAAGGTCTGTTTAAGTATGGGGAGAGGATGTATTTGTGGACCTTTCAGACTGCACCTGTTAGATAGCAGATCTAGTCCATGTGTCTTGATTCTGCTCTATCTGTCCACCCACACAGAACAAATATCAGGACAGATAATATCTAAAATGTCCAGAAGATAATAAATGGAGATTGAATCCAACAGTCTGTCATTTTGTTGTATACAAAGCGTTTTTGGCTTTGTTTACCAGTTAGATCATACTAGCAATAGTAATTGCAAAAACACAGGGCTGTGATTTTATCATAGTTTACTTCTAACATGATACAGTGATTATTCAGACATTCACTTGGAACCTGAAACATCCTTTGTACATATCCATTGTTGTGAAAATGCAGTTGCTTCTGGGAAATTGATTTTCTGCTACACTGATGCTAATAGTGGCTATACTACATTGTGCTTTATGACACAAGGCTTTCCTGTGGAATCTCTGTCTTTGACACATATATTTGAAGGCAAGCTCTCAGTAGTAATTAATTATAGGGATATGCAGTCCCTTTGTCTTAGGCATTTCTATGCAGGTTCTGACTGTGCATGTGGTTTTTTAGTGGTTGCCAAGCAAAGCACCTGCATAAGGAGGTAAACACACAGCTGCTACCTCCTGACATTCCCTAGTGAATGGCCCTGTGTTCCTCACACATGAACAACAACATGGCAATAAGTTTTAAGGGATGCAGAAAGTAAGTGAAGATGTGTGGCAGCATTCTTCACAGAACAATACGTGCCTTGAAACTGAGAGGAGGGGCTAGGCCTCAATAAATACCGCGCTGCATGTGCATACTAATTACTGTTTTTTTCAGAACATTATGTGGGAGCAGAGTTTGTTGTGTGCAAGATGAAGGCATATTCCTGTCTCAGGGACAATGTATTCTAAATGGGAAACGTTTCTTTCCTTCTACAAACCCAAACAAACGTATTGCAGCTTGTGGCTAATAATGTTTTCCCACGCACACCCTTTTTATAAGCTACTGGTTGTGAAAAAATCTTTCTGCATTGTGGTTTCATTATCATACAGAAGCTAAAATTATATTTGTTTGTGTTTGTGCATGATACATATCATAAGCAGCATGATATACCTATACAGTATGTACTGTATTAATATTATACTTTTTAAAACTGAAAAATAATTATTTTATTTTTTAACAGCGTGGGCAGAGACTATGTTTTTGTTTTTACTTGTTTCTGGGTTTATTGTTATGCTTTTTTGTTTTACTGTTTTCTGTGTCCCTATTTGTGTGATCTCCATAGCTTTAAAGCTCTAATATGAGTCCTAATGGTCCTGGGAATATGGAATAAGGGAACTCATTAGAGACCTGAGGGGATTTAGATGTGTAATTGGCTTACAAGGCAATACAGTGGTGATGTGCATGCCTCTGCCCACTGCCCTGACAATGTGGGGTATAATGGGTGTGCTTTATAGAACTCGACTTGCGATAACTTTCTGTTTTACCAAACCATTACTGTTCACTATTTTATACATTTATTTATTTATAAAATATGGATACATTGATAAGAGCACCAGACTACACAGGGCATGCAGGGCCGGTTCTCTCATGAAGCAAGGTGAAACATTTGCATCAAGCGGCAGAGATTACAGGGGCAGCATGTTTGTACTGCGTTTACACTAACAGCATGCAGTCAGACTAGAAGAAGCGAGAGGAGAGCGAGGTGAAGAGGTCATCATTGGTGAAAAGTAGCTTGTTGTGCTGTGTGAGGAGTCTGACAGTGATTGAGAAGGGAGGAGGCAGGAGAGCAGCAGTGTTTCATCTGATTTGCACAGCAGAAGGGAGGAGGTGGCACTGCTGTCCTGACTGAGGAGGAATGGAGTGGCTGAGGGTGAGCAGTTTGTCCCCGACTCACAGCCAGCCAGTGATCTGTTGCATTGAGCTGCAGCACGTCATGTGAGAACATTAAACGCAGCACAGTAAATTGGCAGGTGCTGTGCTATCATTCCAATTCGAAGGGGGGCATCCTCGCAAGTTTGCCTCAGGCAGCAAAAAGTCTAGAGCCGGCCCTGAGGGTATGGTGCTACTTTTGAATTAGGAAAGATGAACAGGCTGTCACACATTTTTCTCCTCTTTTATAGGTGATGCTAGACTAGGGAATTTGAGGACAGTACTTGTCTAATTTTCAACACCATGCTCTGAATGTGAGCTCTGTAGTCCTGCAACATTAGACAAATGGGTGCTTTGTTCAACCTATGTGGCAGTAAATATATATATATTTTTACAGACTGCATACAATACATGCCATTAATTTATAGCATATATTGTACCAAACAGTTGTTATTTATTATTCTTTTCTTAAAATAATTAAGCCTGATTCAGCATAGTATGTGTCCTGGTGATGTCAGCCAACATCAGGACTGACTGAAAGACTTGTGAGCTTGTAGCAGAGACTGGTAGTGACTGCTGCAAGGTCACAGAGGGGATTGGGATGGTCCAGTAGTTGTTCTTATGTCAGTAAATACCTAAACTAGCTAGCTCTGTAATAATTTAATACTTGTATAGTACTCAGTCATCTTTGTACCTCACACAAACCATCCAAGTGTCCTTTTTCTCCTAAAGCAGTATGGCTGACTCAGAGGCATACTAAAAGTAGGAATTTAATTGATTGTCTTGAAAACTGGCTTAGCTATTTTTACCGTTTTGTTGGCCAGACATGGTTTACTTGTGAATGTTCAAGGGAATGTTAGATCTAATAAAGCCTAATATATATGATATTTTTAATAGAATTAAACTTTAATATTCAAAACTGTCCCTCAAAGGAGCTCACAATCTAATCCCTACCATAGTCATATGTCTATATTTTGTAGTATATGTATCATAGTCTAGGGCCAATTTTAGGGAGAAGCCAATTAATTTATCTGTATGTTTTTGGGATGAGGTAGGAAACCGGAGTGCCAGAATAAACCCACGCAAACACGGGGATAGCATGTAAACTCCGTGCAAATAGTGCCCTGGCTGGGATTTTAACTGGGGACCCATGAACATCTATTAAAAATAAAGGCTCCCTTGGTCAAAATTTGATTACTCAGTCTACTGAACATTGGGTGGGAACAGCCATTCTTTGGGAGATTGAAGTGGCTAGGTGTGTGGGTGGGGCACGAGCTGATTAATATAAGAGCAAGGCTACATTAGCTTTGTACTGCATTGGCCATTATTAAAATATTTACAGCTGTGGTGCCGCGAGCTATATTAGATGCAAAGATCTGAGATAATATTGGGTGGGTGGAACAAGGTGGTAAATGATTGATATCAGGTTGATATATATTGATATGTATTATTTACCACATCTCAACAGTGTATGCCTAGCATTAGACAGCTGTAACTATGCAAAGTTAAAAGGAACCCAAGGTGAGAGACATACGAAGGCTGCCATATTTATTTCCTTTTCAACAATGCCAGTTGATTGGCAGTCCTGCTGATCTTCCAGGTTAGTAGTGTCTGAATCACACACCTGAAACAAGTATGCTGCTGACCTTGTCAGAGTTGTGCCAGAAACACCTGATCTGCATGCTAGCTCAGGGTCAATGGCCAAAAGTATTAGTGGCAGAGGATAAGCAGGACAGTCAGGCAATATAAATTGTTCAAAAGGAAAAATATATATATCAGCCTGAATATGTTTCTCATCATGAGTTCCTTTTTAAACTGACACTGTCATGAAAATCTTAAAATTTAAAATACACGCAAACACATACAGATAAGAAGTATGTTTCTTCCAGAGTAAAATGAGCCACAAATTACTTTTTGCCTATGTTGCTGTCACCTACAGCAGGTAGTAGAAATCTGACAGAACCAATAGCTTTTGGACTAGTCCATATCCTCATGGGGGATTCTCATGGTTTTGTTTATTTTCAAAAGCACTTAGTGAAAGGCAGTTGCTCTGTCCAACTGCCAAAAAAGTGTGCAGCGAGCAGGGAGGCTGACCAGCATCTTTGTATTAATCCTTTTTAGGGAATGCCTTTACAAAGAATAAAAGCCTTTGCTAGAATACCCCATGAGGAGTTGGGCTAGTCCAAAACCTGTCAGTTCTGTTAGATTTCTACTACCTACTCATAGTGTAAGTGACAGCAACCTAGGAGAAAAGTGATTTACGTCTCATTTTATTCTGGTAGAAACGTACTTCTTATTTGTATGTGTTTACATGTATTTTACATTTTACAATTTTTCACGACAGTGGTGCTTTAACTTCCTAACAACTGCGTCACGCCGATGGGCGTGATCACGATGGCAGCCCCAGGACCGCCTAACGCCAGTTGGCGTCAAGTCCTGGGGCGGGGTTTTGCAGGAGATCGTGCGTGCATCTCCGCTTGAATGAGGAGCTCTGTCATCAGTCTCCCAGTGGCAATCGCATTGGTACACATAATTATTATTATATTTATACAGTGCCGACATCTTTTGCAGCGCTTTTACATAGTGTACCGTATATAGTCATGTTACTAGCTCACAATCTAATCCGTACCATGGTCAGTCACTGTCTAATGCTGGGCATACACGGTACGTTTTGTAGCGTGTATTCGAGCCGCTGATGGCTCGATTGATAATTTCCGACGTGTCCGATACCCCGCCGGATCGATTACGCGCTCGATACCAGCAGGCAGGGCAAAAGAATAAACAAGCGGAAGATAAGAAGCCGCCTGCGGGAACAAGCGGGAATCGATCCGGGCACCCGTGGGGACGCGCCGGAATCGAGCCGGAATCGAGCCAGCGGCTTGATTACACGGTACAAAACGTACCGTGTATGCCCAGCATAATGTTCCTATTGCAGTCTTAGTCCAATTTTTGGGTGCAGCCAATTAACCTATCTGTATGTTTTTAGGATTTATTTTTACATAATCCCTTAACTACTTCCGGACGTTGGTAATTGAAATCTGTGCCCTGTTTGGAACCTGTTATCCCTGCCAGGGCATAGTTTTGTTTTATTTAGTTGCTCTGTCGTTGCTATGACAGTAGAGCTCCGTGAGCTGCTCATGAGCCGATTTCTTACTGTGAGCCAATCACATTTTGTTTAACAGTGATCACAGGGTCAGGAGCCAAATAAATCAGCTCCTGACCAGCTCATGGAGCTCTGCTGTCATAGTGACGGCAAAGCAAGTGGTCTTCAGCAATTGGAGAGCAGTCCAAACAGTGAGAGCAATGGGTCAGTGCAGTGTGATGTCAGCGACCCTCCTTTTTGTACCAGAAAGTCTCTGGTCCTTAAGGGGCCCGAGACTGCCGGTACTTAAGTAGTTAAAGCAAATAAATGAGGTATTGTTTATTTATTTTGAAAATAATACTAGCCCTTATAAGGAAGCACCATAAGGCACCTACTATTAAATGTACTGCAAAGTCCAGCTTCATGCTCTCAAGAAGCCATCTGAGCCTAGAGAAACCCAGTTACATTCAAAAGCTATGGAACTCTTCCAAGTTCTCTTACGGTGCAACACTGAACATGCAGAGCACATCAACAGCTGATAATTACTGTGTTCTCTGTGGGAGATGTTACCACTATTTTCATGTATTTATTTAATAGCATTTATTCTGCAATGGACAGCAGCTAACGGCAACTTGGAAACTGGTGCTGTAACCTGTGACCTTTTTTGGGAACACTGGATGTTGCAGTGATTAAACTGTACGCTTTATTTATCATGTCTTCCAAGAAAATGTGCACTGTAATTTGTGTAGATTTATTTATTACTTACACAGAGACATACAAAAAGCGTAAACACACTGACCATGATGATAAGGCATTATGGGTTAGTATGGTTAATGGTAAGAGACAGCACAAGGTATGGCGAATGGTGTTGAAGTTATGGAATGTGACACAGGAATGGTATATATAGACAGACAGACAACACTGATGATCTGACTCTCAGTCGCTCTCAAGACACTTTTGGCGTTTGTGAGCTCTTTTTTTCTTCCTGGAACCTGAGAAGAAAACAAAACACATGCAGTGAGGTGGTGTGAGTTGTATTATAGGAGGGTAAGGTACGTCTAGGCAGTATTTCGGGCTCTGGTATAGTATTTGGAACCAGATGAATACCCCAAGCAAACATGGAAGACTTGATGAATACTAGGATCCTCTATGCTAGTGCAGACTGCACAGAGTACTTGATACTTTCTATGCTTGCAACACCAGTACACCCAAACAAGGTCATCACCACTTGCTTGAAGTTTTACTGATTGTTGGGCTTCTCTCTGTACTTCCCACTTTAGTTTAAATGTCACACAACGGAAGATCCACCCACTGTCTATGTTGAGCCATTATGACATACATTGTCATTGCAAATAATGACTGGGGCTTGGTCTGGTGGGAATACGAATGTGTGCGTTACCTAAGCCTCTTGTTCTGTTGTCACTGCGTGTCATAGGATAGGCGGATTAGGTTATCTTGTGGCACACTTGCCATGGCCTTTCATATCCAGTCCTTAGCTATGGCTCTTCACTTTCCTTTATCAGTGATGCTTACAGATCTCCTCTGTGGTTTCAGCTGAATCACGATCCTCCAGTTTGCTCACATTCATCCTGTTCTCAGTCTATTCAGTGATTTTATATCCACGATCTGCTTTGAATCATTAAGCATTTTTGGCACAATGGAGTACATCTGTCCAAGATTAAAGTGAAATAATCTTGGAAGGAACTTTGGCACTTTAATTTGATTTTAAAGTCATATGTCAGAGGTATAAATACTTTAAACACAACTGCAGCCAACCTATAAACATGTAGCTATGCAATGAGAAAATATACTGTGATGTCTGTAACATATGGATTCAACCCCAGGTCTACTTCTTGTTTCCTTAATAAAAAGTAGTGTGATCCAATATCTAGATACAGATGGTAAAGATGACCAGCCATACCAAAACACCGTGTTCATTCAGCTCAGAGAATGTATCATTGTTATTATTAGAACATTATGATATCAGACTTTTACAGCTCAGGTGGACATTAAGTCAGACTTATGGCTGGATCTGGGCTTTGCATGAATGACTAGAGCATACAATAGCGAGGGCAGTAGTACTTGCACAAGAGTCATCTCCATATTTGTTCCTTCCTGGTCTAGTAATCCCAATATCCCCAATCCCATTTAGGAAGAGTCTATGCATAATGCAATTAAAAACAATAGAATCTCTTGGTTCTGCCTACACTCAGCATCTAGTAACATGGACACTTCATAGTTCTTGTCCCTCCCTAGTTTTATCATGGTACATCCTTATAAACGGAAAATGATAATAGGATGTAGAAACTAAAGCTTATTTTTTTAGATTTATAACAGGAAAAAAATACAATATTGCTCAGAGTAATAGACTGGCATATGTATATTATATCTGGGGGCAGAACATAGTCTTGTCCTACTACCTAATACATGTCCTAATGTAGTTGTATATGTTTTCTGCAGTGAAAAGAAAGTGTGGACATAGCTGCCTGTTAGTAGAATAGAAAAAGTCCTGCTTATCCCTCGAGATGGTGATTTGGGTGCACATTTTTCTGGCTGCATGCAAACGGAATGCACAATATATGCACCTTGGAATATTGCCAATCAAATGCACTCTCTGCTGATTTGGATTGGCCCAGTTTCAAGCTGCAATTTGCATAAATGTGCAGCTGATAAGACTGATAAGAAGTCATTTCAACATTTGGATTGACTTCTTATCAGTCTTATCAGCTGCTTGAACAATAGCAAGATATTTTTTTAGGTGTTTTACAAGAAAAGTTGTGAGAGCCTAAAATACTGCTGTTGAGTGTGTGTGTATAGGGCTTAAGATAGAAACATTAACATCTCATTGACATCTCTACTTGTTACATAAAAGAGCTTATGTGATCTGCTGTTCCTCCTTGCACATGTCCAGTTAATCCTTATTTTCACTAAATATTCTGGCTTACATAGCAGAGAGTGCAGTCAGCAACTACTGTGACTACTTAAATTTGTTTAAAAAAAAAAAACAGCAACAAAAAAAACAAGCAACAATTTTCTAGCATGATTTAAGAACTAAGCTCTTTAACACAACAAAAAGAGGTCATTTAGGAGAAGGCCTGTAAGGTAGCGTAGCTTGATATTCGTTATTGTTGTATCAATGTTAAAGAGGAACTCCAGTGAAAATAATGTAATAAAAAAAGTGCTTCATTTTTACAATAATTATGTATAAATGATTTAGTCAGTGTTTGCTCATTGTAAAATCTTTCCTCTCCCAGATTCACATTCTGACATGTATTACATGATGACATTTTTACTGTGGGCAGGTTATGTAGCTGTTTCTAGCTGTTCTGGCCTTGCAGACAGCTATAAACAGCCATTTCCTGTCTGTGAACATTGTTACATTGTGGCAGTTTGCCCAGAGTACCTTACGGTACCAGAGCCTCTTGTGGGAGGGGTTTCAGCACAAAATCAGTCATACAGCGCCCCCTGATGGTCTGTTTGTGAAAATCATTATATTTCTCATGTAAAAGGGGGTATCAGCTACTGATTGGGATAAAGTTAAATTCTTGGTCGGAGTTTCTCTTTAAGTTAATCTTTCTATAAGGTACATACGTTTCTTGTTAATATTGGCTTATTGAGTCATAGTTATAAGGGTACACTCTGAATATGGCTAAGAAAGATTGGTCAACATAAGATATGAATCTTAAACAATTCTATGACATGCAATCGCATTGATGTAATAATTTAGCAATGATGTACCTATGTCGGTTTGTAGAAGAAAATGTATAAACATCTGATGATTTGATGTTATACAGAATGTATGAGACCAATTCTTTCAATGGATACTGTACCCTGTGTATTTATAAAAAAATGTTCAATAAAAATCTTACGTTTAAAAAAAATGTGTTAAAAAAGAGCAGTAAGTTACAGAGTAATTGCTATTATACACTGAAACGTATGTAAAGGCTTGTTCACACTAAGAGCGATTTCGTTTTTTTTTTTCAGTGCTGGCGATTTTAAAAATTGCCTTAAAAGCGCTAATGTGATAATGCTCTAAATGGCTCTAAATGTGATCATACATTGTACAATATTTTTAAAATAGATTTTTTTTAATAGAGTAGAGATTAGATTCAATAAGATCATCAAGTAAGGAAAACTGATTAAAAAGGTCCTCTCAATCAATTTTTATTTTTTAATTTGAACACTGTCTGGAAAAAGCTGTCTTTTTACAATGGGCAATTGAGCATGGACCACTATTAGGGGCGGTATACAATTAGAGCTGTGCAGCTTTGTATTGCATTGAGCAGCACAAAGTTGGTGGCGGTGGCAGTGTTATCATTATTAGATCTGATTCCTGCTGGAAAGTGATGTTTTATAGAGTGGTGCAAGGTGGCAGACCTGGAAGACGATTCTGTCCCTTATCAACTAGTGTATGGCCAGCCTAAAGTGGACCTCCAGTGAAAACACAATGGCATTTTTCTGCAGAGGGCAGGGCTATACCACGGAAGCCGGTGGATAGGGGGCTTCAAAGGGTGGTTTCAGGCGAGAAGACACAGAAGGTAATTATAACTTCGACATTACAAGAGGACCCGTGGAATGGTCAATTTTCACTGGAGGTCCAATTTAAGAGCAGCGGCAGATTATCCATAAGGCAACCCAGGCAAGTGACTAGGGCCTGGTGGGTGTCCAAGGTCCTTGCTGCCATGCCCTCTGAGTTCTTGCCTCACCTTACCTCACCAAACAGGCCTTGTGGAAAGCAGGGGGACCCAAAGCTGCTATTTTTCCTGAGCCCCATTTCTCCTTCTTCCATCTGTGTGGAAAACGAGATGTTTACCATTTATGGAGGTGGGTGCCACTGCCAATGTGCGCAATTATGGTTAAAAGTGACTAGTGTCAGATAGTATGGGAGACTGCTGAATGTTTGGCAGTACCTACCTGTGTTATATTTCATTTAAAGAAATGCAGTCAGTGTCACATGTAGGTAAAGACTCTTCTGTGTAAAAAAAACTTTGTAATTTATCCCTTTATGTACTGATGACAAACATCCAAATGGAAATCATGCATATCTGTAAATGATTGAGTAATTATCGTGCTAGCGCAATTTTTTTTCATAGCAAATGATAAATGTGCTGTACAGAGGAGAATACATTGCATTCTAGTGAAAAGATGCCCATAAGCACGTCATCTCTGATGTGGGCTGAACGAGAATCTGCCTTAAATGTAAAGCACTCAGAATTCATTCACATGCAAAGGAACACCGACATGCTTACCAGAAGGACCAGTCAGATATCAGCCTCTATTATGCATTCTAGCCAGACGATGGTACATGGCATGAATTATGCATGTGCTCTGGGCTCCTCGCTTAGCGTTATTCTGCTGTGAGCTGCTCTTACTACACTATTTAATAGATTGTTGAAAACTATTAATGGGGTTCTAATAGACTGATAACTACTTGTGAGTACCAGCAAGGCCACATTTCTGAAAAGGCCATACAGGCCCTGGCCTTGGGAGATTGGTGCCCAAGGAAGGAGGGAGCTTAACAGGAAAAATGAGTTGCTGAATATGAATTAGAAGCCTGCAAATCGAAAAGAGTGGCTGCAAATGAAGAGAAACATATGGAAAAAGAGAAATTCTGCTTAAAGGAGATGTACATCAAAGATGGGGGCTGCTGCACATGGATGTTACACACAGAAGAGGGTGATGCACATGGATGTTACACACACAAGAAGGTGATGCACATGGTTAGAGAGCAACAAGGCCTAGGGACACAAAAAGCAAAAATCTAGTGTGGAGTACAAGCTTACAAGCACAAGACATGCTTTTCCACTTGCTTCAATTGTTTCATACCCCTCATTCTATTCAGCCCCTTAAAATGTATATGTCTGAAGCTACAGCATGTACCTAAAATAGTTATAAAAGTCTGAACATAGATAGTAGAAATGGATAATTTCATTTACCTGCTTTTGTTTCCCCCCCCCCTACCTTAGAGACACATGCACACTGTATACATGATCTAATGATCTATACACAGGAAGGAGTGCACAACTGTACTCATGTTTGTTGATTGAAGCCTGGACTGGCACTCAGGGGAGGGGGAGATTTTTTTTTTTTTGACAGAGGGCTGAGATGCAGAGTGGAGCTGCAGCCCTCCCCCTAGTACCAAGGAGTCAGCTTGTTACCTTCATGTGACCAGGTGGGGAGGAAGGGGGATGTTGGAGAGTGGACAGTGGCACACTGTGCTGTTCTTGTTTACTTTGGGGGTAGGGATTGGAGGCAAAGCAGGTAAAAAGAATGCCATATGTGCCCTTGTAAAAATGATCCCACCATAGGCAGCTAATTGCCTCTATTGACTGTAATTTTATTACACTTAAAGAGACTCCATAACAAAAACTGCATCCTGTTTTTTATCATCCTACAAGTTCAAAAAGCTATTCTAATGTGTTCTGGCTTACTGCAGCACTTTATACTATCACTGTCTCTGTAATAAATCAATGAATCTTTCCCCTGTCAGACTTGTCGGCCTGTGTCTGGAAGGCTGCCAAGTTCTTCAGTGTTGTGGTTCTGCTATGAACTCACCCTTCCAGGCCCCTCTCTGCACACTGCCAGTGTGTTATTTAGATTAGAGCAGCTTCTCTCTTCTCTCTTATCTTTTACAAGCTGGATAAATCGTCCTCTGAGCTGGCTGGGCTTTCACATACTGAGGAATTACAGACAAGGGCAAAGCTGTTTGCAGGAAGAAACAAGCAGCCTGAAACTTCAGTGCATGAGAACTGCAGGGGGAAAGAAACACACAAATGATCTCTTGAGATTAAAAAGGAAGGCTGTATACAGCCTGCTTGTGTATGGATGTATTTTCTATGCGTGGACATACTGTACATCAACCTACTTCCTGTTTTGGTGGCCATTTTGTTTGTTTATAAACAAACTTTTAAAAACTGTTTTTAACCACTTTTAATGCGACGAGGAGCGGCGAAATTGTGTCAGAGGGTAATAGGAGATGTCCCCTAACGCACTGGTATGTTTACTTTTGTGCGATTTTAACAATACAGATTCTCTTTAATAGCGCTTTTCGTGGCTCTTAACATTGTCGTCTACTGTGGAGACAAATTTTAGAGTGCAGTACAGATAAGTGGTACTCTTTATGTCTCTTGAGGGGGTGGAGGTGGGTGTCATATAAAAGGTTTAGGAGGGTTTGTGCCCACGTTTTTGGCTGTATTGATGGCACCCTGTATTAATCAGAGGCTTTGCCCTGCCTTTCATTATCTGAGACAACACTACTTGTTTTGTAGTAGCATTCCCTGTATGTACAGCTGTCTCCAAGAGGAATTACCACAGAACAGAGGCAGCAAGCCCATATGTAAGGAAGCCTATAAAGCTACAGTAAATCTACCACAGCAAGCCAAACCATAATCAAATTGCAGTTAGAAGAATAAATCATTCAGTGATCAAGGTAAAGTCAAGAAACAAAGGGTCTATTAATACAACTGAAGACGATAAAGCTAAATTAATCATACAATTGTAACTCCTCTTCTTTGCCTCCAGCACCAGCCATGTTTATTCTAATGCAATGCACACATTGGCCTAGTTAGGAAATTGTAGACATCTTTTTTCTCATACAGTGAAAGGGCCTTAAAGAACACCTGAATTTAAAGGGGTATGGAAGCTGACATATTTATTTCCTTTGAAACTATACCAATCCAGTCAAACTTTAGTCAAACATCTGCATGCTTGTTCAGGGTCTAGCAGTATCAGAGGGAGAGGATCAACAGGACAGCCAGGCAATTTGCATTGTTTAAAAGGAAATTCATATTTCCAGCCTCCATATCCCACTCAATGTAATTTGCTCTCTTAGTGGTGAGCTGAAATAAAGCAGAATTGAATCCACCTATTTACCACCTATCAACAGCATCTACAATACTGAAGGTGGTGAACTGCATTCAGTTGCATTATTTTTACACCTTAGATTGCACTGTTCTGCATTTAGTGTAATTCTACTCAACCGAACTTAACATTTTTATAACACAAACATGCCATTTTCAGTATGTACAATATTAGCTGTTACTCTGTTATACTGAGAGTAAACTAGTACATTCAGATTCCACATGAAAAATGTTAGAAGGACATCTTTCCCACATTCTTGTATGTCTACAGTGTTTATTAACTCTGTTCAGCTCTTATTAGCACATTAGTACACAGTGAGAATGGACTATTAGCCATGTATACATGCTAATTGGTTCTCAGTTTCTCTAAAAAGAGAAGGTATTTGCGATAATTCAGCTTTAAATGTGCAACTGTGGTTTCTCATGTTTTATTACTCCCAAAATGCAAATCATTTCTGTATGCCCTTGAAAGCAAGACTGAACATACAGGACCACTGGTGAGCCTGCATGTTGGATTTCAAATGTATAAGCTATAGGCTCACTAACTCTATCCACCAGCAGTTCTGGGTGTGTACCTGGCTTTCAGGGACACGAAGAGATGATTTTCATACCTGGGAGTGATACATCATGGGAAACCACGGTTGCTCACTTAAAGCTGAATTATTGCAAATACCTTCTGTTTTAAAAAGGCAAAACTATGTAAACTTCTCTTGACAAGACTGCCATTTTGACTCAAGAATCATAGCAGGGCCATACTTGGATTGCAGTCCTATCATTTAAAATGTAGGTCCATACTCTATGAACCCAGTGGTGCATGGGGATAGAGACTGAGTGGGTAAAACTGTAGCGCCTGGTTATATAGGGAATCAGGCCCAAATTTACCTCACAGGAGCCAATAGGCACAGATGTGCTGGCTCCTTAGACATTTCCCTTCTTGAACCTACAAACACCCACTGAACTGCAACGCAAGAGTGAGTGCTGGCCCAGCTGTCACTCCTCCCTTACTTCCCTTGCCTGTCATAGGTAGCTACAGGTGACCCTTAGTATTACCTAGCCAGAGATACCCCTCAATATTAAGTAGCTAGAGGTGCCCCCAAGTATTAGGTAGCTAGATAAGCCTCAGTATTAAGAAACTAGAGGTGCCCCTGGCTGAAGGAATATCTCATCAGTGTAATGCAGAGAGCTGGGTGAACAACCTCTCATTTACACTCTCATCAGGATTCTGCATAGGGAAGGAGGGTGGGAGGCATGCGGGGAGGGGAGTGAGCTGCCTTTCCGTCATCGGGTGCCTGTAGGCACGTGCCTACAGGGCCTTATGGTAAATCCGGTCCTGTGGGGGATGGTATCCCTTGAGTAATGGCCTCCCACTGGGGAATGGAATCCATCCCCATGACGGTACAGTGCTATGCTCTCCATGCACACTTCTAATGTGCAGGCAAAAGCAGAAGTACAACATAACATAAGCTCTAAATACAGAATATGTGAAATATGCATTGATTTTTGTTTTCGTCTGTTATAAAAAAACAACTCAATTTGAAGATGAACAACTGCCAAACAGTTCACAACCACTCCATAGCACATCAGTGTTTTCAGCAGAATGTCAGAGGACCCAGACTGGCAGGCCAAACGGGCAGTAAGGCTGCAGTTATCTAGGTGATGAAAAGTATTGCAAAAGTAATCTAGGATCTATTTGTGGCATGACATTACACATCTTCACATATCTTCAGCAGGTCCACATAGACTATTTCGTTTAGCTTTTAACTGCATCCAGGAGAATGACAGCAAAGAATGAGTCATTATGCTTATCAGTGTCCCGTCCACCAGATTTTCAACTAAAGAAAGAGAGATAGTCTCCAACAGACGCATTTTCATGAAAGGCTATGGATACATATCTTTAAAGCAGGGGTGCCCATTGCGTAGATCGCAATCTACTGGTAGATCGCAAAGGACTTTATGGTAGATCCCGACCGCACTATATTTTCATTCTGTATATACGATTGTGCTCCTAAAATTGTACATAGGTAGACAAAAGTGGTGGGGGTGATGCAGCACCCTATAGGAAAAGACACAGGAGACAAAACGGGAGCCCAGTAGTGCAATATGTATGATACCACAATGTGAAAAGAAAAAGAGTAAAAAGCACTACTCACAAAGGAGGGTTGCTGGGGGCAACCAACCACAGGAAGCAGGTGGAGACAATAAACCCGACTCCACTCGGGGTGGTCCTAGCCAGGACCGGACAGTAGGTCGCTCTCTTATTGAAAAAAGGTTGGGACAGCCACTGTGGAACCCCACAAGTGGTGTGACACCGCCCCTCAAGCAGGATCTGTTCGGGGGTAAACTTAGCACAATAAAGGAAAGAGGCGCCCTGGGATATTAAAAGCGTTTAAAAACAGCTAAAAACAATCGATGTTATGAGGTAGCTTACCTCAATGACAAAATCTCTGTAATGATTACAAAAGATTTTTATTAGCACAAGCGGCAACGCGCTTCACGGGTCACAGCCCGCTTCATCAGGCCAATTGCAGTGCCTATAACAGCAACAAAAGACTCCTTAATATAACTATGCATTGGAAATCATACCATTACAATCGTAGAAATTTCATATTAAATCAGATCAGATTTGGGTCTATCACATATTTACAGATCTATTTATACATATATATATATATATATATACATATACATACAATCATGCGCATAGGCATAGCAGCTTGATATTTCATTTGTTCTTTGGTTCCAGAGTGTAAAACATTTTTTATATATAAAATTAGATGAGTATACTGCGTAAAAACCGCAATCAATTGATACAAAAATTAATAATAGTAAATCATCTGTCAATAAAAATGTATGAGTCCTTCAGAAAAACATAAATATATGTATATATACATACACATGAGCCTATGCTCCTAACATACTTGGAGCTATCCTCATACAAATAAACATTATGAAGTAAAAAGTCGTAATTAATACTAAGTGATACATAATATAAATAATGCATTAAATATATAATAAGATCAGAAAGACTTGGCCAGCTATTATGTGTGTGCAAGTATAAACAAGCACACACATACATGTGACACAAAGCAGCATTGACTGCTCATTAAAAATAGACTGGTCACTAATTGGGTAAAAGAATATTCAATACTACATAGTGCTAAGTATGATTATGCTATATAGACAGCAGGGGGAGCTTGTGATAGTCTGTGTGCGTGCAGAAAGAATGCAAAGAACTTACCAAATGAAAAAATTCCTTTCGCATAGGGAGCCTCTGTAAGGGGCTCTGCGGAACTACATTATATAACCTTTTAGGCATCTCTATTTGCCGCTATTCGGCGCGCTCACCAGAGAGGAGGAGGAGGCGTTTCCGGATATTTTCCCGGATATGACGTCATCACGTCATGGCGCGCCCGCCGGAAGTAGTGGCGGCGCCATTTTTGTTTTGGGCAATACAATGAAAACATGCTGGGAGATGCCAGCGCTATATAAATCAATAGGGGAAATGGTGCATATTTCTAAAAAACCACTAGATGGCAACCTAAGTAATGTATTATGCCAGAGAGTGTCTTTCAATGGAAATACATGCTAATTCAGAAATTATAAGAATATATTTGACAGTGTGTTTTAATGGAACTATAGTGCATAATAGCTTTTTTACTCTCAGTGGAATCAATAGGGGTACCATTTAGATTTTTAGTAATATTAAACTTTGAATGACAAATGGCTAATATATTATTTATATAATTAGATGTCCAAAGTGCTTATATGTCCAGATGTAATATGATCCTTAAGTAATTACACTAATAAAAGGGGCTTGGGAAATCAAAATAAAAGGGACAATTCAATAGATAAAAACTGGGATGTATACAAATCAGTGGTGTACTTCAAAGCATTAAGCAACGAGTACTGTGGACTAAAAGTTATGCTCTAAGCATTCATTAAGGCCCTCTGGTTTGAGGGTTCGCAGTTGGAAGATCCAAAACATCTCTCTTGCCCGCAATCGGTCTATGCGATCGGGAAGAGTAAGGTTATCAGATATATGTTCTATGGGCGTGAAGGATAAAACTGTTGGATCTGAATTGTGACATTCTGTGAAATGTCTAGAAAGACCGTGTTTGGAAAATGATTTAGTAATGTTCCTTCTGTGTTGGCCGAGTCTGGCTCTTATTTGTTGGGTGGTGCGTCCAACATACTGTTTTTTGCAGGGACAAGTGATGAGGTAAATAACATTAGTGGTGCTACAAGTGAATGAATTGGTGATGTCATATGAGACCTGTGTGACCTCACAGATAAAGGAGAGTTTCCCTGGATGTAAAAAATCACAGGCCAGACATTTTGGCGATCTACATTTACTTATACTTGGAGTGGTGTTAGAGCCCGATATGTGAGATTGGAGGGCTCGCGGTCTGCTGGGGGCAATGATATTTTTTAGGGTTTTTGCTCTTCTAAATACCAACTTAGGCCTGGTTTCTAGCTTGGGGCACAAATACGGGTCCCTCAACAGGGTGGGCCAGTGTTTGTTAATTATGGACCTAATATTCTTATGATTAGAACTTTAACGGGTGATGAAGGTAGGTTGGGGGTCTGGGGTGGAGTTCACTTTGGGACTCGTATTTAGGAGGGATTCTTGATCGAGTTTTCTCGCTCTATGTCTAGCAGATTGGATCAATTGTTTCGGAAAGGATCGCTCCAAAAATTTCCCTTCCAACTTATCGGCTTGGATGTCATAGACCGACAAATCAGAACAGTTCTTACGAATGCGCCTGAACTGACCGAAAGGTATATTGGTCTTCCAAGGTTTGTGGTGCGAACTCCCATAGTGAACATAGGAGTTCGCATCCACCTCCTTGAAGAATGTTCTGAATTTAACCTGACCATCCTCTATATATAGTGTAACATCTAAATAATCAATCGTATATGGGTCTGTGTGCATAGTGAACTTGAGCCCCCAATCATTATCGTTGATAGATTCCACAAATTTGGTTATAGCTGTCAGTTCCCCTTCCCAGACAAGTATGATATCGTCTATGTATCTGTGATAAGTTTTTATATTGTTCCGATATGAGGTTTGGCTCAGAAAGAGTTGTTCAAAAAGGCCCATCGTGAGATTTGCATAGGACGGAGCCAGATTGGCCCCCATCGCCGTGCCTCTGGTCTGTAGGTAGGTGGTGGCTTGGAAGGTGAATAGGTTATGAGTGAGAATAAATTGAGTGGCTTGAAGTAAGAAGTTTTTTTGGGGGGTGGGCATGGTATTATCAGAGTATAAGAAATGGGCTATAGATCGTAAACCTACCTCATGTCTGATATTTGTATAGATTATACTATAATCTGTAAGGAAGAGAGAGACTTCCTTACCACTACAAACCCAAAGGTACCATTTTTTTATTTTCTCCCAAAAATTCATAAGTCCCTCCGTAATCCTCCTGGCCGCCCAATCATTGCTGGCATCGGATCCCTAACCTCTCCCCTATCTGAATATATTGACCACTTCCTCCAGAAATATGTCACCACTCTTCCATCCTATCTCAAGGACTCCAGTCAACTCATCCAAACACTGACCTCTTTTAGATGGGTACCTGACTATCATTGGGTGACTCTAGATGTCACTGCCCTCTATACAAATATCAGACATGAGGTAGGTTTACGATCTATAGCCCATTTCTTATACTCTGATAATACCATGCCCACCCCCCAAAAAAACGTCTTACTTCAAGCCACTCAATTTATTCTCACTCATAACCTATTCACCTTCCAAGCCACCACCTACCTACAGACCAGAGGCACGGCGATGGGGGCCAATCTGGCTCCGTCCTATGCAAATCTCACGATGGGCCTTTTTGAACAACTCTTTCTGAGCCAAACCTCATATCGGAACAATATAAAAACTTATCACAGATACATAGACGATATCATACTTGTCTGGGAAGGGGAACTGACAGCTATAACCAAATTTGTGGAATCTATCAACGATAATGATTGGGGGCTCAAGTTCACTATGCACACAGACCCATATACGATTGATTATTTAGATGTTACACTATATATAGAGGATGGTCAGGTTAAATTCAGAACATTCTTCAAGGAGGTGGATGCGAACTCCTATGTTCACTATGGGAGTTCGCACCACAAACCTTGGAAGACCAATATACCTTTCGGTCAGTTCAGGCGCATTCGTAAGAACTGTTCTGATTTGTCGGTCTATGACATCCAAGCCGATAAGTTGGAAGGGAAATTTTTGGAGCGATCCTTTCCGAAACAATTGATCCAATCTGCTAGACATAGAGCGAGAAAACTCGATCAAGAATCCCTCCTAAATACGAGTCCCAAAGTGAACTCCACCCCAGACCCCCAACCTACCTTCATCACCCGTTATAGTTCTAATCATAAGAATATTAGGTCCATAATTAACAAACACTGGCCCACCCTGTTGAGGGACCCGTATTTGTGCCCCAAGCTAGAAACCAGGCCTAAGTTGGTATTTAGAAGAGCAAAAACCCTAAAAAATATCATTGCCCCCAGCAGACCGCGAGCCCTCCAATCTCACATATCGGGCTCTAACACCACTCCAAGTATAAGTAAATGTAGATCGCCAAAATGTCTGGCCTGTGATTTTTTACATCCAGGGAAACTCTCCTTTATCTGTGAGGTCACACAGGTCTCATATGACATCACCAATTCATTCACTTGTAGCACCACTAATGTTATTTACCTCATCACTTGTCCCTGCAAAAAACAGTATGTTGGACGCACCACCCAACAAATAAGAGCCAGACTCGGCCAACACAGAAGGAACATTACTAAATCATTTTCCAAACACGGTCTTTCTAGACATTTCACAGAATGTCACAATTCAGATCCAACAGTTTTATCCTTCACGCCCATAGAACATATATCTGATAACCTTACTCTTCCCGATCGCATAGACCGATTGCGGGCAAGAGAGATGTTTTGGATCTTCCAACTGCGAACCCTCAAACCAGAGGGCCTTAATGAATGCTTAGAGCATAACTTTTAGTCCACAGTACTCGTTGCTTAATGCTTTGAAGTACACCACTGATTTGTATACATCCCAGTTTTTATCTATTGAATTGTCCCTTTTATTTTGATTTCCCAAGCCCCTTTTATTAGTGTAATTACTTAAGGATCATATTACATCTGGACATATAAGCACTTTGGACATCTAATTATATAAATAATATATTAGCCATTTGTCATTCAAAGTTTAATATTACTAAAAATCTAAATGGTACCCCTATTGATTCCACTGAGAGTAAAAAAGCTATTATGCACTATAGTTCCATTAAAACACACTGTCAAATATATTCTTATAATTTCTGAATTAGCATGTATTTCCATTGAAAGACACTCTCTGGCATAATACATTACTTAGGTTGCCATCTAGTGGTTTTTTAGAAATATGCACCATTTCCCCTATTGATTTATATAGCGCTGGCATCTCCCAGCATGTTTTCATTGTATTGCCCAAAACAAAAATGGCGCCGCCACTACTTCCGGCGGGCGCGCCATGACGTGATGACGTCATATCCGGGAAAATATCCGGAAACGCCTCCTCCTCCTCTCTGGTGAGCGCGCCGAATAGCGGCAAATAGAGATGCCTAAAAGGTTATATAATGTAGTTCCGCAGAGCCCCTTACAGAGGCTCCCTATGCGAAAGGAATTTTTTCATTTGGTAAGTTCTTTGCATTCTTTCTGCACGCACACAGACTATCACAAGCTCCCCCTGCTGTCTATATAGCATAATCATACTTAGCACTATGTAGTATTGAATATTCTTTTACCCAATTAGTGACCAGTCTATTTTTAATGAGCAGTCAATGCTGCTTTGTGTCACATGTATGTGTGTGCTTGTTTATACTTGCACACACATAATAGCTGGCCAAGTCTTTCTGATCTTATTATATATTTAATGCATTATTTATATTATGTATCACTTAGTATTAATTACGACTTTTTACTTCATAATGTTTATTTGTATGAGGATAGCTCCAAGTATGTTAGGAGCATAGGCTCATGTGTATGTATATATACATATATTTATGTTTTTCTGAAGGACTCATACATTTTTATTGACAGATGATTTACTATTATTAATTTTTGTATCAATTGATTGCGGTTTTTACGCAGTATACTCATCTAATTTTATATATAAAAAATGTTTTACACTCTGGAACCAAAGAACAAATGAAATATCAAGCTGCTATGCCTATGCGCATGATTGTATGTATATGTATATATATATATATATATATGTATAAATAGATCTGTAAATATGTGATAGACCCAAATCTGATCTGATTTAATATGAAATTTCTACGATTGTAATGGTATGATTTCCAATGCATAGTTATATTAAGGAGTCTTTTGTTGCTGTTATAGGCACTGCAATTGGCCTGATGAAGCGGGCTGTGACCCGTGAAACGCGTTGCCGCTTGTGCTAATAAAAATCTTTTGTAATCATTACAGAGATTTTGTCATTGAGGTAAGCTACCTCATAACATCGATTGTTTTTAGCTGTTTTTAAACGCTTTTAATATCCCAGGGCGCCTCTTTCCTTTATTGTGTACATAGGTAGATCATTTTGACTTGCTAATTTTTTTTACAAAGACTTGCTAATTTTTAAGGTAGCTCACAAGCCGAAAAAGTGTGGCCACCTCTGCTTTAGAGCATATAGGAAGTTTTTTCAAACATGTTCCAAGAATAATAATTTTTGCATTGTTCATCTTTTGAATGTTAAATTCTAGACTGTATTATTATTAATGACATGGCTGCCGTTAATAAGCACTGCATATGTCTGCATTCACTATTGTAGCAGTAGTTACAAAAATTCTACTTACATTCCTTGACATTTGGAGGCGCCAAGGAACACGAGTGACAAACCATGCCATATATTCCCTTAGAACGATTGTCCAACATATAGAATCTATAAGATAAAGAACGCCATACAATAAATTAAATGACTGTGCCATGCAGAAAGCTATTCAAATACACCACAAATCATTCCATTTCAGTGGAATAACCATTGAACATTATATATATATATATATATATATATATATATATATATATATATATATAGGTAAATATTAGCAGAGAGATTTTTCATTTTAAAAAAAGCAATGTGTAATGATGTGAATACCGTATATACTCGAGTATAGGCCGAGATTTTTGGTCCAAAAAAGTGTCCTGAAAGTGGGGGTCTCGGCCTATACTCGAGTCACTTACCCCCAACCCTGAACAAATATAAAATAAAGTGTCCCCCGTCTCCACCAGAGCAAAGCGGCCGCCGCAGATTTGCATACAAAAGTGACTTGTTCCGTGTCCCCCGCCAGAGCAGTGTGGCCGCCGCGCATTTACATACAGCATGAAGCTTGTGCTGTCTCCCGCTGTGTGCTTTGTCCCCCGTTCCGGCAGAGTGGTGCACGTGGCATATTTACCTGTGACGCCACTAGAGGGCATCATTGAGATGAGACTCCGCCTGACCAATGAAAGATGTTTCCTGGCGGGCAGCGTGGATTGGAGAGCGTAAGAAGACCTATGCCGGCAGGGACACTCGGAAGATGGCGGACCCGTGCATCGTCGCAGGTAAATATGCCACGCGCACCACTCTGCCGGACTGGGGGACAAAGCACACAGTGGGAGACAGCACAAGCTTTGTGCTGTATGTAAATGCGCGTCGGCCACACTGCTCTGGCGGGGGACACGGAACACAGCGGGAGACAGCACAAAGCTGTCACTTTTGTATGCAAATCCGCGACGGCCGCATTGCGCTGGTGGAGACGGGGGACACTTTATTTTATATTTGTTCATGGTGCAAACAGCAGGCCTGCAATTGTTGGGACTTCAGGGTGTGTTGCTGCCTCCAGCCCTTATGATGTTTGCTAATTGTAACAATCTGTTCTGTCAGTTACTCTGCACAAAAGCTGTGTGTGTTTGGAAAGTGTTCTATTGTGAGGTAATAGAGGATAGGTAACTACCTGCTGATGCTGCTTTAAACCACACTGATCTGCAAAAGCATTAACCTCTTGCTGATATGGGTTAGGTTCATATTTTGCCACTAATGCAACCCCTGACCTCGGCTTATACTCGAGTCAATCTTTTTCCACAGTTTTTTGATGTAAAAGTTGGAGGGTCGGCTTATACTCGAGTATATACGGTACTGTATTGGCCTAAAGATCAGGACCCTAGGGAAACAAAAGTGGAACTCCAAGCCAACCTTATAGCTGGCCTTATCTTGTAGCATCTTGCTGCTAGATGCTTTGGAATTACCAACTCAGCATAGAGCAGAGAACTTGACCACACCCACCTTCTCCTCTGGCTTAGAGAAGTTAACTCTTTGTGGCCGACACTGCAGCTCAGCAGTCTCATCATCTTATACATATTTACCTCCATGCTCAGTGCATAATAAAGCATTTTACTCACCCTCCCCACTGTCTGCTTATAGAAGACATTTGTACCTCTAATCAAGTGGGTGGTGAAGGGATAAAAATAGGGCGTGCACGGGAATTTGCCGCCGGTAGACTTGGGCGCAGGATACAGCCGGTATATGGCTTATCCTGCTGCTGCACAAGTTCCCGGCGACGTTAAATACTATTCCCCCTCTAGGTCCACGTGGATAGTGGGGAATGAAATAATTCAGCTTCCAGCAATTGCTGGAGGACGAATTACATGACGGCGCTGAAGTTACTCACTGTAATTCCTATTACAGTCTATGGTGGCGCCGGCTGCGCCCAAGTCTCCTGCGCTGGATTGCCAGTGTTCGAAAATAGAAGTTTGGGCACCTGTCTGCCCAATAAAATTGAACGGTATTCTGAACAGGAAATATAGAATCAGAATCAATTTATTTGGCCAAGTAAGGTTGCACTTACAAGGAATGTGACTTGGCAGTTGCTTAACAGGCACGAACAAAACAATACAAGGACAAACTATATATATTACAGTTCTAGTGGCAGTGAACAGGGTGAAAAGTGTTCTGTGCTGATTGCTTTCCAGTCCTAGCAGCTCTAGCGTGGTTCTGCATTAAAGGAAACCAGAGCTGAGGGGAAATAAGGTTTATACATACCTGGGGCCCCATATGCTCGGCTCGCTCCCACGCCACCGTCCTCAGTCTTCTCCGTCTTCTGTACTGGGTCCTGTAACTTCCTCCAGTCGCCGCCAGTCTGATGCAAGTGAAGTGCGCTATTTACTTATCTCTCCAGCAGAGAGATATGTAAGTGTATATCATTTATCGTAAGTGTATACAAAAATACATTTAATGTTTTTAAATTATAATATAATCTGATTAAATTATATTTTAAATGTTTTCCTGGAGTTCTGCTTTGATTTTGAATTTTTTCACCAAAATGTGTATTCCCACCTTTTTTTTGTAGTTTTACTCACTTTAAAGACTGCTCTGAAGTGGAGCTTTTAGAGATCCTTACGTAATCTGTGTACTGTATATACTTGAGTCTAGAAATTTTGGTCTGACTCAATAAATAAAAGTGTAGCAACACTGAGCACACTGAGTAATGTGTGTACTATTTGTGACATTCCCATTTGCAGCATGCTCATACATGGAGGGGAGCTTGGCCACGAGAACACATCGAATAAGTTCTTATTGGATATATTCAATGGGACATTTTACTGCAGCAGTGGGCTCCAAGATGGGTTGAAAGAGGAAGCTAGAGGGGGAAGAGGTCTGATTAGTGGCACAGCTGTAGGCAACCATAGCACACTGTGGCCCATATGCAATTAACTTTTTCTCCAGAGTTTTCTCCTAGGTGATATTTTCAAACTTGTCAATAAAATGACTTTTAAACCACCAACAAGCAAGAAAATACTCAAAATAATTTTGACAGTACTTTTTATCTACTTTTTGGTACCTTTTCCATTGCAAAGTGCTTAAAAAATATTTTAAATCGAAGATAAAGAATTAACTCTTAGGAGAAAACTCAGGAGAAAAAGTGAATTGCATATGGCGTTGTGAGTTTCTCAATATGGAAAGTTCAGTGCCAAAGGTAATACCTATACTTTACACTACTACTCCATTTGATTGCTTTGTGAATTTGCCTTCTGCTTAGGACTGAACCCCTTCCAGCTGCTGCATAGTAAATTAATGTGCTCATGTCACATTCTGCATACTGGGAAAATGCAGTTTACTGACCCATTAGAAATATGCTCTCTCCGGGGCCATGCTGCAGCTTTCTTACCCAGAACCTTATCAGAGATTAATCAATGTGGTCTCTGGATACATGCCCACTCACCACCATGTGAAAATCATGGTAATCAATGGGGAAAGCATTTTAAGAGGCATAGGTGACCAATACTGTCTCTGTGTTTTTCTCATATTTTGTTTTAATTGATGTCATGGTCCTGTTTGTATATGGGGATATATTACTTACATTATAATTTGCAACCCTGCTTCTTGGCTGATTCTACTATTGAGCAAGAAAGATCCATAGTGGGCTCTCAGCTTCCACACCACTATCTGTGCCTAATGACACCATAAAAACAGCACCACAGCACCTGTTATACTGGGAGGACTGATGCGGTATCAGCCTTCTTCACATCAAGCTTTGCCCAGGTATTGTGGAATGTATCCAGGGGCGTAACAATAGACCCTGCAGGTGATGCAGCCCAGAACCCACAGGGGGCCCCGTGGGGAGAGAAGTTTATTTTCCCTGTCCTGAGAGATGGACAACTAAGGGCACGGAGAGAGAAAAAGCTTTCTGCTCTCTATACAATTGTTCTAGTGATTGTGTCTGCTCCGCCACTGATAAGGAATCATACAAAGTTTTGCAGACAAAGATTTGTAGACAGACCCTATTCAGTGTTCAGAAGGGTCTTGTGTACAGACTGTTCTACCCCAGCCTTTCTACCCGTCCCCAAGTGCTGTGTACTGTAATGATACTTAAGGAGGGGTGCCCAATCCAAAGTTTCGCAGTGAGGTCCAGTTATTTCTAGTTACGCCCCTGCATTTAAGTGTGCACTAGCCAATTGAATAACATTGGTTCTCAGTTTACCTGTGGCGAAAAAAAGGGGGGGGGGGCATCCAAAGTTTTGCAGGGGGGCCACGTGATTTCTAGTTATGCCCCTCTATCCCATAGGTTTTTTCAGCTGGCTGAGATAGCAATACCTTGTGCTATGAGGAGGAAAATCCCTTCCTTCCAGTCTAATTTTTATAACTACACATCTGAGATAAACAATAGATATTTGCTATGCATCATCTTACCCAGGGAGGCAGGGCCCACAGTCGGCATCATTCTTCGCATCTCCAGGCGTTAAGACAGTTGCCCTAAAGAATCCCTCACAGTCCTTATGTCTTCTACATATTTGGTAGCCTCCTTTAGAATACTTGCCAGAAGGACAAGGGGTGCAGCTGTAGTCCTCATCCTTGGTACCATATCCACAGGACTATAGGGACACAAGATCATATATCAAAAACAGAAGGCATTACATTTAATAGTTTGCAATATTTTAAATACGGTACATAAAATTGATTTATAATCACTGTCTTCATTTCAGTGTGAAATATCATCATATTTTCTCTGATTGACAGTTATATTTTTCATATAAGCTATGGAAAAGCAATGAATTAACATTGGTTAATAGATCAAACTATTGATATAATTGAACCTCAACCCAGAGGTAAGAAAAGAAAAAGAAATAAAACGATCTGCCTGAATTGTTTAGGAAATCACCACAGAGTTCCCCAACCCTGTCCTCAAGGCCCACCAACAGTACATGTTTTGCAGAAAACCACAAACATGCACAGGTGAGGGAATTAGTGTCTCAGCAGAGCTGATTATCTACAGGTTTTGGACCAGTCCATCTCTTCATAGGGGATTCTCAGCAAGGCTTTTATTCTTTATAAAGATATTCCTTAAAAAGGATTTAAACAATGATGCTGGCCAGCCTCCCTGCTCGCTACACAATTTTTGGCAGTTAGACAGAGCAACTGCCATTCACTAAGTGCTTTTGAAAATAAATAATAAATAAATCCCTGAGAATCCCCCCATGAAGAGATGGACTAGTCCAAAACCTGTCGCTTCTGTCAGATTTCTACTACCTACTGTAAGTGACGGCAACATAGGAAAAAAAGTAGTTTATAGCTCATTTTACTCTGGAAAAAATGTACTTCTTATTTGTTTATATTTACACATATTTTAAATTTTACAATTTTTCGCCATAATGCCCCTTTAAGAAAGCATCCAACACCTTTAAAATACAAATAAAGAATTTTCCCTGACTACTTCCTGAGGTAAGATATTTTCCACCTTAACCACTTCTACTGTAAAGATCCCTTTCTATACCAGTGGTAGCCCAACTTTTTCAATATTTTTTTTCATAATTGGGGAAAGATTCAACACGTGTGGTACATTGGTCAGCTTGTTGATGTTGATGTTACAATCAGGGCTAGTTCACAGTGCTCAGTTGCGTTGCAGAATAATTCTGCATGTCAACTTACTGCCCATACAATTCTATGGCACTATTCACAGTACTGCGTTGTAACTGATCGCGTTATTCTAACTTGCTGAATGCAGGCTTTGTATTACAATCTATGTCCAGCCTCCATTGCAGTTCACACTCATTATAATGAGTGCATTATGCAACTGACCACTATATGAAAATAGTAATTCTTCCATTGAAAATAAATTGTAAAAATTGTATGGTGTGTGGCCACCTTCATATAGTAGAACCTCTAAAGTTTCTGGTTGCTTGAGAGTTACTATTAAATATAGACCTAACTTATATTTTACTATACCTCTTACTATACCCACTCCATAAACTCAGTATTAATTTTAAAATACAGTATTAAAAATAAATGAGGACAAACTTAAAGAGGACTTCCAGAGTAAATGAGAGAATCCGGCAGCCTGCAAGTAAAAGAAAGTTATATTTACCCAAGAAGCCTGCATCAGACTCCACCAACAGAAATCTCTGTTGGTGGGGAGAAAAGGGAGGGGGAATCACTTGTGTGTTGAGTTGTGCGGCCCTGCAGCAAGGCCTTAAAACTGTAGTGGCCTTTTTCAAGAAAAATGGCCTGGTCTTTAGGGGGGTTTAACACTGCGATCCTCAAGTGGTTAATTTCCCACCTTATGCATCCCAGAATTGTATTTGTTTAATAAGATTGCTTAACTTCACAACTAGTATTTCTGAGTCCTGCTCTACATCTGATGTTCCCTGCTGTAAAGCATTTAGTTTATATGGTGCTCTTTTTAATTTAATTAATAAATTAAGAAAACTGGTCCCAGTACAGACCCTTGTGGGATCCCACTGGTTACAGTTCCCTAATCTGAACATTGTTTATTTACAGTTTGCCTCTTGTTCCTTAGCCAGTTCTTTATTCATATGCACACACTTTCTTTTCCTTGTCAGAAAAGTACGCTTGCTATCCCAGTATATAGATTTGTATTTCATAAAAGTGAGTATGTTATTCAAGAAACACCTATGGTTAGCCCATGTTGATTATTTGAAATTAGATTATTGGGGGGTTTATATGATTTAATTTAATTTCCCTTAGGATACTTTCAAAAACAATATGGATAGATGCTGTCTAGGTCACATGCTTTATTTACATTGATTTTTTTAAATGTCCCTGCACTTCTTTGCGTATTAGGTAAATAATTATGAATATGGAAAACTGAGAACAACCAACATCTGTATTATGAGACAAAAATATCTCACTTCTAAAAACAGGAGCAAAACATGCGTTTAATATCTCAACTTTACTTTGGTTTTCAACAACTGTTCTCTGACCTATCTTTTACAAGGCCTATATACTCAGCCTTTTATTTTTAATTTATACATTTGTAAACCTTCTTTGAATTCGACTTAATATTACTAGTGTTCCAGATTTATTAGTCTGATTTACTGTATACATAATTTATTATTACACTTCTTAGATTTTTTTAATGCACATGTACTGTGGTCCCCTAGGGACTAGGGCTATTTATGCTTAATTATGTCATCTTTATCCCTAGAGAAGCTTTTTTAACATCAAGAAATGTTGTTTCCTTAAGGGATGTCATTTTATTTGTAAGGCTTCTAGTATTGGTTACCATGCGTTTTATGTGTTTAACACAATTTTCTACTTTTTAGCAACAGATGGTGGAACACATCCTCCCCATTCCCAGCCATTAATCTGTTGGCTATTTGTTAAGCCTGGGCCTCTGGGGAAAACATACAGCATAGGCTCAGGGAGTGAAACGTGACTTTTATACCACTCTACTGTGCACTGCATGGGGGGGGGCACTTGGGGAGTGCATGTGGCGGGGGCCGGCTGTGTTACACGGCACAGGAGCATGTGCTGTATTTAAACAGAGGTCATAGATTTATATTTATGAAGTGGAGCAAACTGTGCTGACAGTGTTGTGCTATGCTGGCAAGCTGTGTTATTTGTATCAATTACCGATCCTACACGATAGACCTGAGCTGGAGAGGAGGTTTTACTGCAATAATGGCATTCCCAAAACTGTTGCTTTTTTCTAATAAAACAGAAAGGGCGGGGGGGGGGGGAGAAGGGAGCAGTCATACCAAACACATACACTTCCGTTCTGCCTTTCCTACCCTCGACTTATACTCTAGTCAATCATTTTTACCTTTTTTTTTCAAGTAAATGTTGGGGGGTCGGCTTATACTCGGATGGGCTTATACTCGACTATATATGGTATACCCTGACAAAAGAGTGTACCTCACTTCTTGGGCACCGGTGACATCAGAGGAATGAAAGGAAAGCTCTTCCTAGTATCCAGACATATATTTTAACCCTTCATCTATATTTCAACAACTAAAACGTTTTTGAATAAAATTGCACTTTTAATAATTGATTTACTGTGGATGAAAATATTGGATGAACATATGCCAATGAAGCCATTAGAGTTTATCCTCACATTGTACGGCTCTTCTCCCGGCTCACACTCCGGACAGCTGTGGCACAAACCAGTTGTTTGGTTATAATACTCATTTTCACCACAGTTCGAGTACTCTGCAAGTGCTGAATATACCAAGGACACCTGAAAAAATAAGATGAGATCACAAACTGAAACTTTCCAAAAAGTATCATTTAACTTTCACCTAATTATCATTTCTTATTTTAGTTACTAGCTGACTAATTATATGTGAATATCTAGGTTTTAGGAACAAACTATACTTGAAAGCATTATTGACATTAGACATTTTGCCAGAATATTCAAGAATATCGGGGCAGAAGACCAGAATGATTAAGGACCCGTTTCCACTAGCGTGGAAAACTGGCTAAAACTGCAGAGTTTCCCCTCAAGCAATTCGCAGAGGGGGACTCTGCCACAGAGGATAATTGTGCCGTCGGCCAAATTGCTTAAAGTGAACCAGAGACAAAGCACCATCATGTATTTTACCATATACTGTATATAAGTGGGAAAATTAGAGAAAACACCTACCCTGCTCTCTGCTTCATCCTTCACTGCTCAGCCTGCTTGTTATCAGCCCTGATAAAATCCCTAAATGAGCATTCAGTCTGGCTTTGCTCATGAATCATTATAGCTGAGTCTGTGTCCTCTGATGTCTTTTCAAGCCCAAGCCTGCCCCCTTCTGGCTCTGCTATAATGACTCAGCTATAATGATTCCTGAGCAAAGCCAGACTGAATGCTCAGTCCAGGATTTTATCAGGGCTGATAACAAGCAGGCTGAGCAGTGAAGGATGAAGCAGAGAGCAGGGTAAGTGTTTTCTCTAATGTTCCCACTGATATATATTGTAAAATACATGAGGGTGCTTCATCTCTGGTTCACTTTAACATAGCGAATCAGCCGGCATTGCTGTCAGTTTTGGTGACAGTGGGAGTGAATCCCATAGCCGTGCATGGCATGACATACTCACAGAATAGGAAGTGCTGCTGCACGTCTTGTAGGACGCATGGGGCTAGTGGAAACCCAGCCTTAAAGGAAATGTCAGGCAAAACAAGCTACCCCCGATCTACTTACCAGGGGCTTCCTTTAGCCCCTTGCAGCCAACATGTCTCACGCCGCAGCTCTGCTCTCAGCCGCCGGCTCAAGGTCCACGCTGGTGCAGAGGCTGCATCCTATACTGTGCCTGTGCGAGCACTGCTGTCAATCACTTGCACGTGGGCTGGAGTGTTCTGCGCAGGTGCAGTAGTTCTGGGCCTGCGCAGTACACTCCACACCACGTGCGAGTTATTGACAGCGGCGCTTGTGCAGGCATAGTAGAGGATGACCTCGCGAGGTCGGCCTCTGCACCGGTGGGGACCCCGGCCGGCGGCTGGAAGCAGAGTTGTGACGAGGGACATGTTGGCTGCAAGGGTCTGGAGGAAGCCCCAGGTAAGTAGATCGGGGGTAGCTTGTTTTGCCTGACGTTTCCTTTAAACCAGTGCAAGGAAAACTGGAGAAGTACTGGAGAAAAACAGAGCAGATGTTCAGATCAAGGGTTTACTGCAACCCTACATCCAATGATCTTGATAAATGAACAGTGCAAGGAAAGCTTGGGCAAACCGGGCGCAAAAACGGAGCAGATGTCCTTATCAAGCATTCTCCATGGTTACTCCACCCATATCGGTTTTGATAAATCAGCCACACTTTGTTAAAATATAGCGTTCATGCTAAGAGTTAATTTCTTAACAAAGACATTGGAATTTATTTGAATCCTTGGTACAACAGATCTGGATACTCCCTTATGAGGATACAAACAGAAATAAAATTATAACTTGTCTGAATTTGTAATCTTTACTTAAAACAGTGCTTGTACTGCTAACTGTGTAACAGCTGGGTAGACATCCATTTACTTGTTGTACTGATGGCATCTGTCACTGGACCAGAAATACAGAGAAATGTCACCAGCTGTGACACAGACAGCAATAAAACTAGACAGAAACACAAAACATTTTCAGAGATCTCCTCAGACAAGTTTTGATTGAAAGTTCACCTGTAAGATTTTGCAGAGGTAAGCTTGGTCACAGTGTTATAGCAAATTTTGAATGGCATCCCTCATGTTATATAGAAGTGGTAAAATTGGTCAATCAAAAATTGGATGTGTGTACCAGGCCTTTGTTTCTGTTTTATCAGCAGAGTTTAGATATATCAAAGCTTAAATAAAGATAAACAATGCTTACCATTATAAAAGGGAATATGTGATTCAATTTACTGTCCCCTTGTTTGTTCATATTCTTCTTAAGGTGTTTCCTTCCTACAAAAGAAGACAAATAGAAAAGTACTGTAAGTACCATCTGTTGGGCTTACTTGTTGCTTTGTTAGTTAGTTTTCTTAGCAATGTATGACTAAAAGTATTTTCATGATTCAAAGCTCCACTCTATGTACAGTATGCATTGTAACTATACCACCACTGGCTAACATCACAGCTCCTATCCCAGCAAGGGGTATGTGATGTAAACCAGCTGCTTTATTTGATGATGCTGGCACAGCAGCATAGAAGATGGGGTTTTACATGTGTGCCTGATCAGCGCTTACAGTGATGATAGCGGCACAACAGATACTGGAGGGATCGCTGTCCCAACACATATGCAAATACAGCAGAAGTTTTCATTAAATGTATATATACTGATCAGCGGCCATTGTGTGTATTTAAATGATTCCCATTCTTATGTGTGTTTTTAATTACCGAGTTCAGATGAGCTTATATTTTAGCAATAGCTTTCCTCCAACTGTCACTTTCCTGAAATGGTTGGAGATTATCTGTAAATACATGGTCTTTTCTTCCTATGCTCCTTAAAGCTACTGGGCCAGTTATGACAAGACTCAGAAGTAAAGGTAAGCTGTTCCGTAACTCAATTTGTTCTTTAAAAAATTACTCTTGGCTCAACAAAGGGTTATACCTGCCAATTCAATTCATCCTCTCTTTCCATGCGGTTTTTCTTCTTTAATAACAGACATCTTGTCCTCATGAAAATGCAAAAGGCTCACTTTGATAGAAGCTGTGAGGTGTGTTTAATCTGGCTATGCTTGCACCCACGTACAGTAGGATGGTGATTAGATACCAGTTGGAAGTTGACTAATTAACATATATCTTTTAACCTATTGTCTGCTGACAATCTGCCGAATAAATTAGAAGTCCTATTTGTACTTCTATAGCAGCTTAACCATCACATTATCATAAAAGTACATAGGCCGGATACATTGCATGGCACTTCCTGATGCCATGTGCAGATGTCTTGGTCCACACCACTGCTTTGGCTTTTTGACAGCTTGGTTATAGTATGCACAATTTGTGCCTAATAAACACTTATTGCTGTTTCTGTATTGCATAGAAACTACCTTGACCAATGTTCACCTGTATTTATGTTTTAACAATCAGAAGTTTGAAAACTCAGTTTTACATATTATTTAAATTCTAACATTTCTTGCACACATTTCAGAATGAGCATCCTCTGTCCGCATGTCTGGCCCTGATTTATTCTTCTGTGGTCTCCTTTTGGAGTAAGTCACAGAAATGAATTTTTAGATTACCTTTTGAGTGTTCTCATCTAAATAATTCTGTTTACTCCTTTTCACTTGTCACACCTGAAACAAACATTGCCTGACACAATCTTTTGTTACTGGGATTCCTGTACAATTGGCTGTTCAGCTGGGATGGAGGATAAGCAAGCGCAAGCCACAATGGAAATAAAAACAGCAGGAGTCAGGCATGGTTTTCCCACATGTATGATTGCTAATGACCAATCTGTAGGTATTAGGGGCCTCCTGTACAGATTGTTGAATGACACCTCAAAATGATCATGAACAACTATTTTTGACAAGCTAATTTAAAAGTGTGTAAGAGCCCTGAATGATTAGTGATTATTTACTTTTTGTTCTGCCACCCTGCCCTCCCTTGCAAGGTTTCTCCCTAAAGTTATCTGATTGGTGAGAGATTTGTCAGCTGCCCATACACCGCAGGGCGATTCCCGATCAATTTTATGCTGAAATCGATCTGGAATCGGCCTTGTGATGCCGCATCCGCCGCCTCAACGATATCCCCCTAATGATAAATGTTTCCCCAAATGTTAATTGTCCCCCCGGTGCCCCGTGCAAGTTATAAATTACCTGTCCGCGGCCTCCGCTGTCTCCGGGATTCCTCTGTTCTAGATGCGCGCACCACGTGGTTGCCGAGTAATGTGGCCACGTGTGTGACGTCTGACGTCACACACACACACGCCCTTATTAGGCAACCACGTTGCGCACGTATCTAGAACAGAGGAATCCCAGAGGCAGCGGAGGACAAGCGGACAACTGAATCGGCTAATAAGCTATTACAGACTACTCAGCAAGCTCATGGTGAACCAGAACTCCAAGGACTCTAATAAGCTTTGTGAGAGTTACAGAACCCACTTACATAAGATAGTAATATCACAGTACTTCTGTGGATACAAATGTTCAGTGATGTGCACTGCCCTGAGACAAACTACGACCTTACAAAACATTTAGATGAGAAAACAAATAAGTTTAGTTCACCGGGAACAAAGAATGAAATGAATCTGGAACTGTAGCAGGCTGTACTGACAGCTCCTGCAGCTGTGTTTCAAGAGCAAATTTACTAAAGTAACAAACTGCCTGCAAAACTAAGGTTTTACTGCAGTAATATTCAACAGGACACACATGAAAACTGAAAAGTAGCTACAAAGAAATTAGTGATTTCTTCAAGGATGAACATTTATTTTTCCTGCTTTTTTTGTTTTGTTAGAACAGCCAACATATGAGTTTGGCACAAATACTGCTGGTAAAGTCCATATGACATACTGTATATCCATCATCATTACATAATAACTGGAACTATTTCTGTGCACAATAGCCAAGTAATTCTAAAGTGGAAATGAGCAGGTCGAGTTCCCATCATGCTGTGAGAACTTGGCCTGCTTTGCTGTTTCATGAGACACATAAAAAGTAATTTACCAAAACATTGAGCTATTACCCCCAGTGGGATAGTTAAGCTTCATTAGTTGCTATGTGCAACTGCTTCACTTATACATTATTCTGTTCTTCAGATTTTATAAAAATCAAGTTTGGGTATGAAGTTTGCTCTCCATTTACAAGGAAAAGGTAGAGTTAGTGACATATGGCTGGAAAGTGTACTGGTTAAGGGCTCTGCTTCTGACACATGTGACCTGGGTTCAAATCTAGGCTCTTCCTGTGCAGTAATCCAGCTCCTATTCAGTAAAGAGCCCTTGGGCTAGACACCCCAACACTGCCACTGCCTATTGAGTGTGCCCTAGTGACTGCTCAAGCGCTTTGAGTCCGCCAGGAGAAAAGAGCAATAAAAATGTTGTTTGACGTGTCTTGTCTACAATGTAGTAAATTATTCAGGATACACACTTTAACATTAACCACTTGAGGACCTAGGGCTTTCTACCCCTTAAGGACCGGCCACTTTTTTCCATTCAGACCACTGCAGCTTTCACGGTTTATTGCTCGCTCATACAACCTACCACCTAAATGAATTTTGGCTCCTTTTCTTGTCACTAATAAAGCTTTCTTTTGGTGCTATTTGATTGCTCCTGCGATTTTTACTTTTTATTATATTCATCAAAAAAGACATGAATTTTGGCAAAAAAAATGATTTTTTTAACTTTCTGTGCTGACATTTTTCAAATAAAGTAAAATTTCTGTATACATGCAGCGCGAAAAATGTGGACAAACATGTTTTTGATTAAAAAAAACCCATTCAGTGTATATTTATTGGTTTGGGTAAAAGTTATAGCGTTTACAAACTATGGTGCAAAAAGTGAATTTTCCCATTTTCAAGCATCTCTGACTTTTCTGACCCCCTGTCATGTTTCATGAGGGGCTAGAATTCCAGGATAGTATAAATACCCCCCAAATGACCCCATTTTGGAAAGAAGACATCCCAAAGTATTCACTGAGAGGCATAGTGAGTTCATAGAAGATAATATTTTTTGTCACAAGTAAGCGGAAAATGACACTTTGTGAGGGAAAAAAAAAAAAGTTTTCATTTCTTCTAACTTGCGACAAAAAAAAATGAAATCTGCCACGGACTCACCATGCCCCTCTCTGAATACCTTGAAGGGTCTACTTTCCAAAATGGGGTCATTTGTGGGGTGTGTTTACTGTCCTGACATTTTGGGGGGTGCTAAATTGTAAGCACCCCTGTAAAGCCTAAAGGTGCTCATTGGACTTTGGACCCCTTAGCGCAGTTAGGCTGCAAAAAAGTGCCACACATGTGGTATTGCCGTACTCAGGAGAAGTAGTATAATGTGTTTTGGGGTGTATTTTTACACATACCCATGCTGGGTGGGAGAAATATCTCTGTAAATGACAATTTGTTAATTTTTTTTACACACAATTGTCCATTTACAGAGATCTTTCTCCCACTCAGCATGGGTATGTGTAAAAATACACCACAAAACACATTATACTACTTCTCCTGAGTACGGCGATACCATATGTGTGGCACTTTTTTGCACCCTAACTGCGCTAAAGGGCCCAAAGTCCAATGAGTACCTTTAGGATTTCACAGGTCATTTTGAGAAATTTCGTTTCAAGACTACTCCTCACGGTTTAGGGCCCCTAAAATGCCAGGGCAGTATAGGAACCCCACAAATGACCCCATTTTAGAAAGAAGACACCCCAAGGTATTCCGTTAGGAGTATGGTGAGTTCATAGAAGATTTTATTTTTTGTCAAAAGTTAGCGGAAAATGACACTTTGTGAAAAAACACAATTAAAATCAATTTCCGCTAACTTGTGACAAAAAATAAAATCTTCTATGAACTCGCCATACTACTAACGGAATACCTTGGGGTGTCTTCTTTCTAAAATGGGGTCATTTGTGGGGTTCCTATACTGCCCTGGCATTTAAGGGGCCCTAAACCGTGAGGAGTAGTCTTGAAACGAAATTTCTCAAAATGACCTGTGAAATCCTAAAGGTACTCATTGGACTTTGGGCCCTTTAGCGCAGTTAGGGTGCAAAAAAGTGCCACACATGTGGTATCGCCGTACTCGGGAGAAGTAGTACAATGTGTTTTGGGGTGTATTTTTACACATACCCATGCTGGGTGGGAGAAATAACTCTGTAAATGGACAATTGTGTGTAAAAAAATCAAAAGATTGTCATTTACAGAGGTATTTCTCCCACCCAGCATGGGTATGTGTAAAAATACACCCCAAAACACATTATACTACTTCTCCTGAGTACGGCAATACCACATGTGTGGCACTTTTTTGCACCCTAACTGCGCTAAAGGGCCCAAAGTCCAATGAGTACCTTTAGGATTTCACAGGTCATTTTTGTTTCAAGACTACTCCTCACGGTTTAGGGCCCCTAAAATGCCAGGGCAGTATAGGAACCCCACTAATGACCCCATTTTACAAAGAAGACACCCCAAGGTATTCCGCTAGGAGTATGGTGAGTTCATAGAAGATTTTATTTTTTGCCACAAGTTAGCGGAAATTGATTTGAATTGTTTTTCTTCACAAAGTGTCATATTCCGCTAACTTGTGACAAAAAATAAAATCTTCTATGAACTCACCATACTCCTAGCGGAATACCTTTGGGTGTCTCCTTTCTAGAATGGGGTCATTTGTGGGGTTCCTATACTGCCCTGGCATTTTAGGGGCCCTAAACCGCGAGGAGTAGTCTTGAAACTAAATGTCGCAAAATGACCTGTGAAATCCTAAAGGTACTCATTGGACTTTGGGCCCCTTAGCGCACTTAGGGTGTAAAAAAGTGCCACACATGTGGTACCGCCGTACTCAGGAGAAGTAGTATAATGTGTTTTGTGGTGTATTTTTACACATACCCATGCTGGGTGGTAGAAATATCTCTGTACATGACAATTGTTTGATTTTTTTTACACACAATTGTCCATTTACAGAGAGATTTCTCCCACCCAGCATGGGTATGTGTAAAAATACACCCCAAAACACATTATACTACTTCTCCTGAGTACGGCGATACCACATGTGTGACACTTTTTTTGCAGCCTAGGTGCGCTAAGGGGCCCAACGTCCTATTCACAGGTCATTTTGAGGCATTTGTTTTCTAGACTACTCCTCACGGTTTAGGGCCCCTAAAATGCCAGGGCAGTATAGGAACCCCACAAGTGACCCCATTTTAGAAAGAAGACACCCCAAGGTATTCCATTAGGTGTATGGCGAGGTCATCGAAGAATTTATTTTTAGTCACAAGTTAGTGAAAAATGACACTTTGTGAAAAAAACCCAATAAAAATCAATTTCCGCTAACTTTTGACAAAAAATAAAATCTTCTATGAACTCGTCATACACCTAACAGAATACCTTGGGGTGTCTTTTTTCTAAAATGGGGTCACTTGTGGGGTTCCTATACCGCCCTGGCATTTTACGGGCCCAAAACAATGAGTGAGTAGTCTCGAAACCAAATGTCTCAAAATGACTGTTCAGGGGTATAAGCATCTGCAAATTTTGATGACAGGTGGTCTATGAGGGGCCGAATTTTGTGGAACTGGTCATAAGCAGGGTGGCCTTTTAGATGACAGGTTGTATTGGGCCTGATCTGATGGATAGGAGTGCTAGGGGGATGACAGGAGGTGATTGATGGGTGTCTCAGGGGGTGATTAGAGGGGAAAATAGATGCACTCAATGCACTGGGGAGGTGATCAGAAGGGGGTCTGAGGGGGATCTGAGGGTTTGGCCGAGTGATCAGGAGCCCACACGGGGCAAATTAGGGCCTGATCTGATGGGTAGGTGTGCTAGGGGGTGACAGGTAGTGACAGGAGGTGATTGATGGGTGTCTCAAGGTGTGATTAGTGGGGGGAATAGATGCAAGTAATGCAATGGCGAGGTGATCAGGGCTGGGGTCTCAGGGTGTGGGCGGGTGATTGGGTGCCCTAGGGGCAGATGGGGGTCTAATCTGATGGGTAGCAGTGACAGGGGGTGATTGATGGGTAATTAGTGGGTGTTTAGAGGAGAGAACAGATGCAATGCACTTGGGAGGTGATCTGACTGCGGGTCTGCAGGCGATCGGATGGTGTGGGTGGGTGATCAGATTGCCCGCAAGGGGCAGGTTAGGGGCTGATTGATGGGTGGCAGTGACAGGGGGTGACAGGGGGTGATTGATGGGTGATAGGTGATTGGCAGGTGATTGACAGGTGATCAGTGGGTTATTACAGGGAAGAACAGATGTAATTAATGCACTGGCGAATTGATAAGGGGGGGTCAGAGGGCAATCTGAGCGTGTTGGCGGGTGATTGGGTGCCCGCAAGGGGCAGATTAGGGTCTGATCTGATAGGTAAAAGTGACAGGTGGTGATAGGGGGTGATTGATGGGTAATTAGTGGGTGTTTAGAGGAGAGAATAGATGTAAACAATGGATTTGGGAGGTGATCTGATGTCGGATCTGCAGGCGATCTATTGGTGTGGGTGGGTGATCAAATTGCCCGCAAGGGGCAGGTTAGGGGCTGATTGATGGGTGGCAGTGACAGGGGGTGACAGGGGGTGATTGATGGGTGATAGGTGATTGGCAGGTGATTGACAGGTGATCAGTGGATTATTACAGGGAAGACCAGATGTAATTAATGCACTGGTGAATTGATAAGGGGGGGAGGGGGGGTCTGAGGGCAATCTGAGCGTGTGGGCGGGTGATTGGGTGCCCGCAAGGGGCAGATTAGGGTCTGATCTGATAGGTAACAGTGACAGGTGGTGATAGGGGGTGATTGATGGGTAATTAGTGGGTGTTTAGAGGAGAGAATAGATGTAAACAATGGATTTGGGAGGTGATCTGATGTCGGATCTGCGGGCGATCTATTGGTGTGGGTGGGTGATCAGATTGCCCGCAAGGGGCAGGTTAGTGGCTGATTGATGGGTGGCAGTGACAGGGGGTGACAGGGGGTGATTGATGGGTGATAAGTGATTGGCAGGTGATTGACAGGTGATCAGTGGGTTATTACAGGGAAGAACAGATGTAATTAATGCACTGGCGAATTGATAAGGGGGGGTCAGAGGGCAATCTGAGCGTGTTGGCGGGTGATTGGGTGCCCGCAAGGGGCAGATTAGGGTCTGATCTGATAGGTAAAAGTGACAGGTGGTGATAGGGGGTGATTGATGGGTGATTGATGGGTAATTAGTGGGTGTTTAGAGGAGAGAATAGATGTAAACAATGGATTTGGGAGGTGATCTGATGTCGGATCTGCGGGCGATCTATTGGTGTGGGTGGGTGATCAGATTGCCCGCAAGGGGCAGGTTAGGGGCTGATTGTTGGGTGGCAGTGACAGGGGGTGATTGATGGGTGATTGATAGGTGATTGACAGGTGATTGACAGGTTATCAGGGGGGATACATGCATACAGTACACAGGGGGGGGGGTCTGGGGGGGCTCCTGGGGAGAATCTGAGGGGTGAGGGGGTGATCAGGAGGGGGCAGGGGGCAGGGGGGGAGATAAAAAAAAAATAGCGTTGATAGATAGTGACAGGGAGTGATTGATGGGTTATTAGGGGGGTGATTGGGTGCAAACAGGGGTCTGGGGGGTGGGCAGGGGGGAGTCTGAGGGGTGCTGTGGGCGATCAGTGGGCGGGGGGGGGGCAGATCAGTGTGTTTGGGTGCAGACTAGGGTGGCTGCAGCCTGCCCTGGTGGTCCCTCCGACACTGGGACCACCAGGGCAGGAGGCAGCCTGTATAATACACTTTGTATACATTACAAAGTGTATTATACACTTTGTAGCGGCGATCGCGGGGTTAACATCCCGCCGGCGCTTCCGTATGGCCGATGGGATGTTACGGCGGGTGGGCGGAGCCAGTTGCCGGGGGAAGCGCGCGTCATCAATGACGCGATCGCTCCCCCGGCATAGGAAAAGGACGCAACGCCCTAAGGCGTATTGCGGTCCTTAAGGCATCCACTTTGCCGCCGCCCATGGGCTGTGGGCGGTCGGCAAGTGGTTAAATATACTGGTTTCAGCACGCATCAGAAACACTTCCTATAGCAATATATTGCTGTATATTGGTATGTAGCCCCACCATCCCAGTGATCTCACAGCCTAGGCTGTTTAGCTATGCAAAATTCACTTCCCAGAGCATTCTGGGAGACCAGGCATTTTTTCTACTGGTTTCAGAACCATGAGAGTACAAACATTAGGCAGAGCTGCACCTGACAGCACTAAAGATGACCCCCCTCCCCTGATGAATTTCAAAATGTAAATCAGAGAGAGGAAAAGGTGAGGAAAGATCTTTCAATGGGCAAACATTGACTTAATATTTTTATAAAGTACTATTGTAAAAAATTATTAAATACATTATTTTCAATACAGTTCCTTTTTCAGTGATTATATTTAATGATTTCCACATCCCCTTGGTTCTATTTGAAAACAATATTATGCTGTTATATTAGATTGGAGTTCTTCTCTAAAAACACTTTATCAATCATATACAGTTCTCTGATCACGCAGCTTTTGGTTAAGGTCTAAAGTGCTATGCTACTGTATTGGATTAGGCTGTCTGTAACCATCGAGGGCATTTCTGGGAGACTTTTTACTCCAAGCAGTGACTAGTTGTTTAGGAGAGAACATGCTAGAGCTAGAAGCATCCAACTCCCGTGCCATTTTTATGAATGACTGAGTATCTGTGACGCTGTGGTGTTGTACAGTACATGTTCTTCATCTTTGGACTGTATGTGAAGCAGGAAGTTGTGGTGTGAAAAGGAGACCTCCGGGGCATTAGGTTAATAACAGGTGTGCATCAGTATGACTTCAGGGCTGTGCTCATCCCACGCGTCTAGGAGCAGAAAAAAACCCTTTCTTTGTACCGGCAGACTTCCAACGATCTGATAAGGCTCTCCTCAGTTCTGCTCAACAGCTTATTGTCACATATGTACTCAACCTATATATTAAAGTAACACTGAGAGACATTTTTTGTGTGGGGTATCAGAATGTAATTTGGATATATGAGCTTTGACTTGTACCTGTAATGGACATTTGGCTGGTATTCTACTGCCCCCACACCAGTGAGATAATTGTCCTTTCTTCTTAAATGGGCTAGTCTAGCCAAGTACTGGATTAAGGGCTATGCAGACATTGTACTTTGTTGCCCAAAGTGATCAATTATGATTATTTTGGTTGACAGTTGACACAATAGCCTCTGACAGGCATGCATGTTTGACTAGGCTGAGCTGGGTATGCTGTCCCATGGAGAGGGAAAGGGGAAAACACATAGAAGGCAGATTGTTTGATGTTAGAGACCATAGCAATCTCTCAAAACAAAAAGTCCATAAGACAGGGTGCTGTTTGTTCAAGATATGCCTACTTCCAGCTTCTCCCACTCTGTCCCTGCCCTCTGAACAACCTATCATTGGGTATCTTACATATCTGTAATCTGCTACATGCATATAAAAATGAGTAATATATTGCCTTCTTGGCTATGCTTAGATCACATCTGATGTGCATCTAATAATAGATTCAGTGTAAATAATGCTCTTGGAGTTCTAAAGACTGTTTATTGCATATAGTGACTTTCACTTTCTAGTTTAGTGGATGCCACCATAAAGGTGCCCATTAATGATACAATATTTCCATCAGATGTTATCATTCAATTAGATACATAGGATCAAAAGTAATGTGAGGTAATGATTTTGCATAAACCAGGCAATTGTGGCATTTTTTCTCTCTTCAGATACGATTTTTATTTATGTCGATCTTCTCCACATGCTGTGTGATTTTCTGTACAATTAGGAAGTAAAAATCTGATCGAATGACTGTATTTGTGAAAAAATATTGTAGTACTGTTAAAGAGTAACTGTCAGGCTGCAGAAGCTAATTTAAACCTCTATTCTCCTGTGTTAAACAGTTTAGAAAGAAGCCAAAAAGGCATTAGTGAAGATAAAAATCTCTCTTACCTTTGATCTGTGCTTATCAGCAAAGCTGTTAGACCCAAGAGGACGCAAGCCGCATACTATACTGCAAAGCATTCTGGGGCCCTCCCCTCGGCTGCTAATGAGACGTTACAGCAGCTTGTAATCAGTCCAGCGCGTAGCACTGATAAATCTCTGGGCAGAGTACACTGCAGGAGTCAGCTATTGTTCCTAGCCACATGGCTCATTAATATTCACTGCACACTGTGTTATTCAGTACGAGCTTTTCTGTGATCAGGAAGCAGGCAGGACATGACGACACATTTGACAGAAAAACATGGAGCCTGCCATGAGCTGTCAGGAGCATCTATCTCTGCATATACTATATACAAATTCTGTGAAATCCAAACGTGGACAGTGAAATGCATATGTAATGTAAGTACAGCCAATCTTTAGCTACTGATATATGTGTTTATTTTCTCTGAGACCTTATACCGAACAGCTCCTCTTTAATGGGCACCTTTAGATGTGAAAAGAGCTGGCTGTGCCCCTATTTACTATTGTTGCAGTTTAGAGGTGGTCAGTTTATCCCAATCAGTAGCTGATGCCCCCTTTCCCATGAGAGAGATTTACCTTTTCTCAAATAGATCATCAGGGGAGTCTGTATGGCTGATATTGTGGTGAAAGCCCTCCCACAGTGTGAATTCAGGAGTTTCCTGTCTGTGAACCTTATTGCATTGTGGGAGATAACAGCCGTTTCCACTTGCCAAGCAACCAGTATATCCCTCTGTGCATATGTATATCTATAAAAAAAATACCTTTTACCCTATCACAATGTTTGTGGGTGTGGTTATAAATAATTGCAGTTGGTGCTGCCTAGTTTTTTTTTCCATGTCTGCCAGCAGTAAAGATGATGACGTGCATGCTCATTGTGGATCAAACAACATGAACAAATTGCATGGTGAACATCAGTGATTTCTTGATCTCGCTTTTATTTTTTAACTTCTCACTTTGCAATGTATTGATTTTTTTCCCCTAAAGTTCCTCTTTAATTCCACTTTATGTTCCCTTTAACATAAACAAGCTGGAAAAAAAGAGCTGGAAATTTGAAATTGGGGTGACTTCAGGTGACTTAACCCTCCTGGCGGTTTATTAAAATCCGCCAGGGGGCAGCAAAGCCTTTTTTTTTTCTTTTTTTCATGTAGCGAGACAAGGTCTCGCTACATATTAGCCGCTGCTCAGCGGCATCCAACCAGCTCCTCCAATCACCTCCGGCGATCGGAGATCCCATTCAAAGAACGGGATCTCCTGGAGGGCTTCCCCCATCGCCATGGCGACGGGCGGGATGATGTCATGTGACTCCGATGCACCCCACAGCGGTGCCTCGCACTGATTGGCCAGGCAGCACACGGGGTCTGGGGAGGGGGCGGCTGTGGCGCGACGGATCGGTGGGTAGCGGCGGCGATCAGATTGCACACGCAGCTAGCAAAGTGCTAGCTGCGTGTAGCAAAAAAAAATGTATGCAAATCGGCCCAGCGGGGCCTGAGCAGTGCCTTCCGGCGGCATAGCACGAGCTCAGCTCGGGCTTACCGCCAGGAAGGTTAAGGTGGCCACTAATTATCCAATGTTTTTCATCCAATCTTACCATTTCTATGTAATATAAGGGCACTCCATATATTATCCATTCAATATATTCACTCAATTTACCTTTATACTACATAGATTTGGAAAAATTGGATGAAAAAGATTGGGTCATTAGTGGCCACCTTAAGTCAATATTTCCAGCAGATTTGATCACTGATTGAATCTGCCAGTGATCTACAGTGTTGACCCTAGCATATCTGATATATAAACTTCCAATCAATGTCAGCCATTGAATAACAATGATCGGAAGTGGTGGAAAATTTTCAATCAGGAATTGGCAGTAGTATGCAGAGGGCGATTGATGCAATCAGCATTACAATGCTAGAAGGGTTAGTGGTTAATTTGATCATTAAGATTTCTGCTGAAATCTGATTGAAATTGAGAAGTTTAATATATATTTAATATATACATCAATTGGAGAGTGATCGATTTTATGTCAGATTGGACCACTATTCCATGTATATTTCAAATAAATCCAGATTTTTAAAACATTCATTTTAAACTAACTTAAAGGAACTGGCTGGAAGATTCCATTTATATATTTTATATGCTTTTCCTTATGTGGTCTAGGGTGAAAATAGGCTGAACTATATTGTCCAAGGTTTCCTTTATGGCAGCAGAGTTCTTCTTGAAGGACTTCAACGTGTGTATATCAGAGAGATATAATAAGATTTATGGGTAAGCCCAGGGATGCCAGATTGTTGGATGTGGAACAGCTTCAGACAGCAGTCATATAAATCATGTAAGAAGCTCACCCCATTTCCAAGGGTTTTTCTCAATGCAAAGCAGCAATGGCTAGCATGACTGATACCTTCAGCTTAGCCTGGATGGTTAGATCTGCAGTCTGGTTGGCGAGGGACAACTAGATCAAATCTGATCTGAATTAAGCAGGCCATACACACATTGATTTTCCCATTTGATTCCCAGGAGATTTGATCACTGTGATTGAATCACAAAAATGCCTGATTGATTTCCACAAAATTTTGGTCTACAAGTATTAATTGGGCCAGATAAAAAAATTACAGTTGATTGGGGTGGCAGTCGATTAGTGGCTTGTAGCAGTTCACTGCATTTAACAGTGCTGCAGTTCAGTTGATATTTCAATAGAATAACTACTGGAATCTATTGAAAATGGTTCTGCAGTGTATGGATAGAATCGATTCCTCTTTGAATTGATTGTTTGGGCCAAAAATCTATAAATAGTGGAGAGATTGCACAAAGGTTGCACAATCAATGGGGGTAGCCTTTAGGTACACACATCCAAAATTAATTGGCTAATGTTTTAACTTTTAAATTTTAACACTTCCATGTAGTATGATGATTAAAGCCTGGTACACACTTTCAATTATGATTGGCCAATCACTGACCAATTTTATTACCTCCATGTAGTATGAAGATCAACAGATATTGAGCAGATTGTGTAGGTAACGCCTCATACTGCATGTAGGTAGTAAAATGTGTAAGTGATTGGCCAATCATAATTTAAAGTATGTACCAGGCTTAACAGATTTTGAAGATTATGAACATATTGTTTAGGTAATCTCTCATGCTACATGGAAGTGGTAAAATTGGCCAACCATTAGCCAATCAACATTGTATGTGTGTACACATCTTAAAGCCTGGTATACACATACAATTTTGATTGGCCAATGACTGGCCAATTTACCCCCTTCATGTAGTATGAGGGACCACAGATTGTGAATAATATGAACAGATTGTGTAGGTTAGCTCTCATACTATGCGGAGGTGGTAAATCTGGCCATATTGGCCAATCAAAATTAGATGAACCAGGCTTTAAGCCTGGTACACACTTTCAATTATGATTGGCCAATCACTGATCAATTTTACCACCTCCATGTAGTATGAGGGTCAACAGATATTGAATACTATGATCAGATCATTGGTCAGTGATTGGCCAATCATAATTGAAAGTGGGTACCAGGCATTAAAGTGTAACTGTCAGGCATAAAATAAAAAATCAATTCTTTATTTTTATGTGGTAAACAAGTAATAAGGTTGTTACCAGAAAATCCAAAAGTTAAAATGACTTTTAGTTTTCTTATCCATAAAACAACATTCCCCAGTTTCTGTGGCTCTTATTTGGTACATCTGCTGCACAAAGGAAGTTGCAGGGCATGCTGGGTTGTCTTTTTTTGTTCTTTACTTTCCCCTCAGACTTAATGCAGCCTGATTGGCTGAAGCCTCTTCCCCTCCTGTTTTCCCCTCCCACACCTCTGTTCCTCTTTGATTGGCCAATATTTCTTATGCTGAGACAATGCACTTTATATTGCAGAGCTGGGTGGGAGTGCCTGAAGACTGGAAGGAGGGCGGGCAATGCATACACAATCAGGCAGAAGAGATTAAGGGAGGACATTACATCAGGATTGGCTTAAAAATAGACACAGTTGAGATGGAGAATCCTAAGAAGGATTTTCTCTTTTTTTTACTATAGAGAAATCACTCAAATCAAACAGTGCAATACATATGTTATGTAAGTAGAGCAAGTATTTATCTAATTATATATGTGTTTTTTTCTGAGATAGAATTGCTGACAGCTCCTCTTTAACACTGGTATACACTTTCAATTACGACTGGCAAATCACTGACCAAATATACCACCTCCATGTAGTATTATGGTCAACTGATATAGAAAACTATAAGCAGACTGTGTAGGTAAACTCATGGAGGTGGTAAAATTGGTCAGGGATTGGCCAATCATAATTCAAATTGTGTACCAGGCTTCATGGTGCATACACACACACACATGTAATAATAATTTGCCAATAATTTACCAATTTTACCACTTCCAAGTAGCATGAGGGCCAACAGATTTTGAATACTATGAACACAATGTGTAAGTAAGCTTTCATACTACATGGAAGTAGTAACATTGGGCAGTCATTGGTCATTCAGAATTGAATATGTGCACATAACATACCCATGAAAAACAATGGAGAAATTTCTTATACTTAAAGTGAACCAGAGACGAAGCACCCTCATGTATTTTATCATATAGATCAGTGGGAACATTAGAGAAAACACTTACCATGCTTGCTGTTCCATTCTGCACTGCACAGCTTGTTTCTTATCAGACCCGATAAAATTCCCGACTGAGCATTCAGTCTGGCTTTGCTATAATGACTCAGCTATAATGATTCCTGAGCAGAGCCAGCAGGGGGCAGCCTTGGACTTGAAAAGACATGAGAGAACACAGACTGAGCTATAAATATTCCTGAGCAAAGCCAGACTGAATGCTCAGTCGGGGATTTTATCAGGGCTGATAAAAAAACAAGCTGGGCAGTGCAGAATGAAACAGAAAGCAATATAGGTGTTTTCTCTAATGTTCCAACTGATATATATGGTAAAATACATGAGGGTGCTTCGTCTCTGGTTCCCTTTAAGGGTGTGTACACACATTCAGTTTTGATTGGCCAATGACTGACTCATTTTACCACTTCCATGTAGTATAAGGGCCAATAGACTGTGAATACTATGAACAGTTTGTGTAGGTAAGCTTTCATACTACTTCCAAGTGTAACATTGATGAGTGATTGGCCAATGAAAATTGGATGTGTGTACCAGGCAATTGTCACTCTCATGATCACTGATGAGGGATGCACTAAACTGAAGTACTTTACTTGTACAGAGTGTAAAAAATAATATGAGCAAAGGTTTTTTTTGTGTGTGGCATAAAGCAGTACAACCTTTAACAACCACAGATCCAACATAATCCCAAAACAAATAAGAACTCTGAATACAAAACAGCAAGTAATAAAAACAAATGAGTTCTACTTGTTGCTTTGGGCTTAAAAGATTGCAAGATTGTCAGAATTCAGTCTAATAAAGTCCAGGGCTACCGACCTTGCAACTGCTGGGGAAGAATGTGTGCAAGTTAAGCATATGCATCCTCCCTTATGCCTTAGGTTAAGTTTTCTAGATTGTTTCACACAGATGTCAGGAATGACAAAGATCAGAGGAAGCACAATATAGGTAAATTGACTTGGCAAGGGAGTGGCATTGGGAATATTTCTCTCAAGTGCTTTGAAGAATACTGGCTGTCTCCTGAGGTGTTCATTCTACATAGAAATAATATCACTGCATGCTGTTGAAGCATGGTACTTACTCTTACTTACTTGTATGAATATTAGGACACATTATAATATATGATTTGGGTGTTAGCCAGTAGTGTCTATTCAATGCATGTCGATTGTCAATTTGGACACAGGACATTTCATTATCCATGCCTCCGTGTGGAAGTGTATAGAAAGGTATTAAACCCTTTTCACTGCCATGATCATGTTCAGCTTACACTAGGGAGCCAAGTTGGCTTTTACTTGCATTCCACTTGTGTCAACAGAACAAACAGAACAGATCTCAACATTAACATTCCCCATAGCTAATTTTTCTAAAAGCCGAGATCCCACAGAAATAAATGTAGTTTTCATGGTTTAGTATTTCACAAAGTAATCCTAAAGTGTTTATCAAATCCTCAGGTTCACAAAGTCAACAACGGGAGGTGTCATAGAATCGCTGGAATTGGGAGTAGGTATAATTATTATTATTTTGGATTTATATAGCGCCAGCATGTTGCATGGCACTGTAGGTATAAAGCCATAATTTATATTTATGGTTTCCATGGCTACCATAAATGCTGTTCTTTTTAGAATACTGGATACCAGAACATTCTTCTGTCAGACCTCTGCTGTGTGCAGAAACAAGTTGTGGACCCCTCCATGGAAGCCTGGAGGCCACTCCAGAGCAGCACTCTAACCCTGAAATGTACCAGAAGTAGTGCAGAAGGGCTTGATCCAAGGTTTTAAAAGAGCAGCTCTCTGAATAGTTGATGAGGTGAGTATAAATTAAAGTATTACATGTCCCATACCCAGGCCATCATACTTGTCAGCTTGAGTTGTAAGTCCAGCCACAGGCACAAATGATTTTAGTCTTGTGTAGGCACCCAATGTGAGATTGTGTTTTTCTGTGCAAATGCTCCTTAATCAGATGATGTTAACTAAATTAATTGTGAATTACCTGGTCAGAAGTCCCTCTAACAGCTACTTCTTGCAGCATAGACACTGGAGCTGTAGGCTGGTGTCTTCTCAGAGAGCTGAGTCTGTGCCCTGCCCCTTTGCATTTTCCAAAGAGCAATTATGCTGAGCCAAGCAACAGCAACACATGCCCTGCCCCCCCATGTTAGTCTATTCCCAGCACCTAGCCCTAACCACACCCCTAGTACCCTAACCACACCCTTAGTATTAACCTTTTCTTGAAGCATAATGCTAATATTCCCTAGCATTAACCCATTCTTAAAGTAAACCCCTAACCTCCAACCAACAGTGACTGAGTTTTAAAACCCATTACTAATGTCTAACTTCCACCCAACATTAAGTTCTTCTTGAAGCCTAATATTAACCCCCCCCCCCCCCCCCAACTAACTTGTCCCTGACCTATCCCTTAACACTTGCGCTTCTAATTGATGCCTAGTTGTAGGCAATAGCTAAATGGGACTCACTTTCTGGTGTCCTCTACTACTCAAGCATCAATTTCTTCACCGCCTAAGACTGATATGCTGGTGCCTGCTAAAGTCATTAGGACTCCAAGGCAACTTCCACAAACTGAAGGATGGTGACAAAACGTCTTGCCAGCGGGCAATGAGTCCTCCTGCTTTTTAATTTGGGAATATTTATACATACAAAAATAACTCCTCTTCAGTGGAGTTCAAAGTCTTCAAACTGATTCCTGTGAAACTTTACTGTTCTTCACAGTACATTGCTATATCCACATCTACAGTTCTCCCCTCCCAACAAGCTTTACTTCCATTGGGCACTATGGGTCTTCAATAGGTAAGAGGGTTTACTTTTACTTTATAGAAGAATTCTGCTACTGTACAGTAGATCATCATAATGTACTTGAGGAATAAATGCGAATCCATACCAGTAGCAGTGTATTTACAGCATTGTGCTTATGTAAGTTGGCATACTAACTTCATAAATGTAAATCATCTCGCTGTGTAACTGAAGAATAAATGCTCCCAGCAATAAGAAGATGAATTATCGCTCTCCTTCTTATTCAAGAACACAATCCTGCTTGCCAAGTCATTCTTTGTGGCGTCTGCCTTCCTACACTCTCCTATCAGTCAGACACATATACATACGTTTTATTTACATTATAATTATACATCAGTTACATTCCAATTAGATTGTTATAGAAAGTGCTATAGCTAAGTAACTGCAGATTTTTTCTACTTCGAGATCATTCAAGAGGCTGATGGTAATACGAAGAAAATGCCACGGTAGCCAATCAGCAATCACCTTTCACTTATCTATCTATTCTCATTTGATAGAAGGTAACATCTGATTGGTTGCCATGGGTCACTGCCTATCATCATTTTCATTTATGCATTTGTGAAGTGTTAATAAATAAGTTCAAGATATTTATATTTACATGGAAATATACAGATGTAATGAATTCTGCATATGCCATGTGCAGAACCAAAATAACCCAAATACAAGCAAAAATGGCTAAAATCTACCAGTCATCATACTCACACAGACAGTTTACAGAAAGAAGGCAAAGATCCAGGGTAGTCGTCAGCTACAGGCATTTATCCAGGCAAGGGAAAGGTTTTTTGGGGGTCTGAAGACTTTTTTATTTCCTTTTATCCTCTTAGCTGACTGGTGAGGTGAGGGATCTGGCAGCCCTGCCTCCTTTCCACCCACATAAAAAGTTAGCAATGAAACACACAAAGGTCTTTGAGAAACAGTTACTTAACTAATAGAACCTGCAATTAGTCTAGTGTTTAGGAAACCATATGTCCTTAATGTCTTACAGGGCTGGTAACTATTACCCCAGGGTGAGAAGCTGGCGTGGTGGCAAAATCATTACTACCTGCAGAGGTTTAATGTGCAGACTACATTGCTTTACATATAAAGGCTAGGTTTTTTCTTCAGTAATCATCCTCAAAGCAGCAGAGAAATGGTTTGATCGTCTGCTGCTTCTTCTGAATTTTTAAACACAAAGAAAAAGCAATGTGGGGAAAACACAAACTGATCAATAACAGATACTGAAAAGAAAAGCAATAGAAAAGAAAACAACAAATGCACTAACTTGTAATGAATGTTAAATAATGCATATCATGGATACTCACACAACACTGCATGGAGAAGAGCATCTGAGTAGTAGATACTACTGGTGATGTTAAACAGTGAGGTGAATGACATAGTGACAGTCCTAAGCCTTAGCGGTTTATCACACTGAATGCAAATAATGAGCTTGGACCAGTCCATTTATATTCCGTTATTGCCACTGTCCACATGTTCCTGCATGTCAAACCAAATATTTCCCAGCATTAAGGTCAAACAGCCACAGGAAGTTCATGTAGGATATACAAAGTGACAAGGACCAGAAGCTGTGTGTCACAAGAAAAGCCAAATACTAAAGAAGGGGACAGATTTTCACAGTGCAAAAATTGCAGTTGAAAAGATAACAGCAAGAAGATACGTTTGGGAATGAAAAAACATCTAAACACTTCTAGTTATAAACTTCTACATATCCAACTTAAAGATAAATGTAGTTTTATGATCCAGCCACAAATATGTATTTTAATAACTTGAATTTCCACTACGAAACTGATCTGACGGGGAACTTTTACCAGCCTGAAGCTACTTCTTTGTCCTATTCTTTAGCTGTATAATTTTTCTAAACTTCAGTTGGAGTCAGACTGGAAAGACTCCAGTGGGTGAAGCAATTCATTTAGGCACTGGGTGCCTGAAGCACCCAAAACTGAATTTATTGGAAAGTTCCATGCCAATTGATAAGCATTGTCCTGTCAGGAGGTTACTAAGGTCAGGAGAGGTTAGAGATAGAAAGCCTAGGTGGCACGGGTGCTGGGTCTTTTGAGGTTAGGCTAGCTGGGGATTTTAGGGGGGAGGTCAGGGGTCCCAGAGCACCACTAAATTGAGAAATCTCCAATAAAGCTCTACTACTGCTTCCAAACCCTAATTCGGCCCTCATTTTATTTCTAAGGCAAAATAACTGCCTATTCTGAGTTCCTGTTGAGGCAAAATACAATTGTATAAGGGGCAGTTAGTAAGTAAGTGGCTAGATAATGTATCGGTTAAGGGCTCTGCCTTTGACATGGGAGACCGGTTTGAATCTTGGTTGGGTTCAGTACCTATTCAGTAAGGAGTCCTTGGGCAAGACTCCCTAACACTGCAGAGGTCGCCTCTTGAGAGCACCCTTAGTGGCTTCAGCTCTTGAGCGCTTTGAGTTAGACAGGAGAAAAGCGCTATAGAAATGTTAGGAATATTATTATAATAAATATCATAATTAGAGGTGGGGCGACGGATCCAATGAATCTACAAATCCCTCGAATCCTAAGAAAGATTTGAGATTTGTGGATAAGAATCCTGACATAATTTCCACAATTTGAATCCAACGAATCCCGACCCTGCGGTGTAGTGGCGTAGCATCCCCGCACCTCACGAAAGCAACGTTGTTCCCTGCACCTTATGAGACAGAGACTGATGAGAACCAGCGCTGGAGAGATACACTTGCTGATACTATTGCCTGAGCCTCACACAAGCTGCTGCCGGTAAGACACACGCTGACGATTTTACTTGAGCCTCACACAAGCTGCTGCCGTAAGACACACGCTGACGCTTTTGCCTGAGCCTCACACAAGCTGCTGCCGTAAGACACACGCTGACGCTTTTGCCTGAGCCTCACACAAGCTGCCGCCGGAGAGACACACGCTGACGTTTTTGCCTGAGCCTCACACAAGCTGCCGCCGGAGACACACACGCTGATGCTTTTGCCTGATATTCACACAAGCTGCCGCCGGAGAGACACACGCTGACGCTTTTGCCTGAGCCTCACACAAGCTGCCGCCGGAGAGACACATGCTGACGCTATTGCCTGAGCCTCACACAAGCTGCCACTGGAGAGACACACGCTGACGCTTTTGCCTGAACTTCACACAAGCTGCCGCCGGAGAGACACATGCTGACGTTCTTGCCTGAGCCTCACACAAGCTGCAGCCAGAGAGACGCACGCTGACGCTGGTGCCTGAGCCTCACACAAGCTGCCGCTGGAGAGAAACAGGCTGACGCTTTTGCCTGAACTTCACAGAAGCTGCCGCCGGAGAGACACACGCTGACGCTATTGCCTGAGCCTCACACAAGCTGCCGCCAGAGAGAAACACGCTGATGCTGTTGCCTGAGCCTCACACAAGCCGCTGCCGGAAAGACACACGCTGACGCTATTGCCTGAGCCTCACACAAGCTGCCGCCAGAGAGAAACACGCTGATGCTGTTGCCTGAGCCTCACACAAGCCGCTGCCGGAAAGACACACGCTGACGCTATTACCTGAGCCTTACACAAGCTGCCGCCGGAGAGCCAATATCACCTCATCCAATATCTGGAAACATTTCCAAATTGCACAAATTAAAAATTATGCAAATTGCAACCTTTGTTTATTTATTTTATTTATTGTATTTATAAAGCGCCAACATATTACACAGAACTGGACAATAGTTAAGGTTAAAGACAATATTTAAGTGTTCACCGCAGGTTTCTTTCATGAAGAACTGGGTCATCACTGTTGAACCTTTGCCTCCCTCTTTCCCTTCCCCCCACGTCACCTTAAAGATGACAGATGATTGCCAAGTGCGACTGGTGGCGCCGTAGCATGGCTGCCTCGGCTCTTGGCTTTTGGGCATTATCCCCACCCCATCACCCCTTCCAGAACCTGTATGAGCCAAAACCAATTCCGGGGACAAACCCATGTTTGTACTTGGCAAAATAAATGATTCTGATTCTGACATACAGCAATAAGACAATACAGAAATACATTCAAACCAGATCACGCAGCACAGTATGAGTACAAGGTAATGCTTAGTCAGTCACTGGATGGGAGCATGGAGATTAGGCCATTCGAGTTCACTCAAGAGTTCACTCAGATCACCCAGATAGGATGGGTTTAAAGAAATAGAGGTGCATGAACAGGTAGGAGATATAAGGAGGTGGTGGAGACAAGGAAGACAGTGGCATTGTGCATGAGGGTAAGGGGATTTGTAGCTACAATGGGGGGAGTTGCGAAACAGATGGGGAGACAATGACATGGAGTGGAGCGACTCAGCAGTTTAATCTTAAAGGACCACTGTCATAAAAATTCTAAAATTTCAAATACATGGAAACAAATACAAATGATAACTATGTTTCTTCCAGAGTAAAATGAGCCATAAATTACTTTCCTCCTATGTTGCTTTCACTTACAGTAAGTAGTAGAAATCTGACACCACCGACAAGTTTTGGGCTAGACCATCTATCCACAGGGAATTCTTAGTATGGCCTTTAGTCTTTATAAAGACACGCCCTGAAAAATATTTATACAAAGATGCTGGCCTTCCTCCCTGCTCGCTGTACACTTGTTTGGCAGTTGGACGTAGTAACTGCCATTCACTAAGTGCTTTTGAAAATAAAGAAAGCCCTGAGAGCCCCCCATGAGGAGATGGGCTAGTCCAAAGTTTTATCAAATTTTATCAGATTTTTACTACTTACTGCAAGGGGCAGCAACATAGGAGAAAAGTCATGGCTCATTTTACTCTGTAAGAAACCTACTTCTTATTTATATGTGTTAACATATATTTTACATTTTAAGATTTTCGCGAAAGTGATCTTTTAAGGGCAGCAGAAACAGACTCTGCAATGGCACATTTTGCTTGGCTGCTGTCCATCAATTGCACCAGTGTTTGTCTACTACATAGCTATATTGTCAATTCTTGTCACTAATCCTCAAAATATACAATAATCAAATTCAAGAACAAATGTGCGCACATTTGGTCATATATAAAAATAGTAAAAAACAAAAAAAGTGTAATTTAGCAGTTAAACACTGTTAACCCATTAAAAAGGTAACAACTAGGGACAATCTAGGGACTAGATTGTGAGCCCCCCTGAGGGACAGTTAGTGACAATATACTTTGTACAGTGCTGCGTAATATGTCGCCACTATATAAATACTTAAATGAATGAATGAATAATAAACTAGTTGTATGATTACCTGAAATACCAGGATAACTGGGTGCATTGTGCTAATTGTAGTGGTGTCAAGAATATAATAAAATGCAACGTCATCAAGACGGAAGAGGAATTACAAGCTATAAAGGATTCTGTGTCAGCTACTCACCTACTAAAATAAGTACTAATTGTTCACAGCTAAATTAGTCAGTGTTGGTACAGACTTAGATGGGCATGTCTAGAAATGTTTTAACTGCATAAGAAACGTTTACAGATTAAATATCATCTGTGTAAGTTGTAGAGCTACCCACTACAATGAACTATTAATACTGCATTTTCATTAATATCATAAGCAGAATGTTTTAAAGCGGACTTAAACTTTTGCACAGCACACAATGGAAAGTCTTTATTTCTCAGTAGCTGATGACCCGGTGTTGCCCGGGTATGTAGTTGGCTGGTGTTTGCTCCGCCCACATTTTCTAACCCTAACACACAATTACTCAATTACTCAATGACCTAGTTTGTGAGCTGTGAGGTCTTTGGCATCAATAATTTGCATTGCACTGAAACAAATCTGATTGTCTGTTTGTGGCTCCACCCCCTTTTTTTGAATTTGAACCCCAGTCAGCCAATGACAAACTGTACCAGGTTTGAGGCTTGTGCCATTAACAGTGCAAGAATGGCTGCATTTTATATTTTCCTAGTGAAATTTGTATTTGTCTCCGCCCATTTTTTGGTTATGGGGATAAAAAGTATCCTATATGTTATTCCAGGTAATGTACTATGTGAATGCCAAATTTCATTCAAATCCGTTCAGTCAGTGTTGCGGGATTGAGTAACAAACATTCAAACCTTCGCATTTATAATATTAGTAAGATATAGTTACTAATACATCTCTGTGTTCCGTGTTTATTTAGGCAGATAAACCTGTCTAATTCCTCTTGCACACTGCATGCATTTCCGATTCCGATTCCGTTTTTTAATCGGTTTTTACCTCCTCCGATTCCGATTTCAGATTTTTAATCTTTACTGCATACTGCGTTTTTTGTTCCGTTTTTCTGTTGAATGTATTCAGGGGAAATCGGAAACGGAATCGGAAAACGGATTTGCAGTGTGCAGGGAGCCTAAGTAGTTCTTATCAACAACTGTGAATAGACTGCAGGCAAGCTCTGACAAGGCAGCTCTCTATATAGTAAACACTAAGGCTGCCACTTAACTCTTTCAGTGCCATCTGCAGAAATGAAACCAAGTTCAGTTTTCCATGAATTGATTTGAAACATATTTTTTTTATAAAGGTCATCATGCTGTGGTTAAACTTTTAGAGCAGAGGGGAAGTTCAGGGTTTATTTCCACTTTAATATCCCCCCTCATATTTGTTTTCCATTTACAACATTCACTATTAACTCATGTCATTTAATGTCATTTACATGCATAGCACTAACCATTTCACAGAGAAATGATCTCCATGAGTTATCAGCTAATACTTTACTGTACCCTATACAAAAACAGAGAACCAAGGAACAAATTTTCTTTCCCATCGAAACACGCATCATTAAAAAAACTGAAAATCTTTTATTAAGAAAAGGATTTGGACTTTTTTCTTTTCTAAAATTAGCCAAAGAATCTCTTTACCATATCTGAGTACCTGTATTTCAAGACAATAATCCAGCCACACATTACTTATCAGCTGCTGATGAGTCCGCCCGGCGGATCACTCAGAAACAGCCTTATCAGTCCGCTGACATTGCGTATACACGCGCTACTGTTGCCTGAAGGCCAGACCTGGAGGGTCTGACGGACCTGTCGTTGGCGGCCGTAGTGCGTGTGTACGCACCTTTAATGACAAAACTAGGTGGGCAGTCTGGACATGGTAATGTGATTTAGCATGTGTGGCGGAGAGACACTGCATTCTGAGTGGACGGAGCTTGAAGGCAGAGTGGAAGGACACTTCTCAGCCGTAAGCCTATGGGGGGAGCCTGTGTATAGCTCAAGCATGTACTGGCATGTACTGGCATGAGTATGCTGGTTTTATTGGAACATTTTATGGAAATAAAAATCTGTAATGTTTTTACAGTATAGAGGCTTCTATTTGTCTGAGGTGAGTGTGCTGGAAGCTAAAACTCAGAAAAAGAAGGTCCTCTGCGCAGCTAGATCTCGTCACTACAGTCCTTCAATTTGGTGAGTCCCCCACTGCTGCGTGTGGTGTATATTGAGTGATGTATACGTTTTTACAGGCCCTATCTGAGGGCCCAAAGCACAGACAATTGGCACTATATGTTGTGTTTATTTGTTTGAACATTTTTTATATAATTGAAATAGAGCTTGAATAGGCCATGGTCAAGAAATAAAGATCGAGCAGATGCCCCCGTGTGAACCGGCCCTAATGCTCAGTTTAGTGAATACAGTAACACTCAGGGGTCTGTATGCAATTGATTTTTTCTCCTGAATTTTCTCCTAGGTAATATTTTCTCACATTGTCAATAAAATGGCTTTAAACCAGCAACAAGCAAGAAAATACTCAGAATTATTTTGATAGTACTTTAAACTTACTTTTTGGTACTTTGTCAATTGCAATGTGCTGCAAAGTTATTTAACCATTTTTGCCTTTTGGACGTGACTTTTATGTCCAAAAGGCTGCTGCGCATGTTTGCGTGCCGGTGTGCTCCTGTGCCGCGCCTTAGAAAAACCGACGGCTTCCTTTCAGAGGCCGCGGTCTTTCTGACCCCCCCCCGAAAAAAAAATCACGTCCTCCTTGTGCTTCCTTTAAGCGAGCACTCTCGCTTACAGGATGGGAAGTAAACAAAATCACTGTTGCCATCTTGTGGCCAAATAGTAAAACTACATGCCTATACATTTTTTTTTCACACATAACACAATAAATTACATTTAAAATTAACTTTTCACCTCCCACACCCAAAAAACCTTTTAAATATGCATGTCAAGAGGGTACATAACTATTATTTTTTAAATTATAAGCTTGTAAATAGTGATGGACGCAAAACTGAAAAAAATGCACCTTTATTTCCAAATAAAATATTGGCACCATACATTGTGATAGGAACATAATTGAAATGGTGTAATAACTAGGACAAATGGGCAAAAAAATGTGTAGGTTTTAATTATGGTAGCATGTATTATTTTAAAGCTATACTATAATGATTTGTTCCATTTTTTTCCCCTAAATATTCCTGTTAAATAGCATTTAGAAAAACAAGATATAGATCAATTAATTGTGATAAGTAGCGATAATGTTATTGGCAAATGAATGGGAGGTGAAAATTGCTCGGATGTATAAGGTGAAAAAATGACTGAAGGCTGAAGTGGTTAAACAAGAAAATTATTATTTTTTCCTCTTAGGATACAACTCAGGAGAAAAGGTTAATTGGAAAAGGGCCACGGGGTCTTGTGATTGTCCCCCCCCCCCCACCTGTTGTCAGCTGCATCCAGGAGAAAACGTCAGCAAAGTTCACTATCACATCTTCTCCATGCAGCTATGTGACTCACCCAACAGTACAGGCACTCTAGAAAGAGATAAGCCCTGATATTGGCTTGGGGCTTCCCATATCCATAAATATGTGGATCTGATTAATGTCTGTTTATGTTAGGGTTGTCATCTGTTTATGTTTGATCTCTTGAGGAGGAGAAGCGGGCAGCTGCCACAGAACTCCTATATATGGAGTACTGCCTGCTATAAGGCGGTATTTGTAACAGGCAGCTGGAGGATCCTCAGACCTCAACATGAGGGCAAATTCAGTAACGGATTATCATTTCAGTATTGATTAAGGTGTTATTTGGGATTAATTTAGCATTTGTATGTTCGAGTAAAATCTAAGTTGAGATGTTTGGTTTCTACCTTGCAATTCACTTGGTCTGATTTTACCAAGTTAAAGGTTGTTGGTGACCATAAAGTATCTTTCCTGCATTTATTTATTTATTTTAACCAGTTTTTATTAGCATTTTACCTTTTTTTCCGTTTTTGGTCAATAAAGATACACTGACAGTAGTCAAAAGTCAGGGAAATAATAACCAGAGACAGTAAACAAATGATAACAAATCTCACAGAGTAAAAAAGAACAACCAAAACCAGTTGGCCCCTCCCCTCCTAAACCTTTCCCCAGTGGCGTAGCTTGCGGAGCTCTGGGCCCTGGTGAAAGTTTTACATTGGGCCCCCCCTAGCACTCTAGACATAACAACCTGCTAAGGACAACCACAGTGTCAGAGATGCAAGAAGGGGATGAGGAAGAGTTTGTTAATGATCGCTACTATTCAAAGCATCTATATAAGTGATTAGTATCAGCACAGGACCAATAAAGAGCTAATACTGCGCTAAGTGAGGGCCCCTTGCGGGCACAACCTCTGCACCCCCTATTGCTATGCCCCTGCCTTTCCCTAACCCCCCCCCCCAAACCCCACCCCTGAGTCTCCTGCATTTATCATACATGACCTGCTGTTGAGCTGTCATACCGAAGCATAGAGGGTACAAAAAAAAAATTGTGAAATGTTGTATACATTCAGCTGTTTCCTTAATCCAGAACAGTCTGGATTTGTTTAACAGACTTCACACTAAGGTAACATTCAACTACAGCTGCATAATCACTCTCATCTTATGACAACCCTCACTGTAGTCTGATGTGACCCAGATGAGGGTTACAGACTTCTGCCACCTCATAGCAGTTGATTTTTAATAAATCACAGTCAGTTCGAAAGGACCATTTACATTGTCCAAAGATCTCCAGACTCGGAGAACCAGTCATTCAAGCCATTTTGTGCTCAGGTGTAAATGATTTTGGAGAGAACATTCCACAAAAGAAGACAGACTCCAGCACTCTCCGTAATTTTTTTCTTTATTTAGCCATAGGTTGCAGGTACAACAGATGCCCCCTGTCTACAGCTGTTTCGCGTGTGAACACGCCTCCTCAGGACATGTGGAGCCTGCCTAATCCCCCACCCATCCACCTAAATACAGGTACTTGCTTCCACCCACTCAACTCTCAGAGGGAGGGGGGATAACAAGAATGGTAAGGGAGGGGAAAAGACAGCAGTAAAAAAGTGTAACAATTGTGGAACTTTCTCCGTGATCAGCGCACAACGCGTGCGCTGACACGGCGGAAATCCTCTACAAGCGTATATTTGCAGGCACCCAGCAAAAGGTGCTACGCACCTGTAGAGGGAAATTCCTGTCGGCAGATGGCGCTGAGGAGTGCAGAGGAACCAATCCTCTGTACCTCCACAAATGCCAGACAGGAATTGTACGAAGCGCAGAACGCAATCGCAAGAGAGGCGATTGCGAATGAGAAGAGCAAAGGGACAGGTTGTATGTGTGTGCGCCAATCCAGTCGCCACCCTGCGACCGCGCACACACAACAGCAGATATGAAATAGGAACGCGATCGCGAGAGGTGCGATCGCCAGACGTGACACAAGGCAGATGAGGACAGAATACGAGGTTAGCAAAGGCACAGCAAATAATACAATGAGGAGATACGGAAAATAACAAACGCTAGCTAACCGTGAACACCGCACTCATTCGCAACAGTGCACGCGGTTATGCGCGGTCTCCACGTGTTAAGCACAATAGAGACAAGCACGCCTAACTAACCATTAACAGACAAACATGAAACAGAGGACGCGAGCGCTTGCTTAACGGTTACCTCTCCGAGCCTCCAGCAAGCGTAGCAGACAAGACAGACACACGAAAACAGGGACAAGCGAGAGATAGGATCCACAGCACTAGCGAAAAGTGGCTAGCGCGATCCAGGTACAGAGTAGCAGAACAGAAGGATCCCCAGCGCTAGCGAAAAGTGGCCAGCGCGATCCCAGAAGACAGAACAGAAGGATCCCCAGCGCTAGCGAAAAGTGGCTAGCGCGATCCCAGGAGACAGAACAGAAGAGATAGCTGGTAGCAACCGCTGCACCAGCTATACTCCAAGAACAGAGATCAGAACCATTTCCTGTCGACCACCATAGGGACAGGACAATGGCTACAGGCAAGACAAGACAGAACAGGCAATACAGATAATACAACCTGACTGGGCTAGAAGGGGAGCCTAAAGCAACCCCCAGGAATTAACTATACTAGATAGCAATGGCTGACACTCCAGCAGTGTCCATCAGGAACAGACCATGGAAGGGAAATGACCAGCAAAGCCTTCTGGGAAACATAAAGCTCTTATAGTGCCAGTCATCAAAGAAGGCAGGTAGGGGATTTGCATAACGAATGTATGCAAATTCCCCAGCAAGAGAACAGACCAGAAACTTGCAATGGAAAGACAGGTCTCTGTTCCAGAGACCTGCAGCCCACAGACTAGAGGAATGGACAAAAAGCTGTCTGCCTGTGCAGCCAGCTGAGCGGATCATCACAGTACCCCCCCCCTCTAGGGATGGATTCCAGACATCCCTCAAAACTGGTATCATCACAAAACTCTAACTGAAGACTCATGAAGGTCGGGACAGCCCGACAAGGCCCAATTCCAGAGTCAATCCATCCGAAACCGACCTCATCGGAAGCAGAAGCCACCGAAGCATGCCCATCAGCACTACAAGTCTCAGCGTAACACCCATCAGGACTGTGGACACCAGAGAAGAAGCCATCGACACCCTCCAGACAATACCCACCACCTTCCAAGGAGCGTCCAAGAATACCAAACCTGCCGCAATACCTGTTCGAAGTGTCCCTTACAACACCAAAGCCATTGCTGATGGTATTCAGGGCACCAAGCAAAACCTTTCCCGGAATCTCCCAGAACGCCTTGAAGCTCCGCAGAGATCCCAAGAAGCCAGAACGCTCACCAGGCTCACATGGAGAACCACCAAGAACCCCTATGGAACCTATGATCATTCCAGACTCAAAATTAGCAGGACACCCATCAATATTAGGACTTTCAGGGACCACTTCTGGGCATGCAAGCAGGCAGGCTATATCAGAACATGTCTCCACTGAGGAAGCATCTGAGTACGCTGGTAACAGAGGCACACTTGGGCTTTCTGGGTCACAGAGCACATCGGGGTACACTAGTACAGGAGAAACCTCAGGACATGTCGGGGAACTGCCAACCTCAGAGTCCGACACGACAAGACCAAAACCAGTACCGGGCAGAAAATCATCACGAGTAAAGGTCACAGGTACTGGTCTTTCAAAAGAAGACTCGGACTCAAATTCAGAATTTTCTGTAACTGTAATATCATCATTGACTACATATGAATGAAGCTCCACAAGAGCTGCAAAAGTAGTCAGCAAGGCAGCAATGCCTACTGAAGTGGGCAACACCTCAGAAGGACCTGGGGGGCAGGAGACATCTCCAACAAGTTCTGCACCCTTTGGGAGGAACTCGGAGACCTTCAGATCATCAAACAAGACCTCAGGAACATCATTTTTCAAGTTTTCTAAGAAGGAGTCTGTACTATCCATGTTACAGGGCAAAACTGGAACTTTATTTTGAGAACAGGGCAGATGTCCCAGGGAAGGTTCCACCACAAACTGAGACTGGATCTCATCATCATGAGGGGAATGTACAGGTATATTTATTGGAACACACACTGACTCCCTAACTTCAATCTCACTGCATAGCAGTCAAACTAGCTTGCAACTCCAAAACTGCAGAAAAACAGGTAAAAATAGCAGCAATACCTAGACGAGCCTCTAGGAGCAGGGCAGGAGATATTGTACAAGGCAATATTGACTCATCCAGAGTACAGGGTGGAGAGTCAGAACTTCCCTCAGAGCAAGAAAGGGGCTCACAAACGTCAGTGTGAAAGGAAAACATGTTTTTATTCATGGTACAGGGCAGGTTCAGAGAAAGCGTCTCTGAATAAGGCAAAGAGGGTTCAGCATCAGATTCGCAAAACCGAAGCGCTGTCTCACTCTTAGATTCAGCTAACAATGTCGAATCCGAGGAATCAGAACGCAAAACCTGCGAATCAAAATTCACTTTAGGTTGTGAAACTGACGCTTCTATAGCGCAAACCTCCGCGATCTGCGGAGCAGACTGCAAGGCATTTAGGACCGAAACACTGGAGCAACTGTCCCCAGGCAACAGGCCCTTACAGGTGTGAACAGGGTGAGACAGAGACTCATCTGCAGAAGAAATAGTGACATCAACAGGACAAACTTTATTAGGCATATTAATTTTACTTTTGATGCTGCACAGTCGAGAAACTTTCCCCATAGCAGGGTCACAGATGGAAGATCTCAAAGATCTGTTTCTAAATGACAAAGGATCCCACACATCCTTGAGGAAACCGGCAGACTCATGCCGATCACAATCTGCAGGAACATCCGAGAAACAGGCATCAGATCGCACAGATTCAAACTGCACACTGTCAGGAGAGAATCCTTCAGGATTCGCACAGGAATCAACCACAGCGGCATACTCATTCATTTCAGATTGCACAAAGTCAAGACTCTCATGCTTTACCCCAGAAAGGCAGGAACAATCATCCGACAACGATGTCTCTTTATTGGAATCAATTGGTTGGTGTGTGTGCAACTCATCCAAAATCGTTTGCCATACATAGATCACCAGATCCACATCATCCTTGTCACATTCATCGGAATCAATCAGAAGGTACATAGAATCAAGACAAGCATTCAAGACATCTTCGCTTTTTGCGATGTAAAAATCGCAAAAAGCTTTCCAATCAAAATCGAATTCCTCCAGCAAGGCCCCAACATCCCAGGAAGCAAATGGGGGTTCAAATAGGCCAGTATCCAGATAATCTCCATAGGGGTGGAGTTCAGGAACAAGAACAGATTTTTTAACTGCTTTAATGTAGTGTGCGATCCTACCTATAGCAGGATCCACATAAGCTTTGGATTGGGGCAAAAAACCTGGAAACTGATCAGCAGATGCATTATAAACATCATTATCATACTGCATGGTTTTGCCCATTTCAGACTTGACAGAAATAACCTCTCTATCTGTGGTTGCTATGGGCAACGGATCTTTCCGCTGGGAAGCCTTCCTAGATCTTTTACGTTTAGACTTAGAGGCTTTGGATGGCTGCTTTATGGATGAAAGAGTAGATGGAACAGCTGATTGAGCTGCTGACAACAACTCATTAAGGGGGTATGGTAATTGAGGTAATCTCAGCCAATTGTGAATTAAAAAGGCCAAGAATTCCAGGGGTCTTTGACTCAGGGTGGTATGATCTAACACATCATAACCCCACATTGACATTTCGCCCCCCAACAGAATGTAGACCATTTGGGGGGCCCAGGTAGACACTGGGGTGCATTGGAATTCAGGGTTCGCTAACAGTTTCGTACACTCAGACAAAAATTCGTCTGCTGATTCAGGTTCAAGTTTTTTAAATCTCTTAAAGGTACAAGAGCCATATTCAACAAAATCGTACAAATCGGAAATTCCGTCTACACTGGGGTTTTGGGTTCGGCTGGTCATTCTGTAACGATTGTGGAACTTTCTCCGTGATCAGCGCACAACGCGAGCGCTGACACGGCGGAAATCCTTCACAAGCGTATATTTGCAGGCACCCAGCAAAAGGTGCTACGCACCTGTAGAGGGAAATTCCTGTCGGCAGATGGCGCTGAGGAGTGCAGAGGAACCAATCCTCTGTACCTCCACAAATGCCAGATAGGAATTGTACGAAGCGCAGAACGCAATCGCAAGAGAGGCGATTGCGAATGAGAACGAGCAAAGGGACAGGTTGTATGTGTGTGTGCCAATCCAGTCGCCACCCCGCGACCGCGCACACACAACAGCAGATATGAAATAGGAACGCGATCGCGAGAGGTGCGATCGCCAGACGTGACACAAGGCAGATCAGGACAGAATAAGAGGTTAGCAAAGGCACAGCAAATAATACAATGAGGAGATACGGAAAATAACAAACGCTAGCTAACCGTGAACACCGCACTCATTCGCAACAGTGCACGCGGTTATGCGCGGTCTCCACGTGTTAAGCACAATAGAGACAAGCACGCCTAACTAACCATTAACAGACAAACATGAAACAGAGGACGCGAGCGCTTGCTTAACGGTTACCTCATCGAGCCTCCAGCAAGTGTAGCAGACAAGACAGACACACGAAAACAGGGACAAGCGAGAGATAGGAACCACAGCACTAGCGAAAAGTGGCTAGCGCGATCCAGGTACAGAGTAGCAGAACAGAAGGATCCCCAGCGCTAGCGAAAAGTGGCCAGCGCGATCCCAGAAGACAGAACAGAAGGATCCCCAGCGCTAGCGAAAAGTGGCTAGCGCGATCCCAGGAGACAGAACAGAAGGATCCCCAGCGCTAGCGAAAAGTAGCTAGCGCGATCCCAGGAGACAGAACAGAAGAGATAGCTGGTAGCAACCGCTGCACCAGCTATACTCCAAGAACAGAGATCAGAACCATTTCCTGTCGACCACCATAGGGACAGGACAATGGCTACAGGCAAGACAAGACAGAACAGGCAATACAGATAATACAACCTGACTGGGCTAGAAGGGGAGCCTAAAGCAACCCCCAGGAATTAACTATACTAGATAGCAATGGCTGACACTCCAGCAGTGTCCATCAGGAACAGACCATGGAAGGGAAATGACCAGCAAAGCCTTCTGGGAAACATAAAGCTCTTATAGTGCCAGTCATCAAAGAAGGCAGGTAGGGGATTTGCATAACGAATGTATGCACATTCCCCAGCAAGAGAACAGACCAGAAACTTGCAATGGAAAGACAGGTCTCTGTTCCAGAGACCTGCAGCCCACAGACTAGAGGAATGGACAAACAGCTGTCTGCCTGTGCAGCCAGCTGAGCGGATCATCACAAAAAGCTTTATAGATAAAATTACAGGACACATTATGCACCTCCCTTACATGTTCCATAAGCCGAGTGGCACCCTCCCCATTCTTCACCGATCTTTTGTGTTGAAGAAAACATTCCTTAAGAGGTTGTACCGTCTTCCCAATATAATAGCGTCCGCAAGGACACCACACACAGTAGACCACATATTTGGTACGATAACTGATGAACTGTCTGACTTTCCATGTGACTGCAACCATCTGTACAGTGTCACCTCTTTTCATAGAGCGACATGCACTGCACCGTCCAAAGGTGAAATTTCCCGTCCATTTCTTTTTAGTCAGCCAATTATCTGCAGTTGTAATGACGTTTTTTCCCACATCACTGTGTACCAACACTTTTCTGATAGTTTTCCCTCTACGGAAGCTCACTCTAGGGAATTGTGTAGTCAGATCCTTAAGATGGTTGTCAGCGTATAAAGTGTGCCACTGCTCACGTATAACCTTACAAATTCTGTTTGAGAGGGGCGAATAATCAAAAACGAAATTGAACCTGCGTTCTCCACTGCGTTTCTTTGCTCTCCTATTAAGGAGACGGTCCCGAGGGACCTCCTGAGCCCTATCTAGGGCCTGTGAAATAGACTGAGGTAAATAAACCCTATTGAGGAGTCTCTGGTGCAATTCTTCCGCCTGTGACTCAAAATCAATATCAGAGCTGTTATTTCTCCTCAATCTAAGGAATTGACCGTACGGGATGGCGTCCTTGACATGTCCCGGATGGTAGCTGTTGAAATGTAGAAGACTATTTGTGGCAGTCTCTTTCCTATGACCCCTGGTAACTACCTGGTCATTTTCAATCACCACCTTCAGGTCGAGGTATTCCACCTCCCTGTCCCCGAAGTGCGATGTGAATTCCATGTTTACATGGTTGGAATTAATCCACTCCATAAACCTGTTTAATTCAACACAGCTACCATCCCAGACTACAAGGACGTCATCCACTTACCTTCTCCATAGTCTCAAATTTTTTCGGAAGGGATTGGAGGGGGACCAAATTGTCTCATCCTCCCAAATGGCAAGAAACAAGTTGTAATACGTGGGGGCCACCGGGGTCCCCATCGCAGTCCTAGACACCTGTCTGAACCACTGTCCATTAAACAAAAAGGCATTTTGAGATAGAACAAACCCCAAGCAGTCACATAGAAAGTCAGAGAACTCATCAGTTTTGCCATATATTTCCAGAATTTGATGTACAGCCTGTAACCCTGCCTTATGTGGGATACGGCTGTAAAGGCTGATCACATCTATTGTGGCCGAATGGAAGCTATCTTGCCATCGAAAACCATCCAAGACATTTAAGGACTTGACCATTCTGAGACACGGCCTCAACTTGTGGTCCAAGTATCTTGAAAGGGCTTCCATTAGTGAACCCACCCCAGAGACAATCAGTCTCCACGGTGGGTTCACCAACGTTTTGTGCACCTTAGGTAAGTAGCACCACAATGGATACCGGGGCCACTTTGTAAAACTCAACGCCCCTTCTGAGGAGTGTCCTCAGTCTCCCTTTATCCTTCTCGATTGGGTTAGTGTCCAATCTTTGGTAAATTAGGGTATCATCAAGTTGGCGGTATGCCTCTTTCAAGTACATCTCTCTCGGGAGAATGACAAGATTGCCCCCCTTGTCAGCAGGTTTGCATATCAGGTCTTCCCTGGACTTCAGCCATTTCAGCGCTCGTTCTTTACCTTCAGTAATATTTTTACTTTGCCTGGGGTAAATACAGGCCTTAACTTCCCTTATTATTCCCTTCTGGAAAGACTCCAGAGGGAGGGCTACTGGGAGTAATGGGTGGATTGAAGTTAGATTTACGGAAGCGTACAAATTTGTCACCCTCCATCCCCTCCCAATTTGCCTCTTCAGTTTCCTGTCCCCCACTCTCCAATAAAATATCCCTTAAAAATCTGCAAGGTATCCTCATCTTTGGTATCCAAAGGAGCGCTGATGCTGAAGCCCAGAGATCCTATTTCAGCATTAACTTTCACTGCATCATTTTTGCTCTTAAAGTATTTGTGCACATTTATTTTTCTGATAGCCTCAAGTTGATCTCAGACCGGCACATATCAAAATCACTTGTAATACAAAAGTTCAGTCCCTTTGATAAAGGTGCCCATACACTCGTCAGATTGGCAGCAGATAGATAAGAAATGCATCTGATGATATATCTGATGCGTTTTTAGAACATTTTTTACCAGGATAGAATTCCAATAGATTTCAGTTTGAAATCTATTGAAATTCGATCTGATGGCATTTTTTTGCCATCAGATTTCCATTAAGGCCAATGCAAACTGATAAGCAATCTCATCAGATCGACCTAAATTTTCCACCCTGCAAGTTCGATGGAAATCCATCGAAATCGATCGAAATCGGCCGTCGATCGGTCGATTGGCCAACCGATTTGCGATCGATCGATCGATCGATCGATCGCGATCGATCGGTCGGCCAGAAAATCGGCTGAGTGTATGGGCTGCTTAAGACAGATAGACAGTCCTCAGATAAAGGAACATTAGACAAATTGATAACCTTAAGTTGATCTTGATCATCGTGACTAAAATTGGAACACTTGGGTTGACATTCATCTATAGGTACTACTCCTGCCTCTTCCACTGTATTTGCTTCCTCTTTTTGGGTAGACCTATGCCTCCCCCTGCCTCTCCTCTTCCTCCGCCTAAAGGTTGACCTCCAGACTTGGGATGGGATCCCCCACAGGCTCCCCCTGAACCTACTGGACACTCCTCCTCTACGCCACTAACCTCTGACCCAGAGTCCGTAGTCCAACTACCCAGGGCCGGCGCTACCATTAAGGCAAAGGAGGCAGCTGCCCCAGGGCCCCAGAGCTTGTAGGGGCCCCCAGTGGCTACAAGAGGAAAAAATTTTTTTGCAAATCGGCCTTATAGTTTTTGAGAAAATCGATGTTAAAGTTTCAAAGGAGAAAAAATACATTTAAAAACCTGCCGACTTTAATGGTTAATAGCAAATTCACCTTAAATGCTAGAAACCCTTAATTTGCAGGATATGTTAAGGAGATCATTAGGAATAAGAGGAAAAAACAATTATTCAAAAAGACCTTATAGTTTTTGAGAAAATCGATTTTAAAGTTTAGAAGGAAAAAAGTATACTTTTAAATGCGGTAAATGTCACTTTTAGTAGCAAACCTAACGGTAGTGTCATTTTACATGCATTAAACGAAAGCGCAATAAATGTCCTGACGGGGTTTCAAGGGGGTCTATACGCAGCCGCAGCGCTTTGGCCAGGGATCGCTATACAGCCATAATATGGCTGTATGAAGATCCCTGGCATTTTTTCCTATTTTTCCAATTTTTTTTTTTATGTTTAGAGTGTGGGAATTAAAAAAAAAAAAAATATGTTGGTTCCCCCTTCCTGAAACTTTTTAACCCTTTGTCCCCCATGCAGGCTGGGATAGCCAGAATGTGGAGCTCCGACCGATTGGGACTTCACACCCTGACTATACCAGCTGCAAAAAAGGTCCCTTAATGCCGATTTTTGTTCCGGGGTATATGTTGGGGGGGCCCCCCAGGTTTATTTTGCCCTGGGGCCCCATTGCTGCTTAAACCGGCCCTGCAACTACCCCCACCTCCTTTTCCCTTTTTGGGTTTGGCGGTACCTGGGTTGCCAAGTACCGTGGGATTCTTGGGCCTAGTAGGTCTTACTGGTTTATTGGGTTTAGGCCACGATTTTTTAAACACTTTGTTGTTCTTATAGTCCTTTTTATCCCGTAGGAATTTTCTCTGTTTTCTATCTCTAATCTCGTTCTGAATGGGGATCAGACGTTTTTCCACTTTTGTCAGCAAGGTATTATATTTAGATTCATCAAAGCGTAGTTTAAGTTCAGCTTTGAGATGAGACAACTTCTCAGCCACTTGTTTATATTCAAGCTCAGTCCTGACTAAAATGATCTCCATCTTTCTTTGTGAGTGGCGTACATGCAGTGCAGTTTCTAGGCTAAAATGCACCCAGGGCGAGGGTGTAAAAATTGCGCCCCCCCCCCCCCGAGCAAGGTATGGGCGCCCGCAGTATAGATTAGCCAGGCCTAGTTGCACTCAGTATAGGTCCCCCCCATTATAGGTAGCCAAGAATAGGTAATCCAATATAGGTAGCCAGCTATAGGCCCCCAGTATAGGTAGCCAGGCATAGGTGAGCCAGTATAGTTGCCCCCGGTATAAGTTAGCCAGGTAGGTGCCTCCAGTATAGGTAGCCAGTATAGTTGCCCCCAGTATAGGTTAGATAGGCAGCGCCCCCGGTATAAGTTAGATAGGTAGGTGCCCCACTAAAGGTTAGCTAGGGGGGTGCCTCTAATATAGGTAGCCAGAATAGTTGCCCCCAGCATAGGTTAGATAGGTAGATGCCCCCAGTATAGGATAGTTAGGTAGGTGCTTGCAATATAGGTAGCCAGTATAGTTGCTACCTGTATAGGCTAGCTAGGTAAGTAGGTGCCCCCAATACAGGTTAGATAAGTAAGTGCCCCCAGTATAGGTTTGATAGGTAGGTGCCCTACAGTATAGGTTAGATAGGTAGGTGCCCCCAGTATAGGTTAGATAGGTAGGTGCCCCCACAGTATAGGTTAGATTAGGTAGGTTCCCCCCGTATAGGTTAGATAGGTAGCTGCCCCCCAGTATAGGTTAGGTAGGTAGGTGCCCCCCCACTATAGGTTAGATAGGTAGGTGCCCCCCAGTATAGGTTAGATAGATAGGTGCCCTCCAGTATAGGTTAGATTAGGTAGGTGCCCCCCAGTATAGGTTAGATTAGGTAGGTGCCCGCCAGTATAGGTTAGATAGGTAGCTGCCCCCCAGTATAGGTTAGATAGGTAGGTGCCCCCAGTATAGGTTTGATTAGGTAGGTGCCCCCCAGTATAGGTTAGATAGGCAGCTTCCCCCAGTATAGGTTAGATTAGGTTGGTGCCCCCCAGTATAGGTTAGATTAGGTAGGTGCTCCCCAGTATAGGTTAGATTAGGTAGGTGCCCCCCAGTATAGGTTAGATTAGGTAGCTGCCCCCCAGTATAAGTTAGATAGGTAGGTGCCCCCCGTATAGGTTAGATAGGTAGGTGCCCCCCAGTATAGGTTAGATTAGGTAGGTGCCCCCCAGTATAGGTTAGATTAGGTGGGTGCTCTCCAGTATAGGTTAGATTAGGTAGGTGCCCCCAAGTATAGGTTAGATAGGTAGGTGCCCCCCAGTATAGGTTAGATTAGGTAGGTGCCCCCCAGTATAGGCTAGATTAGGTGGGTGCCCTCCAGTATAGGTTAGATTAGGTAGGTGTCCCCCAGTATAGGTTAGATTAGGTAGGTGCCCCCCAGTATAGGTTAGATAGGTAGGTGCCCCCCAGTATAGGTTAGATTAGGTAGGTGCCCCCCAGTATAGGTTAGATTAGGTAGATGCCCCCCAGTATAGGTTAGATAGGCAGCTTCCCCCAGTATAGGTTAGGTAGGTCCACCCCCCATAATGGAGGAGGGAGCCGGAGCCGCGGGGAGGGCAGCCCGACCTCTCCCTCCCTCTCCCCGGCCCACCCTCCGTGCTCCCCCCTCAGATGCAGTTTCTAGGCTAAAATGCACCCAGGGCGAGGGTGTAAAAATTGCGCCCCCCCCCCGAGCAAGGTATGGGCGCCCGCAGTATAGATTAGCCAGGCCTAGTTGCACTCAGTATAGGTCCCCCCCATTATAGGTAGCCAAGAATAGGTAATCCAATATAGGTAGCCAGCTATAGGCCCCCAGTATAGGTAGCCAGGCATAGGTGAGCCAGTATAGTTGCCCCCGGTATAAGTTAGCCAGGTAGGTGCCTCCAGTATAGGTAGCCAGTATAGTTGCCCCCAGTATAGGTTAGATAGGCAGCGCCCCCGGTATAAGTTAGATAGGTAGGTGCCCCACTAAAGGTTAGCTAGGGGGGTGCCTCTAATATAGGTAGCCAGAATAGTTGCCCCCAGCATAGGTTAGATAGGTAGATGCCCCCAGTATAGGATAGTTAGGTAGGTGCTTGCAATATAGGTAGCCAGTATAGTTGCTACCTGTATAGGCTAGCTAGGTAAGTAGGTGCCCCCAATACAGGTTAGATAAGTAAGTGCCCCCAGTATAGGTTTGATAGGTAGGTGCCCTACAGTATAGGTTAGATAGGTAGGTGCCCCCAGTATAGGTTAGATAGGTAGGTGCCCCCACAGTATAGGTTAGATTAGGTAGGTTCCCCCTGTATAGGTTAGATAGGTAGCTGCCCCCCAGTATAGGTTAGGTAGGTAGGTGCCCCCCACTATAGGTTAGATAGGTAGGTGCCCCCCAGTATAGGTTAGATAGATAGGTGCCCCCCAGTATAGGTTAGATTAGGTAGGTGCCCCCCAGTATAGGTTAGATTAGGTAGGTGCCCGCCAGTATAGGTTAGATAGGTAGCTGCCCCCCAGTATAGGTTAGATAGGTAGGTGCCCCCAGTATAGGTTTGATTAGGTAGGTGCCCCCCAGTATAGGTTAGATAGGCAGCTTCCCCCAGTATAGGTTAGATTAGGTTGGTGCCCCCCAGTATAGGTTAGATTAGGTAGGTGCTCCCCAGTATAGGTTAGATTAGGTAGGTGCCCCCCAGTATAGGTTAGATTAGGTAGCTGCCCCCCAGTATAAGTTAGATAGGTAGGTGCCCCCCGTATAGGTTAGATAGGTAGGTGCCCCCCAGTATAGGTTAGATTAGGTAGGTGCCCCCCAGTATAGGTTAGATTAGGTGGGTGCTCTCCAGTATAGGTTAGATTAGGTAGGTGCCCCCAAGTATAGGTTAGATAGGTAGGTGCCCCCCAGTATAGGTTAGATTAGGTAGGTGCCCCCCAGTATAGGCTAGATTAGGTGGGTGCCCTCCAGTATAGGTTAGATTAGGTAGGTGTCCCCCAGTATAGGTTAGATTAGGTAGGTGCCCCCCAGTATAGGTTAGATAGGTAGGTGCCCCCCAGTATAGGTTAGATTAGGTAGGTGCCCCCCAGTATAGGTTAGATTAGGTAGATGCCCCCCAGTATAGGTTAGATAGGCAGCTTCCCCCAGTATAGGTTAGGTAGGTCCACCCCCCATAATGGAGGAGGGAGCCGGAGCCGCGGGGAGGGCAGCCCGACCTCTCCCTCCCTCTCCCTGGCCCACCCTCCGTGCTCCCCCCTCAGATGCAGTTTCTAGGCTAAAATGCACCCAGGGCGAGGGTGTAAAAATTGCGCCCCCCCCCCGAGCAAGGTATGGGCGCCCGCAGTATAGATTAGCCAGGCCTAGTTGCACTCAGTATAGGTCCCCCCCATTATAGGTAGCCAAGAATAGGTAATCCAATATAGGTAGCCAGCTATAGGCCCCCAGTATAGGTAGCCAGGCATAGGTGAGCCAGTATAGTTGCCCCCGGTATAAGTTAGCCAGGTAGGTGCCTCCAGTATAGGTAGCCAGTATAGTTGCCCCCAGTATAGGTTAGATAGGCAGCGCCCCCGGTATAAGTTAGATAGGTAGGTGCCCCACTAAAGGTTAGCTAGGGGGGTGCCTCTAATATAGGTAGCCAGAATAGTTGCCCCCAGCATAGGTTAGATAGGTAGATGCCCCCAGTATAGGATAGTTAGGTAGGTGCTTGCAATATAGGTAGCCAGTATAGTTGCTACCTGTATAGGCTAGCTAGGTAAGTAGGTGCCCCCAATACAGGTTAGATAAGTAAGTGCCCCCAGTATAGGTTTGATAGGTAGGTGCCCTACAGTATAGGTTAGATAGGTAGGTGCCCCCAGTATAGGTTAGATAGGTAGGTGCCCCCACAGTATAGGTTAGATTAGGTAGGTTCCCCCCGTATAGGTTAGATAGGTAGCTGCCCCCCAGTATAGGTTAGGTAGGTAGGTGCCCCCCCACTATAGGTTAGATAGGTAGGTGCCCCCCAGTATAGGTTAGATAGATAGGTGCCCCCCAGTATAGGTTAGATTAGGTAGGTGCCCCCCAGTATAGGTTAGATTAGGTAGGTGCCCGCCAGTATAGGTTAGATAGGTAGCTGCCCCCCAGTATAGGTTAGATAGGTAGGTGCCCCCAGTATAGGTTTGATTAGGTAGGTGCCCCCCAGTATAGGTTAGATAGGCAGCTTCCCCCAGTATAGGTTAGATTAGGTTGGTGCCCCCCAGTATAGGTTAGATTAGGTAGGTGCTCCCCAGTATAGGTTAGATTAGGTAGGTGCCCCCCAGTATAGGTTAGATTAGGTAGCTGCCCCCCAGTATAAGTTAGATAGGTAGGTGCCCCCCGTATAGGTTAGATAGGTAGGTGCCCCCCAGTATAGGTTAGATTAGGTAGGTGCCCCCCAGTATAGGTTAGATTAGGTGGGTGCTCTCCAGTATAGGTTAGATTAGGTAGGTGCCCCCAAGTATAGGTTAGATAGGTAGGTGCCCCCCAGTATAGGTTAGATTAGGTAGGTGCCCCCCAGTATAGGCTAGATTAGGTGGGTGCCCTCCAGTATAGGTTAGATTAGGTAGGTGTCCCCCAGTATAGGTTAGATTAGGTAGGTGCCCCCCAGTATAGGTTAGATAGGTAGGTGCCCCCCAGTATAGGTTAGATTAGGTAGGTGCCCCCCAGTATAGGTTAGATTAGGTAGATGCCCCCCAGTATAGGTTAGATAGGCAGCTTCCCCCAGTATAGGTTAGGTAGGTCCACCCCCCATAATGGAGGAGGGAGCCGGAGCCGCGGGGAGGGCAGCCCGACCTCTCCCTCCCTCTCCCCGGCCCACCCTCCGTGCTCCCCCCTCAGATGCAGAGTATTTACGCAGCAGGAAGTTCTGTGCATAACTACTCACCTTCCTGCGTTCCACTCACCGCTGATCTCCTCTCTGCATAGACGCTGATACACACGCTGCTTCCAGCTAAACAGGAAGCAGCGTGTGTATCAGCGTGTATGCAGAGAGGAGATCAGCTGCGAGTGGAATGCAGGAAGGTGAGTAGTTATGCAGAGAGCTTCCTGCTGTGTAATTACTCTGCGTCTGAGGGGGGAGCACGAAGGGCGGCCCGGGGAGAGGGAGGGAGAGGTCGGGCTGCCCTCCCCGCGGCTCCGGCTCCCCCTCCTTTACAGCGCCCCCCTCACAACAGTGCCCAGCCCAGGGCGGCGGCACGGGCCGCACGGCCCTAAAAACGGGCCTGCGTATATGTTCCTCATTCCAATCCATAAACAGTGGATCATCACAATATTGGGCTGGTTCAGAGTATTTGCAGAAGCCCCTTGTCACATACTGTAATTCTTTGTATATGGATAATGTCTGTACAGTCCAGTATAGTTTGACTTCTTGTTCGGAAAGATCAAACAATGTCTTTTCCTTGATCTTGTACTCTGAAACAACAGAGTGGCCGGCCAGCAGCAAATCACCGATATTGCCCCTGGCCGACAACAATGCTGAGACCCCCTCAGTGAGTGTGTTGACAGAATCTTCCTCAAAAGAGGTGTCGACAACATTTTCATTACTCACACCAGGTGTTTCCGGGTGCTCAACCGCCGATTTTGGAGAGAACTCCTTGTTGCTTATGTAGAATTTCACAGCTCTGCAAGCAGATGCAAACTGAGGACGCCACTTTTATTTCATTTCTCCTTATTGCAATGGGACATTTATTAGGCCAAGAAATACCTTCATAAGAATGAAGTTCACCATAAAATGATATTACTACATTCATACCAATCATTTGGATGGTCCATGTTTACCGAATTCTGCTATTTTATTCAATTGTAAATCCCTGTTTGGATGTTGCTGTGAAATAAGAGGACACGTGTGTGACGTGCTAAGACCTCAGTCTGGTATGATAATACATTGCATGGCATGCATATGTACACTGGGTTCATTTATCAAAACAGGTGCTAAAGAAAAGTGAAGTGGTTACCGAGGGCAACCAATGAATTTAAATCTGGTACACTTCCTTCAGTTTTCTTTCTCTGGCTTCAACAGGTGTGGCCCGCTAGGTTTTAATTAAACTATCCAATATGGAAGATGAACCTCTAAAAGATTCTAAATTCCTAGCTATAATATTAGTCATGTCTATAATCATTTCCAAAACACGCCACTGCAATGAGTATATAGATGAAGTGTTCTGAGGCTCCTTCATCACTCCAGATGTATTTTGTTCCAGGTCAGTAAGCCTCTTCATAAACATATCCACTTTTCTGGCCAGTTGCATCACTTTGATACTTTGATCAAAACTGCTAGAAATCTATTGCCACCCACATGTTCAATTGGTCACCTTTTGATCAACAGGCAGATCAGAAATGGATTAAGATGAAATGGGGCCCTAGGCAAGGTAGTAGATTTGTGGCCCACTTGCAGTCCTTTTGGTAAGCTAAAGGTAAGAAAAGATAAAAAAAGGTGGCAGGTGGGCCCCTTGACACCCACTAGGCCCCAATCACCTGCCTAAGTTGCCTGGTGGATGATCCTGCCCTGAGGCAGACTCGGATTTACATCACGGGAGCCCACAGGCACAGATGTCCTGGCACCCAAGACTTTGCCCTCCACGAACCTACAAACACCTGCTGACCTGCACCACAAGTGTCCCAGCTGTCACTTCTCCCTTAGTTCCCTTGCCCATCATAGGTAGCTACAGGTACCCCTTACTTTAGGTAGCCAGAGCTATCCTTAGTATTTAGTAGCTAGAGTGCCTTATGGTAAATCTGGCCCTGTCATTAGGACACTCAACTGAGTGAGCTGGGAAAGAAGCTGCAGAGAATGTATAGCACCAGACAGCATGTTTCATACACGGGTACTGTGCTAGCTGTGTGGTCAATCATTGATTAGTATTCAGCTGCCATTGACTAGACAATGTGGCAGAGGATTCATCACCATCACCATTGTTTGGGGGAACAATCACTTCTGGTTACCAACCTGTGGGTGGCAAGCTTTAAGCCATTTATACATTTTAGTTTTTTCTGTGATCATACTGACCAAAAATGTAGAGAGCGCACAGGTGTCATACAATGTCATAAATCTTACTGATTTATTGTGTCACTGACGACATATTATTATGTATTTATATAGCAGTGACATCTTCCGCAGCACTTTATAGAGTGTATGGTCATGTCACTAACTGCAACTTTAGAGGAGCTCACAATCTAATACCTACTATAGTCATATGTCTACTGCAGTCTACGGCCAATTTAGGGATAGCCAATTAACTTATCTGTATGTTTTTAGGATGTGTGAGGAAACCAGAGTGTCCGGAGGAAACCCACGCAGAACACACAAACTCCTTACAGATAGTTTCCTGTCTGGGATTCAAACCGGGGACCCAGTGCTGCAAGGTTAGAGTGCTATCCATGTCACTGTGCTGACATATAGTTTCTGTTGTTGCGGAAGCTTCCTTCAAAGATCCTGCAGCAGGGCAGTGCTTGCTGACCTCTCTTCCCTCCCCATTAAACAGAATGGGCTGCTTAGGAGAGAGCCAAGGGTCATGTCTATACAGCAACTTTTCCAAAACTGTCACCTGTAATGATCTGGGACAATCATTTTTGGTGACAATAATTTAAAATACATACCTGGCAGAGTATTGTATTCAGAGGATCAGCAGTAGTCTTGAGATCTTAGTAAATCAGGTCCTTCTGAAGAGAAGTAGAAACCTGTTTACTTTATCCACATCTGATTTTACACACTACTAAGATAAACAGTTGAATATGCAGCACATTTTTCTCCCAACAGTTCACCTTTGAGCAGATTTACCATGTTCATCTCAGCTGTAGTGCTATAAAGTTACCATATGTGTCAGTGACTTCTAGTGGAAACACATGCAATTACATCAACAGCTGTGTTGCAGGGACTTTGTCACGGAATAAAACACATGCTTCATGAGAAAGCAGTCACTCTACAGCATGCAGGATACACCATAAGATCACACTAATGCTGGGTATACATTCTTTAGATGTAGTAATCTACTTAATATGCATACAATCTTGCCACACTACCCCAAAATGGGTTCTTTTTACATAGAGTTTTTATAGATTCGATTTATTTTATTGAATCCAAAGGTTATATTAAAAGATTGCATGAAAAGTCCATGAAAGGGTGAGCAATAAAATCACAGAAGTACAGTATATTTCCGATTCATCCTCCTCAGAAATCCCATTGTACTATACCACAGAAATAAAGGAGAGGAGGGTGGTGGGGGGAGGGCTACTGAATCCCTGATAGTCTAGGACTTGAATAAGAGAATAATTCTTTTGGGCTCTTTTACACTACATTCGATTCTAATTTTCATGCAATTTTGCATGCATTTTCGATTCTTGATACGATTAAAAAAGATCTGCATGCTGTTTTTTCTGCTTTTTTCTATTTGTGCTACTAGCATCCAGTGAAAATCGCGTAAAAGAAGACTTGGTTTTAGGTGCTCAGCTGTCATTTGACTGCCCAACCGAAGTTCAACATGCAGGAGCTACATGGGTGCCTATTAGTTGCATCTGATAGAAAGAAACAATATCACTATGTTAAGCTCGCGATTCACAGTACATTTTTTTCATCAGATGCGATCTTTCGATATGCTTTTAACGTTTGCAAGTAATTGGAAGGTCATTCTTGTTTGTTTCCATAAACAGGTCAATCAGGGCATTTTCTCTCTTCAGATACGATCATAAAATCCAACTTTCGGATCGACGGAATTTTCATTTCCAATTGACCAAAGAATTGTTTCACATCGATTTTCACCAAACACTGCGCTGTTTCCTGTACAATTCGATCGTAAATATTGCACCGAGAGATCGCATCCGATGAAAATGTCGGGCCGTTAAAGGCCACCTAAGAAGTATTTGAAGTACAGTACAGTATGTGTTTATAAAGTGAGAGAGGCGTGTATTGTTCGGCTGATCCTCTGTGTTCTTGTGATCTCTCCCTCTTTCCCTCTCTATATATTGATGATAGAAGTCTTGACTCCACATCATACACTGCATATTTATTTCATTGGGTTTTCTTCTGCTCAGAATTAAGAAACTTTTTTCTCTGTGCTTGTACTTTTTCTTATATCTCTAAACTGCCTACAAAGAGCAAACTTTATGGTTAACAACTAAAAAACCCAATAAATAAAATACATATTAATACCACCAGGTGGCAGTATTAAAGCATAAGCAGACTGATACTCAAAGGTTTTTTGTGTGTTTTTTTTTTGTTTGTTTTTAAGGCATTCATTGGCAAGAGGTCTAAATTACTAATGCAGCTTAGTGATTAATAAGGCATAAAAAGATGAAATGGTTTTCCTAAATAAAAGAAACAGACATGTGAATGTTTACGACACCTGTTTACTGGAAAAGTGTATTTTCATTTTTGCCGAAACAAAATGTATAACTAGCAGCATGAAAATATGCTTTGGTTTAGGTGTTTCTGCGGTAACTATCAATGTTTATGGACATCAATATATTTGCAGTTAAAAAACACATCGAACAAAGTAGTCACTAAGGAAAGGCAGAAATATTAGGACTAAGATATCGTAATCCAGTCTAGGTGCAAATCTGTCTGTCTTTGGAGATCTGCATTTAAAGTACATCTGCAGTGAGGAGCATATGGTGGCTGCCATATTTATTTCCTTTTAAACAATACCAATTCCCTGGCAGTCCTTCTGATCTTTCATGCATCAGTAGTGTCTGAAACACACACCTGAAACAAGCATGCAGCTAATTCAGTCAGACTTCAGTCAGAAACACCTGATCTGCTGCATGCTTGCTCAGGGTCTATGGCTAAAAGTATTATAGGCAGAGGATCAGCAGGACAGTTGGGCAATCTGTATTGTTTAAAAGGAAATAAATATATCAGCCTCATTATCCCTCTTGGTTCAGGTGTGCTTATATTAATAAAAATCCAGATTTCAGGTACACTATTAATATAGTTTTAGGAAAATATTGAAAGGCTAAGTAACCACAGTATTAGGAGTAAGCCACTACATACTGTTGGGTGTATGGGGGTAGAATTACGTACATGACATGCATAGATTTCTGCATGTGTCTTTTTGTGACCTTTCATCCACAGGAGTTATGGGAACTACTACTGGTGACCATCAGTATGGAGACAGGGCCAGACATCTGAAAAGGCCACATTGGCTTTAGCCTGTTGTGAAGCCCACTGGATGACCAAGCAAGATGTAGTATATGGATTGGGGAGGGGGTTTGCTGCACATGGAGGTTGTACATTAAATACAAGAGCTACAGCATAAAGTAGTACACTATCAAAGAGAGGAGTTGCTGTGCATAACTGAGGCATAGAAAATGGTAGATGCTGCACATAGTGAATTAACATGTAAGAGAGGGGCCTCATCAGAAATGTGGGCTGCAGATGCAATACCATCTCATTGACCATCTCTAGAGACCAAACATTCTGTGTCCTCCAGTGTTTGGTTGGGACCAATGAAGTAAACTGACCTGGCCTGTGACCTTGTCTGTGCCTTTGTGTACTTTCACACCCACAAATGAAGCAGTGTATACATCCAGAGGCGTAGCAATAGGGGGTGTTGAGGTAGCGACCGCATCGGGGCCCTTGGGCCAGAGGGGCCCTCACTCAAGCACAATATTAGCTCTCTATTGGTCCTGTGCTGGTAATAATCACTTCTATGAGTAGTAGTAATCATTAACAAACTGTTTCCTATCCCCTTCTTGCACCACTGACACTGTGGAAATCCTTGGCAGGTTTTGGTGCGCCATATCAATTGTTATGTATAGAGTGCTTGGGGGCCCCATGTAAAACTTGCACGGGGGCCCATAGCTCCTTAGCTACGCCACTGTATACATCTGACCTGCAGTCATGTATTGGCACTGTCAGCCAGTGTGCACTGCGTTGCGCTGCTTCTACACTAAGTGGGCCCTATGCAGTTCCTTAACTTTTCAATGATAATCAATGGGGACTTATAAAAGTAAGTGTTGGCTTGCATGGTGTTTCATCATGCTAAGCTATACTAAGCTATACTAGCCCACATGGTACATGATATGGGGGGGTCCTGTGAGAGAAGGACGACAAAGCCTCTCCTACAAAGCCCTGTCCATATCATGGACAAGGGGCTCATTCCCACCCCCCGTTGCCCAGGAGAAGATCCAAGGGTAACTACTTCCATTGCATGTGTGGATATGTTCTGGGGAAACTTATGATGGCATCCAGGGGCCACCTTTAATAAGAGGACCCACAAATATTAGTCTTCTTCCAGGTAATTAGGTATAGAGTGTCTTTCTACTTTTTTACATATCAATCTGAAGACAGAGTAACTATTTAAAGCAAAATTCAACATTCAGCCTTTCTCTTGTGCTGATCTTAGCAATCTGACACATACAGTATAATTCAGATTGTACGCTTCAAGAATCTTTTATTACTGTCACATAGTTATATCAGGAATCTCTCAATAAATATCATGTGTTAATCTCACCAAGTACATTGCAGGCACCTGACTTGCATTAATTTCAGTTTACGTGGAACACTTCCAGTCACAGATATATTAAAACAAGTGGTTTCAATTTAAAATACACCTGCAAAGATAGAATTGCTAGTAGAAAGTCAAAACACAAAATTCTATTAGAAATTTGTCTGTATTTCTGCCCCTTCCCCAACCTCCAATAATAATGCAGGACATGAAAATGTAACGGATTTGAGCGGCTCCATATACCGGTAGGTTAAATCAAAAGTGTTTATTGAATAGGTCTGCTATAAAAGATCGGACATGTTGGAAATAATCGATCTGGCAGGTAAATCTGCCAGAAAATTGTATGGTGTGTACCTAGCATTAGTGTTGGGAAGAAAATTAACAGGAGCAGCTAGTGCTACACAGCATGCATGTTTCTGTGAACTAATGACTTTTATTTTAGTTTTAGAGAAAGTTATTGAATTCTTGTGGACTGTTAGGCATGTGTATGCATGAGTGTCTGAATGGTTAATGATCATTATTATGCAGTAATAGGAAATGTACCAGATAATCAAGAGGGTAAAGGGAAGACAAAAGGAATGGCTCTATGACATAAAATAAGCATGGGCTATAAAATAGTTCATACATAACTTTGTTATAAAACATGCACATTTAAAACAACAAAGTATAATAAGAACACACAGGGACGGAACAAATTGGTCGGTGACTCAAAGTGAAATAGAAGACGTATCCACTAGATGGTAGCATGTCACTCATACTGTTTGTATCCATGGTTTTAGAGCGCCAATTATAGCTGGCTATGTGGAAGCCAGCATGATTGGTGAAGATAGTTGGTGACCTTGGTGGAGCATCTTTTAGTGTGCCACTGGTGATGAGTACAGTTCATCGCTTCTACCAACATGGATCTATCCAGCGTGAGCATAATAGGTCAGCGGTGTGCTGTGATTAATCCATTGGCTGAATCATGTACTTTGCTGTTGACTGATTATTAATGTTGTGCACTCAAAGCAGATTCAACTAAGCCAGCTTGTGAATGACTGCTATAGACTTTGAGAGGCTTTATGGATAGTTAAGTGGAGCTATTAAAGGACAACTATGATAAAAAAAATTATACATTTAAAATCTGTTTGAGAAAATTAACAGATGTACATATGTTTTTTTTTATCCTATGTAGCTGTCACTTACAATAGGTACTTTTAATCTAATGGCCCTGAACCTCAAGTTTTGGACTGGGACATCTCCTCATGGGGGATTCTCAAAATTTCCTTAATTTTACGGCACAGATCAGCTGCCAGAATACTATGCACACAAGTGAGCAGGTAAGCTGCTATCTTCATGCACATCCTTGCAAGGGAGTGCTTTTAAAAAGAAAAAAGCAACCTTGAGAACCCTCTGTATATATAGACAGGCCCGTTTTTAGGGCCGTGCGGCCCGTGCCGCCGCCCGGGGCGCTGTTGGGAGGTGGGCGCTGAAATGGAGGGGGGGGCGGAGCCGCGTGGAGGGCAGCCCGACCTCTCCCTCCCTCTCCTGGGCCGCCCTCCATGCTCCCCCTCAGATGCAGAGCGCAGCAGCAGCCAGGGAGGGAGCGCTGTATACTACATACCTTCCTGCGTTCCAAGCGCTGCTCTCTCAACGCCGGTCTCTTCCTCTCTGCCTATACGATGATACACACGCTGGTTCCTGTTTAGCCGGAACCAGTGTGTGTATCATGGTATAGGCAGAGAGGAAGAGAGCGGCGGCGAGAGAGCAGCGCTTGGAACGCAGGAAGGTATGTAGTATACAGCGCTCCCTCCCTGGCTGCTGCTGCGCTCTGCATCTGAGGGGGGAGCACGGAGGGGGGAGCACGGAGGGCGGCCCAGGAGAGGGAGGGAGAGGTCGGGCTGCCCTCCCCGCGGCTCCGGCTCCCCCCTCCATTATGGGGGACAGCTACCTATCTACCTCTCTAACCTACCCTGGGGGGCACCTACCTAATCTAACCTACGCTGGGGGGCACCTACCTAATCTAACCTACGCTGGGGGCAGCTACCTATCTAACCTATCCTGGGGGGCAGCTACCTAATCTAACCTACGATGGGGGGCACCTACCTATCTAATCTATACTGGGGGGCAGCTACCTAATCTAACCTACACTGGGGGGCGCCTACTTAATCTAACCTACGCTGGGGGGCAGCTACCTAATCTAACCTATACTGGGGGGCAGCTACCTAATCTAACCTATACTGGGGGGCAGCCACCTAATCTAACCTATACTGGGGGGCAGCTACCTAATCTAACCTATACTGGGGGGCAGCTACCCATCTAACCTATACTGGGGGGCAGCTACCTATCTAACCTATACTGAGGGGCACCTACCTAATCTAACCTATGCTGGGGGGCACATACCTATCTAACCTATACTGGGGGGCACCTACCTATCAAACCTATACTGGGGGGCACCTACCTAATCTAACCTACACTGGGGGGCAGTTACCTATCTAATCTATACTGGGGGGCAGCTACCTAATCTAACCTACGCTGGGGGGCAGCTACCTATCTAACCTGTACTGGGGGGCACCTACCTAATCTAACCTACACTGGGGGCAGCTACCTATCTAACCTACACTGGGGGCAGCTACTGATCTAACCTACGCTGGGGGCACTTATCTAACCTGTATTGGGGGCACCTACCTAGCTAGCCTATACAGGTGGCAACTATACTGGCTACCTATATTGCAGGCACCTACCTAAATAACCTATACTGGGGGCACCTACCTATCTAACCTATGCTGGGGGCAACTATTCTGGCTACCTATATTAGAGGCACCCACCTAGCTAACCTGTACTGGGGCACCTACCTATCTAACTTATACCGGGGGCGCCTGCCTATCTAACCTATACTGGGGGCAACTATACTGGCTACCTATACTGGAGGCACCTACCTGGCTAACCTATAGCGGGGGCAACTATACTGGCTCACCTATGCCTGGCTACCTATACTGGGGTACCTATTCTTGGCTACCTATACTGGGGGGACCTATACTAAGTGCAACTAGACCTGGCTAACCTATACTGCGGGCACCCATACCTTGCTTGGGGGGGGGGGGGCGCAATTTTTACACACTCGCCCTGGGTGCATTTTAGCCTAGAAACTGCACTGTATATAGATGCACTAGTACAGAACCTGTCCATAAGAGGTTCAGAGCCATCAGATTAAAAAGGAACTGTCACGAAAATCTTAACATTTAAAACACATACAAATAAGAAGTACATTTCTTCCAGAGTAAAATGAGCCATAAATTACTTTTCTCCTATGTTGCTGTCACTAGCAGTAGGTAGTAGAAATCGGACATTACCGACAGGTTTTGGGCTATTCCATTTCTTCATGAGGGGTTCTCAATCAAATGGCAAAGGAGCCGGCACCATCAGTATAAATGCTCTTTTATTGATTAAAGTGCTTGACAGCCATCATAGCAAAAAAAAAAAAAAAAAAACGTTTCAAAGCTAGAGCGCTTCTTTATCAAGCTAAGCTGCAAGGGGTTCTCAGACTGTCCTTTATTCTTTATAACTTTATAATTCAGACATTCTCTGAAAAAGATTTATACCAAGATGCTGGTCAGCCTCCCTGCTCGCTGCACACTTTTTTGGCAGTTGGACGGAGCAACTGCCATTCACTAAGGGTCCGTTCAGATCACAAATGCGGATGGCCATGCGTGCGGAACGCGTACGAACGCATGCCATCCGCGTTTGTGTGCGTTGCGTGGCTGATCCCATTACTGAAAAGTGAATGGGACAGCCACGCGTTTTGACAAAATCTGCGTGCAGCAAGCGTTCCCGGACCGCACAGGTCCGGAACGCATGCAGTGTGAACATCTATGCACTGTCTGATGTCGTGCATGTCTGCCTCCTGCACGCGTTTCCAAAACGCGGCTGGAAACGCGTGCAGTCTGAACGGGCCCTAAGTGCTTTTAGAAGTAAAGAAAACCCTGAGAACCCCCCATGAGAAGATGGGCTAGTCCAAAATCTGTCGGTAATGTCAGATTTCTACTACTTACTGTAAGTGATAGCAACATAGGAGTAAAGTAATTTATGGCTCATTTTACTCTGGAGGAAACGTACTTCTTATTTGTATAAGTTTACATGTAATTTAAATTTTAAGATTTTCGTGACAGAGGTTCTTTAATAAGACCTACTATGACATCTTCATAGAAAAGAGTAATTTATAGTGCAATTTACTCTGAGACTACTGATGTACATCTTTATACTATTTCATCATGGTGGTCCTTTCACTATATGATCTGAAGTAATTACTAATGGATGGTCATAATGCTTATGCTGGAAACTGGCTGGTTCATTATCATTAGGCTTGGAATTGTTCAGCCAGCATTTACAGCTATCTGCCTTGGCCAACTACTACTGCATGCTTGCTTTGCTACATAATGTTCTTGCTCAGTTTTACTACACATACAGGTTTCCTTTGCAGGATAAAATTCTTGCCCATTCAATATTATTACCCCAACTCAGGATGAGTTATCATATGCTGGATGAAATGTTTGCATCTGTCTGTCAGCTAAACTGCATGCTTATTCCATTGGATGGAATTCATGCTCAGCTGAATATATCTGCTGTAACCTATAACCTATTACCAGTTGCTGGATGAAATTCTTGTTCTACATTACAGCTCACCTCTTGAGATCACTACTGTTTTGCAGTGTTGGTTTAATGTCAGCATTCTACATGTATAATTAGTTTGGCATTGAGCCCTTGCCCTCCCCTTCTTGATTATCTGGGAATTTTCCAGTTGTGTAACATATTCCCATCACGGAGCTCTGCACTGCTTTAGAACCTTTTGCTGTTTTTATGTAATGAATTGAATGTATTAATCAATTATATCTCTTAGGGCATATAAAGTATGTTACTATGTTGACACATATGAGTAATTTACATTTGTGTGAGCTTCAGTAATCTGCATACCAATAAGTAACATAAGAAGATCTATTTATTTGACTTGAGCATAGCTGTAAAAAGAGCACAACAGCATTTTTTCCCAGTACCACTAATATATACATTGCTGTATTCGGTGATACAGTATGGATTGCTGGATCAAATGTCTACAGCATATTGTAGTAACCCACATATAGATGAGCTCACTTTCTTTTGCAAAATCAATTGTACTATGTTTTCTTACTTTTTTGCAAACGCTTCTGTTTTATTAGTGGTGAACAGTGAATGATACAATTGGTGAATAAAAACATGATATTTTGTGCATCTATATTCAGATTACACTGACTGACCAGAAACCTATCCAGTAACAGACAAGGGGGCCTGTTTGACAGACTTAACTGCCTATACTACTGATGATGCCACAGCTTGACATAGTATTACAACAAATTTGGCAGTATACATATTTACACAGTACAATCATTAAGTGCAAGAAAATTAACCTTGTGGGTAACCTACCATGCACAACTAATGAGTGAAGCAGAGTAGTGTATGAGCTTTTAAAGGACTTACGAGGCCAAATGCGTTAAATAAGTGAAGTACCTGCAAGATGTCTAAATGCACGGAGGACGCCGTCCGCGCCCTCCGTGCACTTCCGCCGGGTCCCCCTCCTGAAAGCGCCCCCCGTGCCGCTGGCGACCAGACGAGCCGGGTCGGGCTCTCCTGCCGCTCCCAAGATGGCCGCCGGAGCTGGCCGCGGCTGCGCAGTCCGCATTGCCGCGAGTGCGGCTGCGCAGCTCTAGGGCCAACCCCTCCGAACCACGCACTGTAGCGTGGATCGGAGGGGTTGGCCCTAGAGCTGCGCAGCCGCACTCGCGGCAATGCAGACTGCGCAGCCGCGGCCAGCTCCGGCAGCCATCTTAGGAGCGGCAGGAGAGCCCGACCTGGCCCGTGGGGTCGCCAGCGGCACGGGGGGCGCTTTCAGGAGGGGGACCCGGCGGAAGTGCACGGAGGGCGCAGACGGCGTCCTCCGTGCATTTAGACATCTTGCAGGTACTTCACTTATTTAACGCATTTGGCCTCGTAAGTCCTTTAAGCAATGTCTTCATGCAGACATTGCTGTAATACTCTGTGGCATGGCAGGGATACATTCAGTACACCCAAAATGCTGCCAGTTTGGCACTTCTATATATTATACAGTACCAGGGCTGCCATCAGAAATTTCAGGGCCCCTCACACATCATCAGGCCTGGGCCCCCCCCCCCTCTTTGGGCCCACCCACTGGTTGCTGTGCCCGACCACTAGCCACCCCACCCCCGTGTCCGTGCACTGCAGCGAAAAATGTGCATGGCTCCCACACTGAAGAAAGCGACATGCACAGCGTAATGCGGCAAAAAGTGGGAGTGACCATGGCATGGTGTGGGTGGAGCCAAATACTACCAAAATACAGGTAGTCCTTGGTTAACAAGCCAAGTATAGGTGGTGGCCCAGTATAGGTAGCCTGTAGCCAGATATAGGTGGAGCCCCAGTATAGAAAGTCCCCTGTAGCGTGCTCACTCATCTACTCCCCATGTTCAAACGCTGATGTCACTCTTCTCTCAGTGCTGGAACGGGGTGTGCTGCTTAGTGAGCCACAGGCCCGCAGCCAGCACATGCGGCCCTTCCAGCGCTTTTGGGGGGCCCGAGGCCCCCAGAAGCCCTGGGACCCTCACTGCAGTGTCAGTTGTCCCTCCCTGATGGCTGCCCTGGTACACTACCCTGGCCCTGCCAAGCTCTGTAAGAGGGTGTGGGGCCACTGTACACGTAATGCAGGTACAAAGGAAGCTTGGGATCTCTGCATCCTTTGGACATATTATGCGTGCATATGAGGGTTTCAAATTGATGGTTATGCACAGAGTGCGATTTTGCACTAGGAATGAGCCTAAAAGTGCCAGTGTGCTGAGAGGTGGCTTTCACGGTTCACAGACCTGCATCTACCATCCTAGAGCCTTGCTGATGTCACTGCCTTCAGGTCAGGAGCATAGAGATATGAATATTTGGGATAGATTGACAGTCCTATCCAATCCATCCAGCTCTCTATGCCTCCTCAGTGGCTGAGGGATCATGGAGCTGGATGGGCAGGCCTGCTATTTGCCTCCTTCCAGCCTACACTTATCAATGGTGCTCAGGCTCTGTAGGAGATAGCAATCAGAGGAATTAAAACCCAACTAAACCCTGCAGCATAACCAATGAACACTATGGAAAGGTCTTATCTATCTAATTATGATTTTAAGAAAATCACTTTTATTAAACAGTTTTCATTTGCAATGGAGGTCTGTCCGCAGTGACAGCAGTTTTCACCCAGTGAAAGAGTTTCCTACATCTTTATACAACTTTATACAAGTGAATAGGAGTAAGACTGTGATGGAGCCGGGTGGAAATAGGTGTCACTACAGCAGACAACTCTGGTGTGGGCAGACTTCTGGTGTGCCACTCTTGATATAGAGATGAAGAAAGCTAATAATGAATCAAGTTCTATGTGCTGCAGTTGTTTTATGGGGGGCTCCTATTTGCCTCCCACCCTTTTGTGTCTTGGATTTTGTTACACATTTATTCACGTTCATTTTGCCAAATCTGTACTTTGTATTTGTATTGATTCTGTATTTTGTACCAACTCTGTATTTTGTATGTTTTGTATGTTGAGTATACTATTGTCTGTATTATTTTGAACCCCATGTTTGTTTCTTACTTTGTACAGTACCAAGGAATATGTTGGCGCTTTATAAAATAATAATAATAATAATAATAATAATAATAATATCTAATATGATTGGAGAGATTTTGAGATTTTTCCACTTCAAGCTCTACAGCTTAACCCTGCCTCTCACCCTGCCTATATGTATGCATGGAAAGGAATGATGTGGCTGGGTTACGACACTGGTGGTGGGAAATGTGATCAAGGCCTGCCAAAGCTAGAAATTTTGCTTTGCGTTAGAAGATGGCTGCAAACATGGAAAAGGTGCCAGACAGCACTGACTTAAAACAAGCTGACAGGAATCTTCCAGCCAAATTTCTTTCAAATAAAGACCAGATGGAACCACTCTGTAAGCAAGATGGAAGATGACTTCTAGCAACATGTTTTGGGGTCCCTGCTGAAATTAGCGCTTAACACTTCTAACAGCATGAAGAATAAAGATTACAACACCCTATTTGATTTACTAACTACTGATTTTTCACTCACACCCCCCTTTAAAGAGACTCTGTAACAAAATTGTCAGCCTTATTTCTTCTATCCTATAAGTTCATATACCTGTTCTAATGTGGTCTGTCTTACTGCAGCCTTTCCTAGTTGCACAGTGGCTGTATTATCTCTGTTATATAATCTAATCTTCTTTCCTCTGACAGCTTTGTCGGGCTCAGGCACTCAGGCAGGAATGTGCGGCTCTGTTTGTAATAGGATAGAAGCTATACACACCCTCTCCATGCCCCCTGCAGGCTCTGTGTAAGTCACAGACTGAGCTCCTCTCAGCCTATCACATGCCATGTCTTTTGTTTGTAAACACTGCCTAAAACTGGCGATTACAAGCCAGGATCGCAGCAGGGAGTGGCAGAAACAGCTCAGAGGGGCCCAGGAGAACATAATGAATAGAATGGTATGCTTTTTAGAGTACAGATTCTCTGTAAAAAAGCGGTGGGCCTTTACTCCTGACAGGCATAAGACGCTCACTACCAGAGATCAGGGGGCCTACACTCTCGCTGGGGCTGTTTCTGCTCATTGCCAGCTCCTATGCCTAGGGAGTGGGAGCTAAATACTTTGTATGGGGATGTGCCAAGCAGTTTTGTTTTTCCGTTGTATCTAAGCTGTTCAGCACCTGGGAAGCTTCTGACTGCTGTATCTGAACTAAAATACTAAGACAACTCTAAATGAGGTAAGTCTCACTGTAGCCAGTGGTAATTTATGTGCTGGTTAGCAGCCTTACTGAATTTTCATGTGTCAGGCTCAATGATCCCAAACATGCGTATATGTAATAGAGGCACGAGTAACATGAGTGCCAGGTAATACTCATAGTAGATTATTGGTAATTTTACCGATATTCAACTATTACTCTCTGTACCCTAATTCTCACACAAACTCTCCAGTTTCTATGCCTAGCACTAATCTCCCCCACCTATTCCTACCTCTAACCTCCTAATATCTACTCCTAACACTAACATCACTTCATCTAGTCCTAACCCTAACCCCCACTTACCTACTCCTAACACCAAACTCCCACAATCTACTCCTAACACTAACCTCCCGCCACCGCCTACTCTTAACACTAAGCCCAGTAATCAACCCTCCCGCGGCCAGCCTAATAATGAAAAAGACCAAAGTCTGGCTACAGTGTAGCTAAATTCCAGTGCACTACTACTCCCAGCAAGCAGTTATATGGCTGCTTTAAAACCACACTCCTGCCCCTGCAGAGTGAACTCCACCTCTGCTATGTTTTTTATGGTTGTCCTCTATTTTTTAGAGGCTCAGAGTTCTGGTACATAGCAACAGAACTCCACCATCACTATTTTGCTTAGGCACCACAGGCCTTTTTAACATAGGCACCTATGACGGTGCCCAAAATGTTCCAACCATGATCGCTCTCAAATTTCCTGATATCCCTAAACATATCTTACTTAACTTCTTCAATACCAGTACTGTAAACCCCTTAAAGTGGACCTGAACTCTTGCACAGGACACGAGGAAAACAGAGAGAAATTAACCCTGTATGTATTTAGAGAGTTTAGCCTCTTTAATTTCCCCTCATTTGTGTCTAATCACAAATTGTAATCTGATCTCTCCCCTGTGTCACATGACTGCCATGGCAGATAAGGCACATAAGCTCTTTTGAAAGCACAGGATGTTAAAAATATGTCTGATTCCATGAAAGCAGGAAGTAGAAACACTGCAGATTTATTGAAGGACTTGTATCAGCTGTAACAAAGAAATGTTTTCCTTCAAAAGGAAAAAACATCTTTTAGAGTAGAGAGGAAGTTCTAAGTTCAGTTCCTCTTTAAGGATGCAAGGGCTGCTGCAGACCTCTCTGTGGTATATTGTATTTTCTTGTTTTTAGGATCTAAAAGCTTGTGAAAAAATTGCACAGCTTTTAGACCCTAAATAATTATAACGCAAAGAGGTTAAGCTGAAGTCTATGGAATGGTCCTCACAGTTCATGACTTGAACATCATTGAAAATATGTGGGTAAGTCTTTAACGTGCATTAAAGAAGTCTCTCAAAATTAGAGTGATTTCACGAAAGAGTGGACAAACTCTTAACAGTATGAAATGAAAGACTCTAATGCTGGGCATACACGGAGCGTTTGCTCCTTATCAATCGAATCGCTGATGGCTCGATTGATAATATCCGACAGGTCCGATGATCCGCCGGATAGATTCCCCGCTCGATCCCTGCGGGCGGACAATAGCGGGTAATCGAGCGGAAGATAAGGAGCGCTCACGGGGATGAGCGGGGATCGATCCAGGTGCCGGCGGGGACGAACAGGGATGCCCCGGGAAGGAGCAAGCGGCTCGATCCGGCGCATAATCTTATCCGTGTATGCCCAGCATTGGGCCACAATTCAATTAAATGTTAGCCTTAGTTTTCTCTCACAGGAGATGTTTTCACACCTTATCAATAAAATACCATTTAAACGCTCAGCAAGCAAGAAAATACTCAAAATAAGTGTTTTTTGTTTTTTTACCTACTTTTTAATTGCTAGGTGCTGAAAAGTTGTTTTAAGGATAAGATAAAAAATTATCTGCAGGGAGAAAATGAAGGAGGAAAAATTATTGGAAAAATGCCTTAAGGTGGCCACACACAATAGAATAAAATGATCCAATTTTACAGCAATTGGACAAAAACAATCGGATTTCCCCAAAAATTGAAAGCTTTTTTTTTTTCTTTTTTTTTTATTCGAGCAAGAAATCTGATCGGATTTCCTGTTTGTATGCAGTATAAGTCAATCAGGAGTGGTGAATTTTTCTGATAAATTTTCATGAAAATTGAATGATGTAGGGTAGACTGTTTATTTATTAATATATACCCCAAGCAATTTTCTCAGAGTTTTTAATCTTTTTTTGTCAAAACTGTGGAAAAACTGAACACGTGTGTGGTACATGTCAGCCAGAAAAATTGATTGTGATGCTTGAATTGAAAAGAACTTTCAAAAATTGTATGGTGTGTGGCCACCTTTAGAGGGATACAAAAGACATTTTTAATGCCATATTGAGGGACAGTTAGCGACAAGACAATATATATATATATATATATATATATATATATATATATATATATATATATATATATATATATATATATATATACACACACTGTACAGCGCTGTGTAATATGTCGGCGCTATATAAATACTAAAATAATAATAATAATATACAGTACATAATATGTGCAAAAGTGGGTGTCAAACAAACTTATTACAACATACCCATTTTTGCACATGACACAAATCTTTTTGCAATTGAGACAGGAAATGTTTGGGAAGTACTGGTGTATACATTTGAATCCTTATCTCTTTGTTTATTTATTTGTTGTATTTATAAAGCGCCAACATATTACGCAGCGCTGGACATTAATTTAGGTTACAGACAATATTTAGGGGTGACAAACAGCAATATGACAATACAGGAATACAAGAAAACCAGATCACACAGCACAGTATGAGTACAAGGTAATGCTTAGTCAGTCACTGGATGGGAGCATGGAGTTAGGCAAGTTAGGTTCACTCAAATGCATAGCATGGGTGCACAGTAATAGAGGTACATGATCAGGTAGGACACAAAAGGAGTGAGGACCCTGCCCAAATGCTTACAATCTAGAGGGAGAGGTAGGGACACGAGAGGTAGGGGACCAGAGTTCGGCTGTGGGTTTAGAGCAATTGTGAGGGGTGGTAAGCAAGAGTGAAAAGGTGAGTTTTGAGGGCCTTCTTGAAGGTGTTGAAGGAGGGGGCTGCCCTAATGGGTGGAGGTAGGGAGTTTACTGTTATCTAATTCCTTTCACATTTTTCTGACTGCAGTCTGCTGTATTCTGACAGCAGAATGAGCCACAAGGGGAGGGGGAAATTCCCTCATAGTGCATCTGTTAACCGTGTGTGTGCAGAGAGCTCAGTCAGAGACAGGCAGAGCTTTCTCCCACAGGGAACAGAGGAAATGTATCTTATGTGCAACATAAACATTTATAATTGTATGTGTGAAACCTGATACCTGACAGGCTTTTGTTTTCATATAACTCTGCTTCAATATTACACTGTTCTTAGCATGTCAGTCTGCAGAGATCCACTTATGCAAATGAGACATTCCAAACGTAGCTAAAATCTACGCACATTGAATTACAGCTTTTGCCTCTGATATTTAACATGAAAAGTAGGAAAATGTTAACACAGCTACTTAAGACATTATTTGTACATTGTCATTTTATCTCACCCAAAAGTGGGGGCAAAATGTCACTGCATCTTATAGTCCAAATGCAGGAAGTTCCTGACTTGTGAACGCCTGCCAATATGAACCTCCAACCCACCTCAATGTCAGGGATTCCCTGTACTGTGTCCATGCTTAGGAGGATACAGTGGGACAAACGGAGGATACAAAGGGGCATAGAGGAGGACACAAGGACAGAGGCAGGCACATGGGGGACACAGGAGGACACAAGGGGGGGGGGGGCAGAGGAGTACAACAAGGGGGCATAAGGTACAAAGGGGGCACAATCCACAAGATGCCCTTTTACCATGGATGCACCAGGTTTAGTATACATTTTTTCCTCTGGTTTTTGTCCTCTTTATCTAGGTGAGTCTTGATCAGGAGCATATTATAGTCCAAAGAATACAGTAATACAACAAATAGACTGTTTTTTTCATCACTGCTGCTGATTGATAAACATGTCCAAAGATCTACAAGTATCATCACCGGTATTATCAAAAGCACAATATGCAACCCGGACTGAATTCATTTATAATAATATGCTGTTTAATGGTTAGGAGTTGCCTCCTCATTTGGGTCATCAGATGATGAAAAAATGTGCTATGAGCATTGGTGTCTCCGCCGCTGCATGCAGAATCCACAACAAGAAGGGTGTTTTTTTGGTCTTTGTTTTTTTAAATAAATCCAGAATATCCTGAGTTGTTTTCTTTGTTTTGTTTTTGTTTTTTGTTAATGAAGGTTCCCAAAGCAGGTTTACAGACCTCTAGATTTCAATATGTCCCAGGAGACACATAACACTAGGCAGATATACTCCATTCTAGGTCTGCTGGATCACTTTTGACATCTCCACTGGAGTCCTCAGGAGTAGATTGGGTCCACTGCCTACATTAGTAATAGCTTTGTTTAGAATTATTTTCTGTCATCTGCAATATGTCATAATAAACAGCTTTCCTTTGGTGGTTAGACAGTTTCCTGTCCCTGGCATACTGTAATTATATGTATTCTTATAGCCATGCATCTACTGGGAGATGTGTTTATGTGTAAATTCTCTGCATTAGAATGTGCGCTGCTCACAGGAAGTACTGGAGCTGGTAGATTAGCAATTGGGACAATCCCCCTCCTTATCTGAAGGAGGCAAGCGCTTTCATCCTATTCCAGAGTGAGAAGGAAAAAAAAGGAACTTTATACAAAGCCTCATCTTTTAAGTCTGGAATGCACCTTGACTGTTTGAAGACATGACTTAGACCTGACACCTTGCTGTACTCTGTTTAGACTCGCCTGTCATTAACCGCAGACTCTGTGCCTGCGGCAACTCCATCATATAACGACCTTCACAGTCTAGGTTTTTGAGGATGGTATTAAGCTGACCTCATAGGATTTCATGATGCGCAGTCTTTACACACTAAAACTTCAAGGACTTTTTGTAAAAGTCATTATGTCCCGCTTTGTTGGTAGCTATGGCTTGCTCCAACTCCTCATAACATCAAGAGCAAATTTCCAGAGTATTTATTATAAAACACAATTGCAATGTTGTTAATGTCAACTGCAAAAATGTGCAATACAACAGTACTAAAGATGTGGAGAGACTGTAGAAAAGATGCAAAATGTAGTCTTGTTGTGGAAAGGTCATGGAGAACATCAGAAATATGAAAGGAGTAGAAAAGCTATTAAATGTACCACCTAAAGGAAAATTCCTTCTTCAATGTATCTCCTGCAGTGGTTACTGCAAGGTCCACATTACTAAGAACAGAGAAACAGAGCAATGGGGCTGATTTCTCCTTTCCATACGTGACTCAAAACTTCAAACATTGCCAGGTCTCATTTAAAGGACAACTGTAACAAGAAGGATATGGAGGCTGCCATATTTATTTACTTTTAAACCATACCAGTTGCCCGGCAGCCCTACTGATCTATTTGGCTGCAGCAGTGTCGGAATCAGACCAGAAACAAGCATGTCAGATTCTTGTCAGATCTGACAATAATGTCAGAAACAGCTGATCCGCTGCATGCTTGTATTTAGGGTCTATGGCTGCAAGTATTAGAGGCAGAGTATCAGCAGGATAACCAGGCATCTAGTATTGTTTAAAAGGAAATAAATATGGCAGTCTCCATACCGCTCTAGTTACAGTTGCCTTTTAATGGCACCTATTAACAGGTCTATTAGGTAATGCTATCAGCGTGATGCAAATGATGCCAAGTTCATGCAAAAAGTATGCAAATATATACTGGTTGAAAATGAACCAGTTATAAAACTAGCATAAAATCTGCATCAGTTTGGAATTATTTGCGGCTCACGCCTAGTTATAATGCAGGAACAGTTGTATTTCAACTGCTGCATAAAATAAACAGAATTACAAATTGATCCATATACTAAGAGAAACGGCTACATTTATACAGTTTTAACAGTATTATTCAGTGGTATAAATAATGCTCCTCTTAAACATTCCTTTCAAAGCTGGATATTATTTATAAAATCAAAATGAACCCAGATAAACTGTATGTGTTTTTTCTTTTCAAATACCAAACTGATCTTATTTATCTGTAGATGAAACTGGTCATAAAGAGTCATGGGAAATGTCACAGATCTCAGTCCCTCCATACACAGTTACTAGCAGAAGACGTGAAGCTCGGTTGCTGAAGCAGTCATAGCCTGGCTGCAGTTATTTGCTATGAGGGGACATGGCAATGCGACAATGAGGGGACATGGTGACATGAAGAGGAAGTGGCAGCCACAACTGTCCTTACTTCTCCTTTTTTTTTTATTTAGAACTATGTGAAGGATAAGTAAACTCTACCTAATAAGTTATGTTATCTGTAAGAACTTTCAGTTACAAATAGATAAATGTTAGGCTACGTTCACAGTGAAGCATTGTGCTGTTTTTCCTGTATAAAGAGGAATGCAACGCAACGAAGGGGAAGAGTCCCACTGCACATTGTGTACGGTGCAATGCATACAGTCAAGCATACAGTAGAAAGTATGCTTCACTGCAACTGGCAAGGCTTGTGGTATGCACTGCATGCATTGTGTTTTTGCCAGTGGATCCATCACACTGCACTGCTAACATGCTGATGGGAACAGTACCATTACAATATAATTGCATCGCTTTAGCAACACAATTATATTGTCTGACACAATACACCACTCTGAATGTTGCCTTGTTCTTACACCCAAGCAGAATACAAAAAAATACATTTACTTAATCACATGAAAGTAACCAAGATATATTGTCCATGACTGACTGCTCTAACTGCAACTAACTCATATCGGTTTTAAATGACAGTGAATTGTAATCTTACTGGGGTTTGATTTACTAAGCCAAAGAGCCAAAGGATTTTAAATTGTGAGCCTTTGGCTTAGTACAGCCTGTCATGTGGTAACCCCAGGTGCATACATGCAAAAAGGGTGCCTGGAAACCTGGGCGGCTGAAATAATCGCTAGTAGAATAATGGTAAATTTACCAATATTCTACTATTTTGCGGTGCTAATTCCGATATAATGTTTCACTACAGCTAAACCTTACCCTATTCTCACACACAACCTTCTACTACATATACCTAACCACCGCCCCTCTGATGCCTAAATCTATACACCCCCTGCTGATGCCTCACCACCCCATCTGATGCCTAACCCTAACTGACCCCCCCCAACTGATGCCTAACCATAAAAGACCCCTCCCCCACTGCTGTCTAACCTTAAAAGACCCCCCTCCCGACTCCCCACTGACCCACCAATTTTGCTCATTGTGTTATTTTCACTACAGTTTCTCTTTAAGGGGCGAATTAATATATCAGTGGGGATATGAATTAAAAAAAAACAACAACAAGTAACTAGCACTGGTGCAGCTAATATTAGATCAGATCTCTGCTGATCTCATACTGTGTGAGTTAAGATGGTAAATTATTGATATAGGCTAGATATTGATCACATGCCACATATTACAGATCTTTACGCATAGTAGATGTACTAGGCGAGTTTGTACTGGTTGAACTCGATGGACGTATGTCTTTTTTCAGCCAAAATAACTATGTAGATGGGAGAGCCCTATATACTTTCAGCGACAATGGTAACTTTATTTGATGTAGTAATATATACTTCCTTATTCCTTATCTATTTCCTCTGTTCCATCCATTTTTGCACAAATTGGGCAACCACTATATGCCTGGCATAGCCACAGATGCTCTGAGATAACTCTACCTCCGGGAGAATAGTCAAACCTATTTAGAAATATTCCAGAGCAATCCACCTTTGCCCTCCTCTTTTTACTTTTTTTTTCCAGTGCATTGTCATTGTTGTACACACAAATGCTTGGCAGAGTTCACTTTCCAAAACTGCCAATTCTAATTACAATCTGTGCTAAGCAGATAGACAGGAAGAAACATATGGATAGACAGAAAGACAGAAAAAAGCATATATATACTGTAGAAACTTGCTTCTGTCTGCATAGCTCCCAACTGTCCCCTTTTGGAGCCCTGTCCCTTTGTCCTCCTCATTTGTCCCTCTTTCAGGACTTTGTCCCTCTTTCTATGTAAATATATATATTTCTCTACTAAAAATGTGTTTGATTGACTCTAAACTTTATTCCCATCCTTTAAATTGATATATTACTCATTTTAAAATGTTAATATGAAGGAAAATGAACCAGGATAGAAAGGACCAGTGTGGTTTGGATTGTAAAACAACATATTTTTCTTATGAAATCTATATGGTATGCGTGACTAGGGGTGTGACTGGGCGTGATCAGGGGTGTGGCATGGGCATGGCTTAAGTGTCCCTTTTTCTCATCTCAACAAGTTGGTAGGTATATGTTTTGCACCTGGCCAATATATATAAATAAAGTATATAATGATTACCTAAGCTCCAAGTTTGAACAGATACCTCTATGTACATTTGTTTAGAATACAGCCCTCTTATTGTGATGTATTAGGCAAGGAAATCTTAAACTTCCTCTTAAATATGTAAGCAAACTTGAGTTTTGCCCATTTATTGTAATAAATAGCGACATGTTAGAAACCAATCTGAAAAGGAAACAAGCTTCTCTACAAGTACAAAGGATTTCTCATCCACCCAATGTAAAGCTTTGAAAGTCTCAGTTGTTTAAGTTTCCAGATGACATATTATCAATGTACAACATGCAGGTGAGGAACTGTGAGGTAATTTAGGAAATGGATCATGTTTAACTCTTCTTACACCTTATCAGTGAGTATTGTCATGTGCAGTGCTAAGTGTTTTTTATTTAGCACTGCTGTAGCTGTAGATATGATTTGCCAGTTTCATAGATTGTGGATCATTCTAAAAAAAATAATTCAAGTAACAGGAATGACACATACAGCTTACGATGTGGTCCTAAATTTTAGCAAGGGTCAGTAGTCAATAGTGAATGTGATGAAAGTTAGGCCTGGCAAACCTCAAATTCTTTTGGGATGATGGGAAAATGGTGATGACCCCAATGCCACATCACCCTCATGCACCCCCCCCCCCCTCTCCTTTCTTAGATAGATAACAAAATGGGAAAATCACAAGGTAAAATGCATGAACGTATGCATTTATAAGATATAACCTCTTCAGGGGTGTAACAATAGACCCTGCAAGGGATAAAGCAGCAGGGGGCCCAGAAGCCACAGGGGGCCCAGTGGGGGGAGAAGTTTCTTTTCCCTGTCCTGAGAGACTGACAACTAAGGGCACTGAGAGAAAAAACTTCTCTGCTGTCTGCACAAGTGCTCTGTACTGTAGTGATGCTGGATAAGTCTGCAGAGCCAGTTCTGCTCTATTGAGGAGGACATAGTGAGTGTAATAAGCTGAGGCTCGTCTGTCGGTTCTCTGTATTTGTTTTATATACACCATGTTTGTCTGTATGTGTGAAAACATGCTCGTTTTATCACAGAAGCTAATGTACAGTAATTGATAGAGAAAATGCTCCCAGTGCTTCACTGCTGTCTGTTTATATATGCATGGGGAAAACACATTCAAGTGTGCACTAGCCAACTGAATAACATTGGTTCTCAGTTTACCTGTGGAGAGAGCGGGGGAAAGGGGCCAATCAAAAGTTTTGCCCAGTGATTTCTAGTTACGCCCCTGAACCTCTTAATCAGAAATAAAGTAAACAAATGCAAAAATAAAAAAAGAATAAACCAGAAGGAATTTGAGGTATCATAAAACAGTAATTTAACTTCAGTAGCCTACTCAAAACTAATTTTCCACCATATTCCATAATACATAATAATCACACTGCAGTAGAAGCAAAAAACAGGTAAGTTATGAGGCCCAGAAGACCAGTAGCACACATTAGCTCTTTCTAGAGAACTTCAAGTCACACTTGGGACAATGTAAATTCTATCCACTCTTAATTTCTTGGTGGTGTATAATATGCTATTGTACAGACTGTAAAACCTTGTGCTGTGGTAATATGGACCACTGAACATCATACATTCTAGTACCCCCCCAGCTCGCTCCCATACATTTTATAGACCCTTCTCAAACTTCAGAATAAAAAGTCCTGAACAGCAGCTGGAAGTAGTTCTCCATCACCTACTCAGTGACTCTTGCAACCACAGAATGGACTTAATTTTAAAATTATATGAATTGTGAACGGTTTCAAGTCTAGGTACATTCTTATTAAAGTAATTACTTTTGGTCCCTTTTTTATTTGTACTACTGCATATGTTTTTTTTCATACTACCTTTTATGAAAATAGGCCTGCACCATTTATTGTTATTTTGCTAGAATTATTTTAAAAAAATTGTTAAGCTGAATCTCTAAATGCTCTAACTAGAAATGAAGACACTCTGCTTCTGAACAAGTTATTTAAATGTGTGATATCTATGACATTCATGACTGCATGTGGCCGTGTATGTTAAGATAACTTTACAAGGTCAGAAGTACTCCCAAGGTGCCTGGGAATTGGGTATGTTTCCATTTAAATAAGTTGTGACAGCTACCTGTGTGTGTGGTCAGGGCTAACTGCAAGATACTTGCATTATCGATTTCACAACTTTTTTTTACGTTTCAACCTGGTTATCTACAATATAAACTAGCTACTGTGTGCATTGATCCTAGCTTTAAATATTTGCTTTTAACTATTCTCACTGTTTTCCAAGCGACCTCTCCCCTGCCCAAACCTCCTCACGATAACCAAGTTGTAGGTTGACTGTCTCAACCTCTTATCATTCCTGTGCAGATGTGATTAGTGCTTCAACAAATACTAAGCGCTTGAAATGCAGACTTGTGGCGGATTATTTTTGCAATATAATGGCAGTATTTGTATAGCGCTTTTCTCCTGTCGGACTCAAAGCACTTGCGAGGCAGCCACTAGAGCGCACTCAGTAGGCAGTAGCAGTGTTAGGGAGTCTTGCCCAAGAAACTCCTTACTGAATACGTGCTGGCTTACTGAACAGGCAGAGCCGAAATTTGAACCCAGGTCTCCTGTGTCAGAGGCAGAGCCCTTAACCATTACACTATCCAGCAATATAAACAATAGGTGTGACCTGCTTGTATTTTAACAGAGCTAAAATCAGTAACATAGAAATATCACACTGTTGATTGGAGCCTTATTTTAAGCACACTTAAAGCGGATCCGAGATGAAAAACTAACTATAACAAGTAACTTGTCTATATATCTTATCTAAAGTTTATATAGTTTACACAGCAAATCTAGCTGCAAACAGCTTCAACAGTTTATGATTATTTATTCCTGTGATACAATGAGGGCAGCCATGTTCTGTTTGTCACATTACACAGGCAAGCTGATAGTATCTCCAACTCTCAGCCTGTGATAAATTCACTCCTCCCACCTCCCCTCTGCTTCTGAAATCTCTGACTAGTAACCTCCTCCTGCCCAGACTGAGCTCCCATAAGCCCTTGGTACATGAGTCTGAGAATGCCAAGGCACTCTGAAGCTGTGGGCGGGGCTTGTTTAGTTTATAGGGAATTAGAGTGTTAAAACAAAACAAAAAAAGTATTTGGCTTGAGGAATGCCCTATAAACTATATGAAAGGAACACAATTATGCAATGAGTAAAAGTTTATCTCGGATCCACTTTAAGCACAAGTATGCTGGGGGGGGGAGGGGGGGGGGGCAGGAGGTTTGAGGAAGAAATACTTTTGCAGACTATACATAGTTGACTTTAATAGACTTTTTAGACAACATTCATAGAAGTACATCCTCAACACACTTTCCTCATATGTGAAACGTCTGCTCTTCCTCCACAAAACAGACTGAATATTACTTGCTTTACATCTGAGAATGATTTTTTCACAGACCATGACGTGCCTCTCCCATCTAATTGCAGGAACTGCTTAGCACCTCTATCACCGAGATCTTAGTTTGTAAACTCTAGTCAAATTCAAAGCATCTTCTCATTTTACCTGCTTTAATCTTTCCATATATGTCAGCTTAGTCTTAATTATAAGAGTCAGCTGTGCCAGTTATGTCTTGTTGTGCGGCCAGAAAACCACCAATCTCACTCACTGTGCTCCTTGGGCATTGACAGCTAAATGATATGCATTGTGGCCAAGAGCTCGGCTGTCAGCTCTGTGACAGAACAGAAATAACAATTGTGCAATACAACACGAAGGGAATGCGAAACATGCTGACAACTGATACGTCTACAGAGCAACAATTAAGTAGGGTTCATAGGCTAAGGTGAGGAGTTCATTAAACTTAACACAGCTACATCCGCTTAAGAGAAAACCATTTGAAATAAGGACCTGCCAGAAAGCACATGCCAGAGAATGAGAAGACATAGTTTTGTCGGTCCTGGAAAAACCCCATAATTATGTATTTATACAGCACTGACATCTTTTAGCTTTTCACAGACTATATAGTCATGTCATTAACTGTCCTCAGATGAGCAATCCAATCCCTACCACACTCAAAGTCTTATGTCTCTATTGTAGACTAAGGCCATTTTGGGGGGCAACCCATTACCTTAACTGTACATTTGTTTTTATTATTTTGGAATGTAGAAGGAAACCAGAGTGGCTACAGGAAAGCCATACAAACAGGGAGAGAACATACAGATGCCATGCAAATTTGAACCAGAGAGCCTAAGACTACAAGGCAAAAGTGCTACCCACTACTACCATAGTAGATAGTTATTTGCTTCTCTTTTCTTGTTTTTTTTCTGATGCACCACTGGGAAAATTATTTTATTTCCATGGGTAAATCTTCACTGCCAAAGTTATATATACATGGATCCTGTATTAGGTCTCTAGTTGTGTATTTGCAGCAGCATTGAAAGTTGGACATAGTACTTATTCAAGTGCTTATCAAATATGTGTGTGGTATGTTGGGAGAGCACATGTACAGCCAGAAAGTGAAGAATAATTATTGGTAACATTAAGGGGGTACCAGGCCCTGTGTCTTCTTCTGGAAATTTAACATGTACTTAAAGTAATATCTAGTATCCCGGCTATGGGAGTGCGATTGAGGAGACAGTACATGCACCATAGTGCACAACATTAATTGGGGTGAAAGTAGAACAATTGAGGGGACCTGAAGGAGGCTGGAAGAAGCCCCAGGTAAGTAAAAGTCCACTTTTTCCCCCGCCTCAAGCTTCTTTTAAATGACTGTGAGCCCAGCAATCTGTCCCAGATATGTACACTTGGCCTAGCTGAGCACAGCTCCATTTAGTGGTTGAGGAAAGGGTAGCAAGAGGCCTACTGTTGTGGGCAAGTACCTCCTATAAAAGTATAACCTGCTCTTTTGCTCTTCACCCATGGCAAGGTGACTGCAGAGGACAGGAATTCAAGGTAGACACCTGTCACCTGCCATTTGCCAACACTCCTCAGGCATAGTGGATTGAAAGTTACAGCACCACTATTTTTATTGTTTATGCTGTAATTTTTTTGTATTTTTCAGAATAGCCTTGCACATACCACATTGTATGGATTGGTTATTGCAGCAGAGTTATGCAGTAAATAACCCACAGATAACTTTTACATTAGGATTGGCAGGGGAACCTGGCACCTGAATAAGTGGTGAGCCAGAAAGAAGATCATCTGACATGAGATATTGAAGACCACTAAAGCCTCGTACACCGGATAGATGAAATTTTGCCGATAATGACTGCCTCTGACAAGAATCCAGCGGGAGTAAAGTGGTCCCCGATACTTCGGCCAGCGATCAGCTTGGTGAAGAGCATTGTTCTTCTAACTCATCCTAGCTCGCTGCTTGAATTCACTCCCATGCCCCTCCGGCATTCCACTCCCATATAGCAACAGTACATGTTGCTAGACTGAAGGCAAGTGTCACATCTGTACAGTGTCGGCCCTGCAATGTCACTTAAGACATTAGTATCTGATTATTGTCAATGTATCTCGTATGTGTGTGTAAGCTGTTATGTTGATCCTTTACCCTTTAACACATTTTAATCGTTCATCTAGAATGAGAATGCAAAATGCATGTTCTAAATATGTCTATTTATTTGGCTGCAAACTTATTCAAGGTCAGTAACTCAGACCCTGTCGAAGCTAAAAAATGATCATGGCAAGAGGAAATTGGTATCTTTTAAAGCAGAATAATGGTGGCATCCTCCATACCCCTATGACTACAGGTGGTCTCTAAATAGTCTGGAATCCGAAAAGAAATTGTGATATGGGTCAGTAGATTTCAATAGGTTTTTATTTCTAAGAAAAAAAAAAAGCTAACACATGTTTTATTGCTAATATAATCAGTTTAGATAAAATATATGAAAAAAATCAAACCATTCCTGGAGCCATATGCAATTAACTTTTTCTCCTGAGTTTTCTCCCAGGAGATTATTTTTCATCTTTTATTTAGAATAACATATACATGGAAAGGTACTATTAAAACTATTTTAAGTATTTTCTTGCTTGCTGGTGATTTAACCTCCTTAGCAGTAACCCCAAGTCAGACTTGGGGTTGGAAATCCGCAGCTCAGAGCGGTAACCCAGAGCTAGACTCATGGTGACTGTCGCAAGGTTAATGCAGAGCAATGGCGCGCAGCGGGCGTTTCAACTCACCTCCCCGGGGATTCAGACGCTGGCAGCCATTATTCTTCCTGTCCTCCGAGGCTCTGCAACCCCTGGTAAGATCACCGCCTGTCGTCATGATGACAGCCGGCGATCTCACTATAGTGTTGCAGTGCCACCCAGAGTACGGAGGGAGAACTGCAGCACTAATCCCGGGGAGATGAGTAAGTGCAGGGGCTGCTCAGGGGTTTCTGGTGGCAAGATTGTTTCATGATTTTAGGATCTAAAAGCATGCAAAAAATTGCGCCGTTTTTAGACCCTAAAATCTGGAAATATTCATACTGCCAGGGAGGTTAAAATGCATTTTTTTTACAACAAGTTTTAAAATATCACTTAGGAAAACAGTAGAAAAAGTTAATTACATACGGGATTAGTGTGGTCAGCATTAAGCTTTTTTCATATAAGAGGCTGAAGGAGGTGAATTCACCGCCTGTCAGCTGCACCTGTGCACCAGCCAGGTGTTTGCTAGTGCTAGATATGGTCAGTGAAGAGGCGGATCTGAGTGCAACCACGCCTGTAGTCAGACACAAAGTTACACAGTTTTCTGCTGCCGGTTTACACCACATCACATGATGACATGTATGGTGTTACAAACTCTGCCATTTGGCTACATTTTAGTTGCACCAAAATGGCACCTGTGGGCTGGCAGCCGTGAAGCTGCATGCAGTTCAGCTTCTTGTGTAAAAGAGGCCTAAAGGTGGCCACCATACAATTTTTTAAATATCTGTTCAATTTAAGAATTGCAATCAATTTTTCTAACTGATTGTAACATTTCAAAAATATGACCAATGTACCACACACCTATGTTCAATTTCTCCTCAATTATGATAAAAAAAGATTGGAAACTCTGAGAAAATTGCATGGGTGTGTATATTAAAAAACTGACAATCTAACGCACACCCATACAATCTTTAGAAAAATTGAAGAAAAATTTCCAGCATTCTGGATCGATAAAAAAACCCCCAAAAAACAGGAAGTCCAATCGGATTTTTCAGTCGAATGAAAAAAAAAGCTTTCGATTTTTTCAGGAGATTTGATCATATTTAATGAATTTTATTGTATTGTGTGTGGCCACCTTAAGAGAGATTGCCGTAGACTGGAACCAGAGCTGTACATGCTTCTGTGAGGTGCCTCAAGTACAACCAGGCTTTACAAATTGTGTAAAAATCTGTAAATCTGCTTTATACTAATTAGAGTCATTGTACATTTTTGAGTAAATACTTTTGGGAGTATTCTGTCAGAATTAACTTGAAATAATGACTGAGAAACTTATGAGTTTGGAATGTTGAGTTTATTTTAACCCATGGCCTTCAATGCTAAGATAGTATCTTGTACGTTCAAGGCAGATAACAAGGTCATGTTTACACAAATACTCCCGAAAATTTCACAGCATTCTCTCTAACAGACTAGAAAGTATAGGAAGACACATTCTAAGTTCCAATTTTAAATAACTTCCTGGACATAGAATGGGAACGTGATTACCCAGAGTTCATATTTTGTCAATCAACATTCACTTAAAAAAGGTAATTATATTGGTTTCACTGTAATTAGTTTTGTAGCACAAGTATAAAAGAAATGAATTTTGGTAAAGAATTCAAAATATTTTACTAAATTCATTGTGTGGCAACTGAAATTATAAGGGGGAAGTTGACGCTGTGCCCACTAAGCATAAGGCCGCACTCTATGTAGTCTTACTATGCATACTGCAGTGCTCATTTTAGAAAAAGAGGCTACATAGAGCAGTCACAGGTCTTCCTCATGCCTGTGGTTTCTGGTCTATAGTGACATATCCTGGCAGACAACCTGACAAAACGCCAACACAACTGAAGCAGAAACTAGCTTGTAGTCAGGTTAAGAGGTGGAAACCTAACTTCATAGGATGTGGCTACACCCCAGCCCACCCACCTGACCAAAAAGTGTCAACTACAATGAAATGGGAAGTGTGCAGTGTCACCACCCGGTGGTGGAAAGACATGTCTTTGTTGGCTTGGCCACGCTTCCTGCCAACCCATTGAAATGTAATCTAGCCTCTACTCCAAAGCAGAGAATGGTGTATGGTCAGGAGGGTGGTTCAGGTGAGTCACTATAGTTACAAATGTATTTGTACTCTGATACAAAGAAGGCCAGACCGCTGCTGGAAGAGACTGGTTTCTACTGACCTATCTTTCAAACCAAGCACTGCAGAGGGCGTGGAATAGCTTCATACAATACAACCTTACCCTTATTTGGCAGAGTGTCAATGTGACACAAGTTTTCTTTAAAATAGAATGTCTGTCTTAGGGCTCTTTCACATCAGAGCTTGCGTTGGAGAACGCTCAAAGCATACGTTTTGTTGTATGCCTTTTAATGCGTTTTGATATGCGTTGCACTGCAGTGAGTGTGCGTTTTTAATCCGTTTTCAATGCGTTACTGCACATAGAAAAACGCAGGTAATTTTTTTTTCTTTTAGTTTTCAACTTTCTACATTGTTCCTCTGTTGCATTCTGGGACTGATTGCCTGCGTTAACGGATTAAAAACGCGCATAGTGTGCGTTTTACATTGACTAACATTGTAACGCATAAAGCTAGCGTCGGCCAGAAAAACTGCGCCTGGGTGCAGTGTAACGCAACGCACAAAAAGGCTGCGTTATATGTGAAAGCTAAAATGAAAGTCTATGGACTTTCATTTCACCTTGGGTAACGCAAACTTTACCCTTTGCGTTGAAACGCAGAAAATCTGCCCTAATGTGAAAGAGCCCTTAACGTCATATTTGTTAAAAGTCCATGTAACTGGCTGCAGCCAGGATTCAAACTCTGATCGCCTATGTCAAAGGTGGCATCGTTAACCAGTACATGATGCACGATGATGATGATAGGAAATATATATATTCTCACAGTATTCATTATTTTTTATTTACACTTTTATTGAAAAGCATATAACCAGATACAGTACAGGTAGAACTGTAAAATTGTTCCATAAAATAAAAAAAGTACGGTACATAAATTAGTCCATCAAAATGACAGGAGTCAACCAAATATGCAAAATATGCCAAACTAGATAAAGGTATATTAATCCATTCCACATTATTCATTTTAATGAAGAAAAATAAATAGTTTGGAAATCCATGCATTTAGCCTACAGCTGAAGGTAGTAATAGTAGCTTTATCTCAGAGCTAGTGCCACACATTTAAGACAGTGATTAAATAATAACAGGTCCTGATTCACTTAAATAATGCTCCTTGTTATGATCTGTAAGCCAATAAAACTAGCTATTGCCCACTTAAGTAAATAAATAAAAAATTAAGAGCATACAAAGGCACACTGAAAATTCATTAGCCATCTGTCAGCTAATTCCATAGTCTGCTTTGCTGCTTTAGAACCATATATTTAGTATTAAGCATCTCTCTATTATGCCACTAGAGCTTTTAATAATCATATTTAAATATTTTAGGCCCCCTTTATGTTGTTATGCAGCGATTAAAGAGTTTTCTATCAATCTCTGCAAACTTTCCTAAGCAGTTCATCTGTGAATTTTTGTTTTACAAAATATCCTTTACTTGAGAAAGCATCAGTATTTCTTCTAAAGCAAAATTCTAGGGAGGTTAGATATTGCCTTCAGTGCTAATTAACGCCAAAAGAAAATCAGGTTTGTGTAAAAAAATCTTCAATGGAGAGGCAGATATGGGTATTTAACCACTTGAGTACTGCAGTGGTTAACTCCCCTAAAGACCAGGGCAATTTTAACTAAATGGGCCACTGCAGCTTTAAGGCATAGCTGCAGGCCCGTACAACTCAGCACACAAGTGATTCCCCCCTCCCTTTTCTCCCCACCAACAGAGCTCTCTGTTGGTGGGGTCTGATCGCCCCATCTGTGTTTGTTTGTTTGTTATATAAATATTAATGTTTATATTTTGTTTATTGAGGCTCCCCCTGCTCCATCCCTCCCTCCCCCCAGCCAGCCAATGACGTGATCAGCTGTCATAGGCTTCAGCCTATGAGAGCCGATCGCTCTCCTGTGTGCCTGTCCCCTGTATAGCGCTGCTGCCGATCGCAGCGCTGTACTCAGTAGAAAGACAGCGGTTTCGCCCTCTAACAGTCTCCTGAGCGGCGATTGCCGCATCGGAGACTGAAGGCGGGACAGAGCTCCACCCCTCCAGCAGGAGATGCACGCAGCCTGCCCGCGATCTCCTGCAAAGTGCAGCCGCAAGACTTGACGCCAATTGGCGTTAGGCGGTCCTGGGGCTGCCGCCGCGGTCACGTCCATGGGCGTTACCCGGTCTTTAAGTAGTTAACATAAATTATTTGCAAAATTTAAGCATAGAAATAAAAATAAAGAGGGAATCAGATTTTTTTTTCTTGCGGTTCCTGGGAGGTGTGGTCGCTGCACATCTCTGTACTTCATACCCCATGTAATTGTACAATTCTCAGGTGAACATGACCACCTGGGAATGCAGAGTAAAAACTAGTACACAATTTACATTTTGATTGGCCAATGTTTTGCCAGTTTTACCACCTCCATGTAGTATGAGGTGCAGCAGATTTGAAATACTCTGAACAGGTTGTGTAGGTAAACTCTTATACTATAAGAAGGTGGTAAAATTAGTCAGTGATTGGCCTATCAAAATTGGATGTGTGCAGTAGGCTTCTGGCCTCTTTTCCACGAGCAGCTGAAGGCAGTGAATTCTCCGCCTGTCAGCTGCTCCTGTTTACTGGCCAGGTACTTGCTAGCGCTTGGCATGGGCGGTAGACAGGTGGCCCCACTATTGAGTATGGTGGTTCTATCAGATGATACATGAGACAGGTTTTGCCATTGGATAACTCCACTGTGTGTTAAACGTGACAAACATGGTGTAACCAAATGTTACCATTCAGCTGCATGTAATTGCAGTCAAATGGTATGTGTGGCCATCAGCCCAGAGGGTGAACTACTTGATAAGTAAGCAGTTCAGCCACCCATGGAAAAGAGGCCTTAAGGATTGCATTTGTTTTTTTGTTTTTTGTTTGTTTGTTTTCAAGGCTTTCCAAAGTTTAGGTTTTCTTCATAAAGTCAGCTAAAACCAGAAGAGACAGGAATAATCAATATAAACATTCCACAAGTGTTTCTTTTACTTTTTCCTTTAGGGCTTTTCAGCTTTGTTAGTTCATTATTTATGTCTGAGATTCCAATACATATATCAAACACGTTCTGTGTGAAGGGTTAAATAAAGATGTGATGGCTTCATTATAGCCTGTCAGCTGAGCAAAGTGGAGTGTTCTTGTTTAATTGCAGCCTTGGCCAGAACACCTGCTGGATAGCCACACAATAGAAAATTAGAGAGCTTGTGGAATGAAAGCCCCCCTGGCAAATGCACAGAGCAATTTTGGACATGCTTTATGGGTGCTAACCAATATCCTACAATGGTATATTTCACACATACCAAAGAAAGCCAGAAAATATACAACTCATCAGTAGAGTAGAAACAAACCCAGTTTTTTTTTTGAAAAATAATGAAAATACATATTTTTTAAACAAATGATTTGTTTAATCTGCAAAATAAAGAAAAATATCTGGTTGCGTTAGTCAAAATATGAATATTTGTCTTTATTTCTCTGGGCAGCCCTGGAGAATATTATGCCTGATTTTCTAAGGTTGCAAATAACTAAAAACATACATCATCCTGAGAGTCTGCACAACATCCTATTCTCTTATCCCTCACCTGCCCATCTGATATGACCCACGTGAGCTTCACAAACCTTTGTCCCAGAATAGCAGGAAATTATTATTAGATCCAGATCAGGTCTGCAGGCTCACGTATGCACACCGATACTCAACAGTCTGGGAGAACTTTAGTAAATATGGCCCATAGTGAGAAGTATACAGCGGAGTCTGGAAATAATCTTGGCGTCAGTCTACTTGAGGTGACCCTGCCGCAAACTTCATATGGAAAATCAGCTAACGTGATTGGGTGGACAGCACCCTCTCAAACCTTTATGCGTGGAATACACTATGAGATTTCTTTAGCAGATAGATGTCCCGATAGATAATTTCCAACAGGTCCGATCTGATTTTCGATTGTTTTCCTGATCGATTTCTCATAGAAGTGAATGAAAAATGATCGCAAAAATGATCAGAAAATCGATCTTCTGAAACCTGCTGAAAAATCTTATCGTGTATTCCCAGCATTAGGTTTTGGATAGATTGTATTAAACTATGCCCACACTATTCAGCCAATTACAACGCTTCATGCTGTAGAGGGAGCTGTGATTGCAGAACTGTTCCCTATGAGGTTTCATGCTGCGTCCTCTCAAGTAGACTAGTGCCCAAATCTAACAGTTTATGATGATGGACAAAAGGCAATAGAATCAGTGATTCTGTTTGTCAGGATGTTCTGATTCCAAGAGGTCTCATTTGTGTCCATGGAAAAAAAGTACTTTGATCTAGGAGTGGTTTGCACAATTGACTGGATAATCCCATCATACGCCTTTGACATCTTAGTTTTTAACTTGCTAGGGAGCCATTATGTGATTATCCTTTCCTTATTGCTTTGATATTTGGTATGTACTTTATTGAGTATAATGGCTCCCATAGACATTAGATTGATTTGACAGGTTCATATAACAATATACCGTAACTGCTTTTAGAAGATTTGATTATGTAAAATCTGTTTAAAGGACAACTGCTGTGAAAAATGTTAACATGTAAAGTGCATGAGTATGCATATGTATAAAATATAAATTTGTTCCAGAGTAAAATGCAGTATAATGTACTCTTTTTTTATATTGCTGTTACAGTAGGCAGTAAAAATCTGACATGCGTTGGACTACTCCATTTCCTCTTGGAAGATTCTCAGGGTTCTCAGATTTTCTTTATTTTCAAAAGCATTTACTGAATGGCATTCGCTCAGTCCAACTGCAAAAATAGCGTGCAAACGAGTAGGGAGGCCAGCCAGCAGACTAGTTCAAAACCTGTCAGATCTATCAGATTTTTACTGCCTATTGTAAGCGACAGCCACGTAGGAGAAAAGTAATTTATGATGCATTTTACTCTTGGAGAATAGAGATGTTGGCGAAGCGTTCGCCAGCGAATCTCTATGGGCCGATACTACATCCGGGTCACTATGACCCGTAGTAGTACGGCTGCGCTGGGCCGGCGGTGCGCGTCTTTGATCGCACGCCTGTTGCCGGGCACTGTCTACATATGAGCGTGACGTCCCTCATGATGTTACGCACATGCGCAGAGAGTGCCTGGCAACAGGCGTGCTTGCTTTATATACAGCCCTGTCAGTCAGTGTCACTGTGCCTTTCTGTGTGTGACAGGTGACCATGTAATACCCATCCCTGCATATACCTACTACCTGTTGTTCACTTCATGGCACCCACCTACCTACGTGAGCGCACGCAGTGTCACTGTGCCTATCTGGTACCTGTCTGTGTGTGACAGGTGCACATGTAATACCCATCCCTGCATATACCTACTACCTGTTGTTCACTTCAGTGCACCCACCTACCTACGTGAGCGCACGCAGTGTCACTGTGCCTGTCTGGTACCTGTCTGTGTGTGACAGGTGCACATGTAATACCCATCACTGCATATACCTACTACCTGTTGTTCACTTCAGTGCACCCACCTACCTACGTGAGCGCACGCAGTGTGATATACCACTCCGTGCATACCTGTTAACTGCATATGTGTGACTGACTACACATTGTATTAGTCAAGTCAGTGCATGCCTTTCACTTCTTCCCCCCCAATATGGACAAAACAAAAGGCAGAGGCAGGCCACCTGGCAGGTCTGTTCGAGGTCGCACTGTCGTGATTTTGTGCGGCCCGCGACCAAAGTACAGTGTTCAGAAGAAGGCACATGCCATCAACCCCCAATATTGTCAGGACGTAGTTGACTATTTAACACAGAACACCTCATCTTTCTGAGCTTCCGCATGGAAGCATGACATATCTTCCTCCTCCTGCTCTGATTCTGGCACCCCACTTAACACTCAGTAGGCCGCCACCACCAAAGTGCCATCACCCAAGGGCTCAGCGGTGTGGACATTTTTTTGTGTGTCTGCCTCAGATGAGAGCAATGCCATCTGTACTCTCTGCCACCGAAAATTGAGCCGTGGAAAGACCAAGACCCGCGTAGGTACAACTACCTTACGAAGGCACATGATTACAAAATACAAACTGCAATGGGATGACCACCTGAGGGAAAGCAGCACACAAAAGCAAAGCCACCCACCACAGTGAAAGATATGCAATTATTTCTCAAAAAAGGCAATACCCAAACTGTACCGTGATGTTGAAAGGCAAGTGGTGTCACCTCTGGCACACAGCGTTGGGTCAGAGGGACAGAGGGATTTAGTTCCTCAGAGAAAGGGACAGTTAGGGGCTATAGATATACATGATTCATATCTATCTGGTCATACAGTATCTATCTGGTATGTTCAATTAGCAGCCCCTCTATGGCTGGATGCTAGCTAGTTACTTTTATTTACTTTTTAACCTGGGATTAAGAGAGTTCCTGAAGTGCTGGTAAATAATGATGTATACATTTCACTTGCTTATCTCTTTTGTTTGCGGTATGAAATTCCTTTCACTCTTAACTGATGGAAAGTCTGGCCAAATCTGACAGCCCAGTGAACCATGAAGGGGGGGGGGGGGGGATTCCCTCATACTACATCTGTTAACCATGTGTGTAAGAGAAAGCTCTCAGCAGCTGCCTGTGTCTTGTGTCTCTGACTGAAGTGTCTGAAGAGAGCAGAGAAAATGTAACTTGTTATAAACATTTGTAATTTTCTGTGACACCACAGATTTTCATACTGTTTTTGCTTTCAGAGAAAAACACTCTGTAGCCTGATATGCAAAAAAGTAACAGTGACTGTGCATAGAAGCAAACTCCACTTTTGCAAATGATTTGTTCCAATAGAGCTAAATCCTACACACACTGATTAAAAGCTTTTGCCTCTGATATTTAACATGAAAAGTAGGAAAATGTTTACACAGCTACTTAGACATTATTTGTACATTGTCATTTTAGAACACTTGGGTATTGATAGTATTCCTTTAATAGTATAATGGAGGAACATACTGTATGTACCAGCATGTCCTGTTATTAACAGTATACTGGGGAACCACAAGTGCCAACATATTCTGTCTTTTCTAGTATAGTGGGGGGCTACAAGTACCACCATATACTGTCTTTACTGTTATACTGTGTGACTACAAGTACCAGCATGTTTTTGGGGCACTATAAGTGCTAGCATGCTCTATACTTCACTCCAGAGCTACCAGTGGGCTTGAAAATTACTATTATCCTGATAATGTACAAATATGAGCATGTCAGATCTTTACTATTATTTTGAGAGTCTACAAGTATCACTAATCCCTGTCTTTAAAATGTGATTAGAAATGCCAGCGAGCCCATACATTGTACTTAGCAAAGGAAAGTCAGATATCAGTATGTCCCATGATTACTGTTGTAAGGAACACTCATATGCTGCCACACAAGGAGGGGAGAGCTACCCGGTACCTGGGAGACCTGGAGGTGCGAGCGAGGAGAGAGGGAGGGCAGACCTTCCATGCAGCACTAATCATGTAGCTTCTGCGCTACACCAATCATGTAGCCACAATTTGGTACCAGCTGGAAAAAAAGGCCGGCACTCACGGACAGTGCACTTCAATGAAATGTGTCACTTTTACAGGCGCTTGTGTCCAAGCAGATAGTATGGGTATCCTGACAAGGTCTCTATTTTAACTGACCGTCTGTCAGAATATGGATGGCTGGCAACCCTGGCATGTACTCAGGCACGTTAGCCTGAAACTGGGACTTTTGGAGGAATTCCTATATCTGTGCAGCAATATATTGGAGCACTTTTATATTGTTCTTGTGTCATCTACACTGTAATATTACAATATAATTTAATTGTGTTAACCTCCCCAGCGGTAACCCCGAGCTACACTCGGGGTAGCTGCCACAGAGGATTTCTCTGCCCTGGGAGGGATTTTTTAAATTAAATTTGCTTTAGCCTTTGTAGCTAGCACTTCGCTAGCTACTATTGTCCCTCAAGTCCCTCCGCTCTTGTTTGATCCCCCCCGATCGCCGCTGTTATATATACCCCTCCCAGATCCCACGATGGCATAGCCTCTTCAATCAGCTCCAGGCTTTGCTATGGGGAGGATCGGGATTGCGCATGATGTCATGACGTCATGTCCGATCGTCGCCATAGCGACGACTGAAGCTCATTGGGGAGGTTGCAGCTCTCGCGGGATCGTGACTAGGTAACATATAGCGGCGGCGATCAGGGGGATCAGAAGGGTGCGGGGGGACTTGGGGGACAATGGTAGCAAGCCTAGTGCTAGCTACAAAGGATAAAACAACTTTAATTCAAAAAATCCCTGCGAGGACGCAGCCTCAGACACTGCGTACCGCCAGGGAGGTTAACAATGCAATTATATTGTCCGCTGAGATGCACCAGTGTGCCTTAGGTCTCTTTTACATGGAAGGCTACAGGCAGTGTATTCACCTCCTGTCAGCAGAATGCTAGCAAGCACCAGCTGGGTGCTTGCTAGCATTCGGCATGGCAATTGGAGGGGTGGCTCCCCTATGGATTCACTCAACAGGCATACTCAGCCTCCTGTGTGAAAGAGGACAAAAACCATTTATTAGAAAAAAAATAATAATCCTTTAGTCTTTTTTGGGGGTTCATTTTAATAAAAACATTTTCTTAGCCCTCCAATCAAGCTTGTTGCTTTAATACTGCCGTATACTACTTGGATAGCTCAGCTGAATATTATGTACAGTAATTTCCACCCAATCATTTCCCAATGTTGCAGCAGTGTGAATAATTCAGTAAGACATCGCTTCCAGGCAAGTGTAAAGGGCCTCGTCTTTTGTGCCTCATGGCTCATAGCTACTGCATGCTGCTGTGGTTTCTTTTGTTACACCCTGGTGTTTATCTATTGTTTGCAGTCTGCCACCACTTTCAGGCCTCACTTTGGGGAATGTAATGCTTTTTGGTAAATAACAGTTACATAATGAATTTCTCAGTGTGTTCAGTAGTACAGATGAATTAACTGATAAATACTGTCCATGTTGCAACATGATGCTTCTTACATGAGAAGACTGCTGTCTGAACCTGCAGTCTGGAGCTGCTCATTTTTACTACATACTGTAACTCCATATTACTGAAGTATGTCTGATGAGACAATACTTGAAGATAAATAGGGATTTGTAGGTAAAAGGCAAAGTATTATGTGGTAGACGGTTTCCTCAGAGAGTGCAAGCCGATATACAGTAGAAATGACCCTTCCACCCATGGTAACAATGCAGATTCACAGAAAATGCTTATTAAATGTAATAGCTCTCAAACAAAAACACTGTGAAACACCCTACAGAATACCAGAGCTGAAATCAATTGGAGAAACGGGGGGAGCAAGCATTTATGGGAAGCTGCCATCATGCCCACCACTCCCCCGTTCTCTTCCATTCCCCTCCTTTGTCACCTAAATGCCCCCCTGCAGCCTCTTCTGGGCCGACAAGTCACGCAGCAGTCCACAGATGCTGGCCTGGCTGTGCGCGTCCTAGAACGGTGGCCAGTGTCCTAGAACGCACGCCTGCAGCCGGAAGTGCACTGTGCATGCGCATGACTTCACAACTACGTTGTGCGCATGCACTGAAAGTTCCCGGCTACGCGATCTAGGATGCGTACAGCCAGGCCAGCACATGTGCACTTCTGCATGACTCGTCCAACCAAGGGTGGCATTTAGGTGTCATAGGAGGGGAATGGAAGAGGATGAGGGGAGCTATTGGCATGAGGACAACTTCCCATACATGTCTGCTCCTCCCATTTTTCCAATTGCTTTCAGCTCTGGTCGTTTAAACATGGAATTTGTCTAGCTAAAAGGCTGCTTTGCCACTTGAGCTGAGAACAGGCATTCTTTATCTATTTTCCACTTATCGCAAAACTTACAATGATAGTATTTTATAAATTGAAGCCATTTACACTAGTCAGCCTGGATCCATTGGAGTAAGTGGACCGCACTTTTGTGCCATCCACCACTAATCCCGGATAAGCATATGCTTTCCCCATATAGCCTATGATGGTAACGCATCTGCCCCGGGCTCCAGCCAGACCACAGCAGACACAACATTGTCCGCTCGCGCTGGACACTCATGGTCCAGTGGTAGATGGGAACCAAGCCTAAAAGTGCAACCAATTCAAAGAGGAACTTTGCTGGATTGCCTCAGACTAGTTTCACACTGGGATGTTGCCTTGCATTACATGATAACATACACATAATGCAAGCATAAAAGACATTTACAGTGGTTATATTTCAGACAAATGTGCCCCTTACTTGACATTGTGCGCATAAACATGTGTGGTTCCCACAGCAACACACTGCATGATCTGCACTACAACAACAGAATCAGTTGCATTACATCGCAACTGATAAGGTGTGAACTGTATAGAGTTTACATCATACCGTGTGACATTGTGCAAACAGAGCTATATTCTATTCGAGGTGATAAGCAGCTTGCAGATGCAAGCTACTTATCACCTTGCCATCGTGCGAGGATTACCGACACATCCTATTGCTCATTTCCTTTGCTCGAAGGCTGATCTTAGGGAGCATTACTCAGGCGAAAGCCTTTTATGGGGAGTGAGGTTTACGATGTGGTGCTGTCCTTCAGCATCACGGCCTTGCTCCCCACACATGCAGAAACCTGCTGAACGGATCCATCTGAAAATGGCGCCTGAGAATAATGGCGCACGGTGTTGCCGCTAATTCGTTTGCCGCTTATCGCTATTTAACGTTAAAGCCTTATTGTTATTTAGCGTTAAAGCCTTATCGTTATTTAGCGTTAACACACAGAACCCTCTCTGTGCCTATCCCTAACCCATAAACCCCCCTGGTGGTGCCTAACCCTAACCACCCCCCTGGTGGTGCCTAACCCTAACCACCCTCCTGGTGGTGCCTAAGACCCCCCCTGGTGGTGCCTAACCCTAACCACCCCCCTGGTGGTGCCTAACCCTAACCACCCCCCTGGTGGTGCCTAACCCTAACCACCCCCCTGGTGGTGCCTAACCCTAACCTTGACAGTGGTACATTAAATCCATTCACCGTTTTGCAGTTAAATAACATCTGCAGTTTGGCTTATGTAGGGCGCTATTGATAAATAACGTTACTGTGGGGCAATAACGTCTGCTGTTTGGCAAATGAACGGCACTATTGATAAATAACGTTAGTGTGTGCCACTATTGATAAATAACGTTAGTGTGTGCCGTTCTTCTTCTTTTTTTCCCTGTGCGCCATTATTATACAGTACTAACGATAAATAGCGATAAGTGTATCTTTTCAATGCGGCGCCATTTTTATGCATAGACGCTGTGCGCCATTATTCACTGATCCGTGCTGAACATCCGCCGCCATCTTCCGCCGCTGCATCTGTGGGTCTCCTTTGATAAGAAGAGGGGGTCTCCTTATCAAAGGAGACCCGCAAATATAGCGGCGGAAGGTCGCTGCACATCGTGGAAGCCCCCCACGTAGCTCTGCCGGGCACCCCTTGCTATTTACATACCACCGCTAATCACCCGCCGCAAGTTCCGTTGCGTAGTTACAGCATTACAGCAATTACAGCATGAAATCGATCTTGAATCGGCCTGTGGTGTATGCACAGCTGACAGATCGCTCTCTAATCAGATTCGATTAAAGAGAGATTTGTCTCTTGGTTGAATCTGCCCATACATCACTAGATGGATGGCTACCTTTAGCACCTTGGGATGGGTAGGAAGCACGCCCTTATTTGAACACATAAGTGAGGTGTGGTTTGCTGTGTGGTGTGAGACTGTCAGCCATTATAGGCGATCACTCAGCAGGTAGGCATGGCTTCAACTGACACACCAATCAATCTCCCTCTGCAAATCCATGTGACTACAGGAAAGCATGAAGGATCTATAAGGCCTCTTTCACAGTGGGCCTTTAAAGTCGCATGTTATAAAAATGTATAATGCAGGCTAACGCACAGCAATACAAAATCTGTGCGACATTCACAGTGCACACGTTGCATTGTGTGTAACGTGCAGCAATATTTAGAAAGTGCTGCGTGCTGTGCGTTTAGCAATACATTTGCTGCGTTGTGTGTTGCACATGCTCAGTAATGTTTTTTTTTCTTTTTAAATGTAACACATGTGCCGTTTTCATTTCCATCAGTATGCGACGAAAACGGCGCACCAAGAGACACATAACGCAGTGCAAAATAACGTCCAATGTCATAACCTACATGCGCTGCGTTAGGGGCACGTTGTGCGACTTTAAAGAGAACCAGAGATGAAGCACCCTCATGTATTTTATTACATTTATCAGTGGGAACATGACAGTAAACACCTACCCTGCTTTTAGTTTCATTGTTATCTGCTTAATTAGTCTATTAGCAACTGTGATAAGAATCCATCGACTATTCAGTCGAGGTTTGACCTGGAATCATTATAGCTGAGTCACTCTTCTGTGGAGTCCTTTCAAGCCCAAGCCTTCCCCCTCCTGGCTTAGATCTTCTGCTTTGCATACTGAGAGCTGTGATGACTGGGAGGGGCTGCTGCTCCTGAGAGAGAAGCCCTGTGGCTGTAATATGATCCCTGTGTGCTCTGTGTGCACTAGATTCTCATAGGAATGAAACTGCAGTTATTATCAGTGACACTTCCTACAGGCAGATCATACCAAAATGAAAGCACACAGATGAAAGGCTGCATAAGCCTAGATAGCAGCATAGTCTCATATAGCCTAGACAGCACATCCAGAACAACTCATATAACCCGGAAGGAGAAGGGATATGAGCCGGCGGCCATATTTGATTTTTCCTGGAGCAATAATGGATAAAAAACACTAAAAAAGGCACACCAGAGCGGCAAAATTATCAGGTAGAGCATTTATTCTTTACAAGCTATCAACTAATATGTTTATTTTGTGTGAAACGTTCATCTCTGGTTCCTTTTAACGTCGCATCAAACGCAACGTCCCACTGTGAAAGAGGCCTTAATCTACATATCTAGGCAGCAGGTATATTTATTTTTTTACTTCGAATAAAGTATGTTTTTTAACAAAACGTATCATGCACAATTAATTTTCTGGTAAATAAATATATACTGTATATATTAAAAAAAACTATTGCTTTTTTTTTTAATTATTCCCTTTCTCAAATGTCGACTATTTACAACTGATAACAGTGAGGGAAATGTATTGTCTTGGGTGCCGCAAGTGAATATGAGTACTATTTTCATCATTTGTAGTCGGGAGACCAGGAGAAAATATTGTTTGCAAGTTCTGCTGTATCAACATTAATTAAGTGGAACACAGTTTAACGAATTACAGAAAGTGAACTTATGATCCGCCAAAAGGCCACTTGCAAGTTTGAAGCCAGTGGTGCTTATGAGTTGGATGGGTGAGTGATTTTGAGGGGGTAACGCCCTAGAACTGAATGCCTTCTTCCACCTCTTACAGATTAACACTCCAGTTGTACCCAAGCATGACAGTATGTCTATAATTTAAATAACTATTCCTCACTTCAAAAGATTTAATGGATAATATGTAACTCATTCTATTTTGATGCTTTACATGTGTTGTATAAATAATGTTACTATTGATTATACTTCAACCGCCAATTAGATATAGACATGTTAATATGCAAATATAAAGAAAGGACCATGCCTGTACTGAAGCTTATATAGATTTATATCAAGCAGGAATGCATATGAACATTTAGTACAAGATATGTGGTGTGCTGGCTACCACTCTTGCCCTGCTGATCTAGGGTCCTGGGTTTTAAGCCCCAAAGGACACTATACATAGAATGGTTGCTTGATCTCATAATGTTTACCTAAGCTTCGTTTCAGGGGCGGACATACGGCCGTGCAGGCCGTGCCGCCGCACGAGGGCCCCTGAAGTTCCGTTTTCTTCAGGGGCCCATGGCATTAAGTACTTTTTTTTTTTTAATATTTTTTTTTTTTTTATTATTTTATTCCCGGGGGCCCCCCGACTCCTATCCTCCCTCCCTCCCTCACCTCGGGGGCCCCCTCCCGATATGCGCGGCGGGAGAGCGAGCGAGCGGCAAATGCAGGAAGGGCTCTCCAGGCATCCGCTAGAGGCCCAGCCGCTTGGTCTCCAATATGTCTCCAGTTGGAGACATATTGGAGACTCAGCGGCTGGGCCTCTAGCGGATGCCTGGAGAGCCCTGAAGACTTCCTGCATTTGCCGCTCACTCTCCCGCCGCGCATATCGGGAGGGGGCCCCCCGAGGTGAGGAAGGAAGGGAGGGAGGGAGGATAGGAGTCGGGCCCCCCACCCGGATAGCTACCCACCCGGCTACCTACCCACCCGGCTACCTACCTACCCACCCGACTACCTAACCACCCACCAGGCTTCCTACCTACCTACCCACCCGGCTACCTACCCACCCACCAGGCTTCCTACCTAACCACCCACCCAACTACCTAACCACCCACCCGGCTACCTACCCACCCGGCTACCTACCCACCCACCAGGCTTCCTACCTAACCACCCACTCAACTACCTAACCACCCACCCGGCTACCTACCCACCCGGCTACCTACCCACCCGGCTACCTACCTACCTACCCGGCTACCTACCTAACCACCCACCCGGCTACCTACCTAACCACCCACCCGGCTACCTACCGGGCTAGTTACCAACCCACCCACCAGGCTACCTACCCACCCACCCGGCTACCCGGCTACCTACCTAACCACCCACCCGGCTACCTACCTAACCACCCACCTGGCTACCTACCTAACCACCCACCCGGCTACCTACCGTGCTAGTTACCAACCCACCCACCAGGTTACCTACCCACCCACCAGGCTACCTACCTACCCACCCACCAGGCTACCTACCCACCCACCAGGCTTCCTACCTACCCACCCGGCTACCTACCTACCCACCAGGCTACCTACCCACCCACCAGGCTACCTACCTACCCACCCACCAGGCTACCTACCCACCCACCAGGCTTCCTACCTACCCACCCGGCTACCTACCTACCCACCCGGCTACCTACCCACCCACCAGGCTTCCTACCTACCCACCCGGCTACCTACCTAACCACCCACCCGGCTACCTACCTACCCACCCACCCGGCTACCCACCCACCAGGCTACCTACCTACCCACCCACCGGGCTACCTACCTACCTACCGGGCTAGTTACCCACCCACCCACCAGGCTACCTACCCACCCGGCTACCTACCCACCCACCCACCAGGCTACCAACCCACCCACTCAACCAGGCTACCAACCCACCTTCCCACTCACCCACCCACTAGGCTACCTATCCACCCAACCACCCATGGGAGCTGCGCGCCGGATGGAGGCTGGGACAGGAGGTCTGCTGCTGCAGGTGAGTAAATGTTTTTGTTTTATTTATATTAGCAGGTGTATGTTCTGGGCAGGTCTGCCACATGATTGCATGTATTTTCTTCGCAAATCTGCCGACATGATTGCATGTATTTTCTGGGCATATCTGCCGACATGATTGCACGTATTTTCTGGGCATATCTGCCGACTTGTTTGCACGTATTTTCTGGGCATATCTGCCGACTTGATTGCATGTATTTTCTGGGCATATCTGCCGACTTGTTTGCACGTATTTTCTGGGCATATCTGCCGACTTGTTTGCACGTATTTTCTGGGCATATCTGCCGACTTGATTGCACGTATTTTCTGGGCATATCTGCCGACTTGATTGCACGTATTTTCTGGGCATATCTGCCGACTTGATTGCACATATTTTCTGGGCATATCTGCCGACATGATTGCACGTATTTTCTGGGCATATCTGCCGACATGATTGCACGTATTTTCTGGGCATATATGTGTATTTTCTTGAGAAAACCTGCACAATTATGTGAATTTTCTGGGGAAAGGGTCACCAAAACTTGGGCCCACTGTCTTTGCGTTGCACTTTTCAAGGGAACCTGAGGTGAGAATAATATTGAGGCTGCCATATTTCTCTCCTTTTAAGCAATACCAGTTGCCTGGCTGCCGTGCTGGTCCTCTGCCTCTTATTCTTTCAACCATAGACCCTGAACAAGCATGCAGCAGGTCAGGGGTTTCTGACAATATTGTCAGAACTGAGAAGATTAGCTGCATGCTTGTTGCTGGTGTAATTCAGTTTATTACTGCAGCCAAATAGATCAGCAGGGCCGCCAGGCAACTAGTATTGTTTAAAAGGAAATAAACCCTCACCCCGGGTTCGCTTTAAGTTACAGTTAGCTCCGCCCTCATCCGGTCATTGCCACGCCCATCTTTTTGCCGCGGCGCTACGCGCCGCAGGTTCTGTCCACTAATTTTTGCCGCGGCGCGCTTTGCGCGCCGCAGGTTGTAGCCACGCCCATATTTTGCCGCGGCGCGCTATGCGCGCCGCAGGTCATAGGGGGCCCACAATTACAATTTTGCACAGGGGCCCACTGCTGGCTGTGTCCGCCACTGCTTCGTTTGGGTACTTTAGTTTCTTCCCAAAAAGCTATTGGTAGATTGCTTGACCTGTGCTCAGATTGGCTGTACTAGGGGAAAATTAGAAAAGGTTCAGTTCCCACTTTGGTATGTTTTCCCCCTTCTTTTGGTATGTTTTTGAAAGCTCTGCTCAGCGGAAGCAGATCCTTTTGTTAAGAATAGGATACACTTCTACTTGTTCCAACCTGCTCCATTTTTCCAGAACGTAACTCAAAACGACGGATACACGGACGCAATTAAATCCTATGAGAACGGACTGGCTGATTGCTGTGTCTGCTCCATCTGCTTCAATGCATGAAATATCTGAGCATCTTATTCTAAAAGTGGCCATTAATGATACAATTTGCTGAATGATCGATTACGAACGATTCTTTGGATGAACGATCGTAAATAATCGTTTGGGACCACTAATGGACAAAAATCTTCTAACCAATCCAATCAGATTGATGGGATCTAACCGAAATTCAGATCAATTTAAAGGAATACTGTAGTGGGGTCAGTGGAAAATGAGTTGAACTTACCTGGGGCTTCTAATGGTCCCCCGCAGACATCCTGTGCCCGTGCAGCCACTCACCAATGCTCCGGCCCCGCCTCCGGTTCACTTCTGGAATTTCAGACTTTAAAGTCTGAAAATCACTGCGCCTGCGTTGCCGTGTCCTCGCTTCCCCTGATGTCACCAGGAGCGTACTGTGCAGACACAGACCATACTGGGCTTGTGCTATACACTTCTGGTGACATCAGTGGAAACGAGGACACAGCAACGCAGGCGCAGTGGTTTTCAGACTTTAAAGTCTGAAATTCCAGAAGTGAACCGGAGGCGGGGCCGGAGCATCGGTGAGTGGCTGCGCGGGCACAGGATGTCTGCGGGGGACCATTAGAAGCCCCGGGTAACTTCAACTCATTTTCCCCCCAACCCCCCTACAGTATTCCTTTAATTAATCTGATCAGATTGGTTAGGAGATTTTTGGCCATTAGTGGTCCCAAACGATTATTTACCATCGTGCATATGGAGAATCGTTCATAATCGATCGTTCAGCAAATTATATCATTAGTGGCCACCTTAATACTGAAATATGCCTACAAAGTGTGGAGGATATTAGAAGCTGAGCACATCTATACCCCAGACCTGAACCCACAGCGTATCAATGAGGATGATAAACTAAACCTTTGAAATAACATCTGAAAACAATGCCAGTGTTCATTATTCACATGCTTGGTGATCGATGATGCCGAATTATGTAGAAGATGCCAGCAAAAATGGAGCACAGCTACCAATCAAACTAACTTTTCTTTTAGCAGTAGAAACCTGATTTGTGGATTTGGCACCTGCTCCAATTTTCCAATTTTACTCCTGTTTTCTATGCAGTTATTTTGATCAAACTGTTTCAACACATTAAGGAAATAATGATCACCTTGTACTTAGTAGCATATTGGGGAAGATTAATATTGTTGGAAATGCAAGTGTAACACTAAAGGTAGAAATCACAGTAAAATTATGTTTTTCTTAACTTTTAAGAAAATGTTGTGCAATATAAATTTTGAGGCAATAGTACATAATATGAAACACATACGGTAGGTGGGTAAACTAAATATTACAGGAAAAAATATATATAACCCTAGTTGTATTCTACTTTGCAGCTTAACATATAACCTCCTATATGCCAGAATTATGCAGTCCAACATATGCACTGACTGATATATGAAGTTTTGAATCTGAACCATGAAACCATGTGTTCTTCATTAAACAAGATGACATATAAATCATAGCGCTCAGTATAGCACCCTCTCCTAATGAAACAGATAGTGAATATTGTGTGCAATATAGAAAGAATAATGTTCATGCATGTGCAGGGAAGTCAGAATGATTTATCAGTTGTGGCAATGTTTTACTTTTGTGCTTTCCTAATTTTGAATAGGAAAAGCTAGGAGCAGGAAATAAAATCCAGCACGGTACAAACATTCAACTCCAAATTTCACTTTTGTGACTTGCAGTTACTGCTGCTTAAAGAGGAACTGTCGCGAAAATCGTAAAATTTAAAACACATACACATAATGGTGGCCACTAATGATCCAATCTTTTTCATTCAATCTTACCAGATCTATGTAGTATAAGGGTAAATTGGGTAAATATACTGTATGGATACTTCAGGCAGTTACCTTATATTACATAGAAATGGTAAGATTGGATGTAAAAGATTGGATCATTAGTGTCCACCATAAGAAGTACATTTCTTCCAGAGTAAAATGAGCCATAAATTACTTGTCTCCTAAGTTGCTGTCACTTACAGTAGGTAGTAGAAATCTGACATTACCAACAGGTTTTGGGTTAGTCCATCTCTTCATGGGGGATTCTCAGCATGGCCTTTATTCTTTATAAAGCCATTCCCTGAAAAAGATTTACACAAAGATGCTGGCCGGCCTGCTAGCTACACACTTCTTTGGCAGTTGGACGGAGCAACTGCCATTCACTAAGTGCTTTTAAAAATAAAGAAAACCCTAAGAACCCCCCATAAAAGAAGGGCTAGTCCAAAATCTGTTGGTAATGTCAGATTCCTACTACCTACTGTGAGTGACAGCAACATAGGAAAAAAGTGATTTATGGTTCATTTTACTCTAGAAGAAACGTACTTCTTATTTGTACATGTTTACATATAGGTCCTTTAACACAGTATTAAAGAGGCACTGTAGTGACATATAGAAGAATGCAGTAAATTATTCAGAATACCCACTTTTACGTTAAATATCCTGGTTTCAGCCAGGGGCATAGCTAGAAATGACTGGGCCCCATAGCAAAAAAAATGTATGCCCCCCCCCCCCCCACGACGTTCCAACCCCACGGACCTCGGACCTCCCACCCAAACATTCCTCCAGGACCTTCCACCCCACCATTCCCGCACCCCTCTAAGTACAGTATAAGTAGCCAGGTCTATAGGTGTCCCCAGTTTAGGTAATAGTCAGGGGCGTAGCTAGCACTCACTGGGCCCCCTTGTGGCAACAGCAATTTAAACTAAATACTGTACAAACGTTTTAACTCATACATGAACATTATGGAAAATCCAAGTTGAAAATAAACTGTGAAGATAAACAATTTCATCCATCCTACTCCTGAAAAATATATTCATTTTTTTTAGAACCTCCCAGTTTTATTTTCTGTTTTAAAAAGCTAAAAAAGTAGGTTTAATGCTATCGTCTCATATGATGATGATTCAGCTTTTCCCATAGTGTCGCAGATAGCAATCATGTGACCCCCAACAAGACAAATTCAGCAATCATGAGGCCCCTATCAAGACAAATTCAGCAATCATGAGGCCCCAAACATGACAAATTCAGCAATTGTGAGGCGCCCAACAAGACAAATTCAGCAATCATGAGGCCCCTATCAAGGCAAATTCAGCAATCATGAGGCCCCCAACATGACAAATTCAGCAATCGTGAGGCCCCCAACAAGACAAATTCAGCAATCATGAGGCCCCCAGCAAATCATGAGGCCCCCAACAAGACAAATTCAGCAGTCATGAGGAACATAAATAGACAGCATTTCACATAAATAGGCAGAATGCCCCCTTAATATGGTAGACACTTCTCACCTGGCTTCTGAATTCTCCTGTACTGGCTGCTGTGCCAGGCAATACTGTTTTTGCCTGGATTGGGGATGATGTGTGGGCCGAAAGCCCTGGCAGTGATGCTGTAATTTAAACACGCTAGCAAATAGCGATATGTTTAGAAATTTAGGAGCAATTATGCCATAGTTTACAGGATCTTCTCAAAAAATTAGCATATTGTGATAAAGTTCATTATTTTCTGTAATGTACTGATAAACATTAGACTTTCATATATTTTAGATTCAAATACACACAGTGGAAGCAGTTCAAGCCTTTTATTGTTTTAATATTGATGATTTTTGCATACAGCTCATGAAAACCCCAAATTCCTATCTCAAAAAATTAGCATATTTCATCCGACCAATACAAGAAAAGTGTTTTTAAAACAAAAAAAGTCAACCTTCAAATAATTATGTTCAGTTATGCACTCAATACTTGGTCTGGAATCCTTTTGCAGAAATGACTACTTCAATGCGGCGTGGCATGGAGGCAATCAGCCTGTGGCACTGTTCAGGTGTTATGGAGGCCCAGGATGCTTCAATAGCGGCCTTAAGCTCATCCAGAGTGTTGGGTCTTGCGTCTCTCTACTTTCTCTTCACAATATATCACAGATTCTCTATGGGGTTCAGGTCAGGAGAGTTGGCAGGCCAATTGAGCACAGTAATACCATGGTCAGTAAACCATTTACCAGTGGTTTTGGCACTGTGAGCAGGTGCCAGGTTGTGCTGAAAAATGAAATTTTCATCTCCATAAAGCTTTTCAGCAGATGGAAGCATGAACCCACTTTTGAACCAGAAACAGCGGCAGAAGCGCCTGACCTGGGCTACAGAGAAGCAGCACTGGACTGTTGCTCAATGGTCCAAAGTACTTTTTTTCGGATGAAAGCAACTTTTACATGTCATTCGGAAATCAAGGTGCCAGAGTCTGGAGGAAGACTGGGGAGAGGGAAATGCCAAATTGCCTGAAGTCCAGTGTCAAGTACCCACAGTCAGTGATGGTCTGGGGTGCTATGTCAGCTGCTGGTGTTGGTTCACTGTGTTTTATCAAGGGCAGGGTCAATGCAGCTAGCTATCAGGAGATTTTGGAGCACTTCATGCTTCCATCTGCTGAAAAGCTTTATGGAGATGAAGATGAGATGAAGATTTCATTTTTCAGCACGACCTGGCACCTGCTCACAGTGCCAAAACCACTGGTAAATGGTTTACTGACCATGGTATTACTGTGCTCAATTGGCCTGCCAACTCTCCTGACCTGAACCCCATAGAGAATCTGTGGGATATTGTGAAGAGAAAGTAGAGAGACGCAAGACCCAACACTCTGGATGAGCTTAAGGCCGCTATTGAAGCATCCTGGGCCTCCATAACACCTGAACAGTGCCACAGGCTGATTGCCTCCATGCCACGCCGCATTGAAGTAGTCATTTCTGCAAAAGGATTCCAGACCAAGTATTGAGTGCATAACTGAACATAATTATTTGAAGGTTGACTTTTTTTGTTTTAAAAACACTTTTCTTGTATTGGTCGGATGAAATATGCTAATTTTTTGAGATAGGAATTTGGGGTTTTCATGAGCTGTATGCCAAAATCATCAATATTAAAACAATAAAATGCTTGAACTACTTCAGTTGTCTGTATTTGATTCTAAAATATATGAAAGTCTAATGTTTATCAGTACATTACAGAAAATAATGAACTTTATCACAATATGCTAATTTTTTGAGAAGATCCTGTATATACTTTATATTGCAGAAACGCTAACGCAAAACGCTAACGCTCAAAAATGCTACATGGCCTCCGTTTGCGATTTTTGTATTTGCAAATGCTCCAGTGGAATTTTACCCATCCATTAACATTAGCTGAGTGTTTAGGGAAATCGCTAGCATTTTGAAGACCTCCCTAAACGCTAAAAAAAACCGCTCTAGTGAGTTCCAGCCCTGAAGGTCTAATTTTACTGTAGCACAATGCACTGTATTAGCGTTACAAAGTGTGATGAAGCCCAAAATTACATTTTTGATCTAAAACATTAAACACAGTAAAAAAAATAATAATATGAAACAGTGTAAGACTGGTTTAATGTCATTTGAAGGCTTATTAAGGGCTCGTTTCCACTAATCGCCTGGATTCCACCGCTGATGAAATCGCATGCAGGTGCGTTTTTTTACACGTTATTTTACGCGATTACGCATGCGATTTCGCATAGGTTAGGCTGTATGCGTTTTTAACCATGTCACTGCCTGTGTGAATTTACATTGGTTCCTATGCGGAATCGCACGTGTAATCGCGTAAAAAACGCGTAAGAAAAACGCATGCGATTTCCCTATTAAATACATTGCCTGCGATTCGCATGCATTCCACTCGCAGGCGAATTCTGCGGCTCTTTTGTGCGTTTTTTCACCGCTGAAAAAAACGCACCTCAACAACGCTACAGTGGAAACAGGCCCATCCACTTGCAATACATGTGCGAATCCGCATGCGTTGGACGCATGCGGATTCGCGATAGTGGAAACGAGCCCTAACACTTCACTGAACCTAATCGATAACACTGTTTCAGAACAAATTATTCGATTGACAATTAAGTAATTACTGAGCAATTAAAGGAGAAAATGAAAAATTGTACCCCCCCCCCCCCCCCCCCCAAATACAGCAGAAACGTTTCTGCATTGTTTACACAACTTCATACACCTCAACACAATCTGAAAATTCTGAATGGCAATGGCAATCTTAGCTTCTAAGTGGAGTGGAAAGTATGAGTATTAACTTTTCCAGTAGCTTGGAAACCAATATTATGTTTTTAGCTATTAGTTTTATGCTGTGTTTGATGCTTTTGACAGTAGATGCAATTTGAGTTTGACTAAACACCAATAAAAAGATAGATTTTACATTGTTCCTGCCATCTTGTGATGGACAGATGCAAATATCCACCTGGCAAAGGGAACCTGTTAAGAATATCTTTTACCATTTCATGGATATCATCAGCTTAAAGAGGAACTCCAATGAAAATAATGTAATAAAAAAGTACTTCATTTTTACAATAATTATGTATAAATGATTTAGTCAGTGTTTGCTCATTGTAAAATCTTTCCTCTCCCTGATTTACATTCTGACATTTATTCTGACATTTATCACATGGTGAAATTTTTAATGCTGGCAGGTGATGTCACTGGAAGGAGATGCTGCATTTTTGGCAGTTGGAAACAGCTGTTATTTCCCACAATGCAACAAGGCTCCCACAGTGTGATGTCAGTACCTCAGTGCTGCGATGCACTGACATTACACTGTGGGAGGGGTTTCACCACAGAATCAGCCATACAGAGCCCTTGATGATCCGTTTGAGAAAAGGAATCAATTTCTCATGAGAAAGGGGATATCCGTTACTGATTGGAATGAATTTCAATTCTTGGTTACGTTTTCTCTTTAAGCTTTCATATATTTACTCTGCTAAAATGCAAATCCATCAGTTAAATATCTTGACAAAATTCCAATATATGAACTGATAGTTGACATGCAGCGTATGTGTTTGATTTAAATCATCTAAGGCTAATGAACTGTACACTAAGTTTTTAATGGAGCCCGCATAACCTTTGTAGAAATTATCCTGCATGAATGAAACTATCCTGTGTTATTACAGCTTTTCAAAGGGGCTATTGAAAAGGAATATTGAGAAAATTAACACATAAGATATCATACCTAGCTTCACTCAATGTATTAGTTCTGTTTGTGCTCAGTGAGCAGATGCTTTGGCAGATTTCCACACTATACGGTATTGCTATATATGGATGGCTTAGTACACCAGGTTTGTCTTACCAGAATACTGCCAAGGCATTCAATGGAACCAGTTGTTAAGTAGCGTTTTTTCCCTACTTATGCTACTTGGTTTATTTTTCTGTGTGTGTGTGTGTGTGTATGTGTCTGTCTGTCTGTCTCTCTCTCTCTCTCTCTCTCTCTCTCTCTCTCTCTCTCTCTCTGTTTTACATCTACAATACAATTACTCAATGACCCCTAGCGCAACACAGTCCTTATATCTCCAGATAAGTTTTCCTCTTTCTATACAGTCCTCATTCAAGTTGTGTCACCTCCACCACACCCGGCAGGAATACAACTCACCCTTTTGGAAGACCAACAATGTGTTCAGAAAGCGCCTTGGGGCTATTCCCTGGTCACCCCCGACCAATCGATCTGTATTGTCTCCTGTGGGTATTGGGGTCTCCAGCACAGGAACATAGAATTCACCACCTCTCCAACTCTACGTTTTCCTCTTCAATTATGCTTGATCACAGACCTCCCAAAAAGAGGCACAACATAGCGTAATACTGCTTTAAAATTTTAAAGAGAACCCGAGGTGTGTTTAAAGAATGTTGTTATCTGCATACAGAGGCTGGATCTGCCTATACAGCTCAGCCTCTGTTGCTATCCCAAACCCCACTAAGGTCCCCCTGCACTCTGCAATCCCTCATAAATCACAGCCGTGCTGTGAGGCTGTGTTTACATCTGTAGTGTCAGTCTCAGCTGCTCCCCCGCCTCCTGCATTGCTCCGGTCCCTGCCCCGTCCCTTCCCTCCAATCAGCAGGGAGGGAAGGGATGCAGGCGGGGACTGGAGTTCTGCAGGAGGCGGGGAGAGCAGCAGACTGACACTATAGAGATAAACACAGCCAGCTCTGACAAGCTGTTTGTCAGCAGCGTGGCTGTGATTTATGGAGGGATTGCAGAGTGCAGGGGGACCTTAGGGGGGTTTGGGATAGCAACAGAGGCTGAGCTGTATAGGCAGATCCAGCCTCTGTATGCAGATAATATTCTTCAAACCCACCTCGGGTTCTCTTTAATTCTAAAAAAATATTGCACTTACACTTTTAAAACATTTTTCTGCACATGAGTTTTTTGACGGGCTCTCCCCCGTTTGTGTGGGCCACAGGGGGCTTCTTTGCTGTCTGAGGCTAGTCACAGCTGCCGCGCGCACAGCCGTCCACTCCTCACCGCCCGCTCACATCCTTGCACTCTGCCGCCACTTCCGGGTACTAGCCTCGGACAGCAAAGAAGCCCCCTGTGGCCCACACAAATGGGGGAGAGCCCGTCAAAAAACTCATGTGCAGAAAAATGTTTTAAAGTGTAAGTGCAATATTTTTTTCGAATTAAAATTTTAAAGCAGTATTACGCTATATTGTGCCTCTTTTTGGGAGGTATGTGATCAAGCATAATTGAAGAGGAAAACGTGGAGTTGGAGAGGTGGTGAATTCTATGTTCCTGTGCTGGAGACCCCAATACCCACAGGAGACAATACAGATCGATTGGTCGGGGGTGACCAGGGAATAGCCCCAAGGCGCTTTCTGAACACATTGTTGGTCTTCCAAAAGGGTGAGTTGTATTCCTGCCGGGTGTGGTGGAGGTGGCACAACTTGAATGAGGACTGTATAGAAAGAGGAAAACTTATCTGGAGATATAAGGACTGTGTTGCGCTAGGGGTCATTGAGTAATTGTCTTTTAAATTTGAAATCTCAGCGCACTGCCTGATAAGTGGACATTATTCTTGTGTACAGGGTGCGTGGTGTTATCTGTGATAATTACATCTACAATAGACAACAGAAAGTTGACACAAAAAAGTTGTGTTATGGTTTGCTCCATAGCAAAGAAAGTACACAATACAGAACATATAGTTTCAATATCTCGTTATATTGTCTGCATTCGAGGAAAACATATTCTCTACATTCAAGGCCTGCACTATTGGATATCTGGTACAGACACTATGACCTTACTTATTTGCGTTGCCAGCGTTTGGATTTACGTAAACCGATGTTGCCCCTCACCTGCAGATGCTTGTTTTAGGCACCAGTGTATGGCTATAAAGATAGCTAAAGGTCTGGGTAGCTACAAGGCAGCTCCTTGTGCTTGATATTAGAGCTAGGGATGAAGCCAATGGTAGGCAAGCATCTCAAGGATACTGATTTGGTTTAGCCATCATTTCAAGAGGACCTTTACTGAATATAGCTTAATGAATACAATTGCTTATTTTTTTACAATATTACTTTGTTAGTTATTTAGTCAATGTTCATTGTAAAATCTCTCAGTTTTACAATGTATCACATTTGGCGCTATCTTTACTGCTGGTAGGGGTATCACTGCAGAATGACTGTTTATTGTGTGTTCCAAAGTCAGTAGAAATAACACCTGGTCTCCCAGAATATTCTGGTAGGAGAATTCTGCATAACAAAATAGCCTAGGCTAAACATCACTGGTAGGGTGGGGTTACATGCCAATGTACAGCTATATACAGAAAAAGAAAGTGGAAACCAGGAAAATGAATGTAAAAGTGGGTATCCTGAATAATTTGCCTCATTCTACTATATGTCACTACGGTGTTACAGGGAAAGAGTTGGAAGACATTAGTGTGAATGTTCAGCGTTAGGAAGCGTTTTGCTTTACTTTGGGGTAAGTTATGGTATGACATCAAGAAGAGGAATTTTAATGAAGGATTGAACTTAATTCCAATCAGTAGCTGATACCCCCTTTCCTGTGAGAAATCTTTACCTTTTCTCACACAGATCATTGGGGGGTCTGTATCGCTGATATTGTGGTGAAACCCCTCCCACAGTGTGATGTCAGGACCCTAGGTCCTGACAGTTTGCTGTCTGGGAACATTGTTGCATTGTGGGAAATAACAGCTGTTTCAAACTGCCAAGTATACAGTATTTCCCTTTGCTGAATTTATTTTATTTATTGTATTTATAAAGTGTCAACATATTACACACCGCTGATTGTTCATTGACTGAGAGTTCTATAAACAGACATCACCTGCATACCTCCCAACTTTTTGAGGTAAGAAAGAGGGACACTTAAGCCACGCCCCTGCCACACCCTAATCACACCCCGACACACCCATAGTCACCCATAGATACCATAAACATTTCATAAGAAAAAGAGGTTGTTTTATAATTAAAAGCACACTGGCCCTTTCTATCCTGTTTCATTTTGCTTTATATTAACATTTGAAAATACGAAATATAACAATTTAAAGGGTGGGAATAAAGTTTAGAATCAAATAAACACATTTTTCAGTAGAAAAATACATATATTAATTTAGATCTGTACATTAGTCCTGAAAGAGGGACACATGAGGAAGAAACAGGGACAGTGGGACATGACACCTAAAGAGGGTCAGTCCCTCCAAAAGAGGGACAGTTGTGAGCTATGATCACCTGGCAGGACTAAAGATGTCACAGCATGTGATACCTTTCAGAATGGAAAGGAAAGGAAAGATTTTACAATAGGCAAACATTGACTAAATAATTAATAAATGAATATTGTAAAAAAATAAGAAATAGTGTTCATTACATTATTTTCACTATAGTTCCTCTTTAATGGTAGCCAAATGGCAAGACAATGAACAGTTATCACATATAACTGAGCCCTACCGTAATGCTGAACCCTCCCCCCCCCCTTCCCCCCCAAACTATACACTAAGCCCTGTGAGTAAGAAGACAGCAGTGGGGCTTGCAGGAACAGCCACCTCTTGGTATGGTTCCTCACTGGCCAGCTGTGAAGGATCTGTGCCTCATTAGTCCTATATGTATATCTCAGTGTGTATAACGAACATTTGGAATTTTGCTTGGTGTGTCTATGAATGGAGCCCTAAAACATCACAGAATCACCAGAGCACTGTCCCAGCAAGTCTTCTATATGTAAAATACAATAGTAGCTCTATGAATTAAGAAAATGTTTTGTCAGATATCTCATGCTGCCACATTTTGGTCCCCATGTCTTACTTTCCCTCCTGCTCGATTTAGGATGTTATGATTGTATACTGTGTATAAAAGGATAGCATGTGTCTACTTGTTCGCTCACTGCTAGGCAACGCATTCAAGTGTATCATCCCATGGAGAGATTTAGCTTGGAATTTAAACGGATAATTGTAATGAAGCCTATAAGGGAAATGGTTAACATGAATCAAGGGATATATATTTTTTTTTTACGGTGAATATAAAGCACAATAATGCGGAGAAGCTTGACAGAGGAGGCCTAAGAAGCCTTTGTCTGGGGCTCTCTTCAAGAATAAACCTGTCAGAAGATTCTCAGAAATATAATCAGTAGCTGTGAAGTTGAATTGTGTACATTCTATTGATGCAAAAGCATAAAAAAGGAAAAACAAAGCCAGGAGAGAAATATAATTCCTATGAAGGTTTGCATTGTGTTTGGAACATTTATATATTATAGACATGTCTGTTGTGTTGTGTACTTTTTTCAAACATTATGCATCATGCCTCACAAAAAGCTATTGTTTGTTTTTTTATCCATTCTCACTTTGTAAACTTCTGAGCGTTCCTCCAGCAGGCAGAGCTTTATACTGATGGTGAATAGGTGAAGTAGAAAAAGTGTGGTGGAGAGGGGGCTGACAGATACGGTAACTTAAAGGAGCACTGTGACAAAAACTGTGTGTATAAGATGTACTGTACAGTGCACTGTAAATGAACAATTTTTTATGCTGTCACTTACAGTTGGTATTATTAATCTGAAAGCTCTGAATGTCTTACTGACAGATTTTGTCTAGTCTACCTCCTCAAGGTATAATCCAAAGTTTTCCTTTTAAAAGCACTGCCAGACAAGTACCTATACAAAGATGTTAGTTGATCTATTTACTCGCACGCACAGAAGTCGTGCAGCATGCCTGTGTCCAGGGATGGTCCTAGCTACAATGGTGACCCATGGCAACAGTAACCTGGGGGCCCCCTGACACTCATTCCGCTCCTCCCTTGTATAGTAGTAGAAGTCCCGTCGGCAGACCCGGGCTGCCCATGAGGCGGGTTGAAGCAGGTTCCTCAGGCAGCAGAAGTGGCAGGGGGTTGCCCACCTGGCCGTGGGTCGTAGCAGAAGGGGGTAGCAGGCAGGAAGGGGGGTAGCGGGCACAGCGGTGAGGAGGGGGATCAGACCCCCCTCCCTCCCCTGGGTCCCCCGTCCGCTCTCCCCTTTTAGCTATTATTGCAGTCAGTGTATAAATAGACAGCCAGCGGGGAAGCAATGACTCACCTTCCACGTTATTATTATTATTTAGTATTTATATAGCGCTGACATATTACGCAGCGCTGTACAGTGTATATATATTATATATATCTTGTCACTAACTGTCCCTCAAAGGAGCTCACAATCTATTCCCTACCCTTGCCATATGTCTATATTATGTAGTGTAAGTACTGTAGTCTAGGGCCAATTTTTAGGGGGAGCCAATTAACTTATCTGTATGTTTTTGGAATGTGGGAGGAAACCGGAGTGCCCGGAGGAAACCCACGCAGACACGGAGAGAACATACAAACTCTTTGCAGATAGTGCCCTGGCTGGGATTCGAACCAGGGACCCAGTGCTGCAAGGCGAGAGAGCTAACCACCGTGCTGCCCATCCAGTGTGTACTGTACAGTGGATGGCATTGCAGGAAGTGACGAGAGGTGGTACGCACCCTGGAACGCGGAAGGAGGTGAGTCATCACTTTCCCTCCGGCTGCCTACTTATACACTGACTGCGGTAGTAGCTAAAGGGGGAGAGCAAACGGGGGGACCCAGGTGAGCCCCCTCCCCACTGGTGTGCCCGCTGCCCCACTTCCTGCCTGCTACCCCCTCCAGGCTACCTATACTGGGGACAATTATACTACCTATGGAGGGGTAGGGGGTGCGGGTGGCCAGCATCTTCACAAGTTTGCCTCAGGCGGCAAAAAGTCTAGAACCGGCCCTGCCCATCTGTCTTCTCTGTACTGTTGCTGCTCTGCACTTCCTGCTCCTCACAACAGGCACTAGAGCCCCCTGATTGCATTGGCTACTGTGGGCTCACAACATTGACTTTCAATAGCACTTTCTGGGATCTCCAGCGATCATTGGTGATCCCAAAGGGCTGCTAAAAATCACTCCAGTGAGCCATTGCCCTACTGTGCAAATCATCCATAGACAAACATACATCTTTCATGTGTATGTAAACATATATTTTACAGTTTTATGTCATGGTCCTCATTTATAGAGCAGTTGTAATGATGATCACAAATTAAACTTGGTTAAAAAGAAGGCCACAGCTTGTTGATAGAATCTTCCAGGGCTCCTTTAGAAAGCTGTTGGGGGGGGGCAAGCTTCAAAGGCAGAGGCCTAACACAACCCTGAATCCCATAGGTTTTTATTGTAATACATACATTGGAGAACTTTTTTAAATTAACACACGTTGTGAAAATCCAGGCAGACTATTACTAGTTTATAGGCAATGTTGCAGAAAAGCAATAGTGGTGTTTACAAATAAAGGAAACTGGGCAAAATTTTAAAAGTTCTTCATAACTAGCCTCTAGAAAGAAGTTTTAAAGGAAACGAGTTGAATTTTACATACCTGGAACTCTTTATGTAGTCTTTGAAGTCCCTCGGTGTCCTTCTAGTCCACTCCGTTGTTCTGTTCTCAGCCCAACTAAAGTTTGTGACGCGGCTGTGTCACGCACTAGGGTACATGCACATGCACTGTCCAGGCCATGTACCTCATTGATTGTGTCCTGCGCATGTGTGCACTGAACACTACCGGCTATGGGAGCACAATCAGGAGGCGTGTGGCCAGGACAGCTCATGCACCAGAGTGTGTGACTCAGCCAGTATGGTTGGCTGTTTGGGTGACAGCGTAACAACAGAGGGGACCCAGAAGACACCAAGGGTCCTCAAAGACTACAGGGGCTGAAAGAAGCACCAGGTAAGTAAAAGTTGACTTTTTTTCCCCACCTCAGTTGTCCTTTAAGTGGTGTCTTCAGAACAATGTAACAATTTTCCTTTTATACTGAATATTATCAAGCCAGCATGCAAAAAAACCAAATCCATATGATGGGTTTCAAACTGACTGAAGGTGAAGGTGGCTATTTTCATTTACCAAATAGACAAAAAACAAAACAAAACCAGCCCAGGTTTTCTGAATAGCTCATAACTTCCCCTGGAGATGTGTTAGTAAATCAGCCCCTATGTATGATGTGGCTGAGATGATGGAAGAAAGTATTCATTGCATATGAGCTCTGCCTTCTTACCCACTGAACCATATGTGCACAGTGGAGTGACCCCACAAGAAATGATCAATTCATTGCAATTTTTTTCAACTTGATACAGCATTTTTTGGAATTTGTAAACAGATTGGAATTGAGCATTACCAATCAGCAGCAATTGTGTTGCAGTTTCAAGCAGCATACAAATTGCAACACAATTTGCTTCAAGTGAGGAATCTGCATCTCATTGATCTTCTAAAGCAAAGTTTTCACAGCTTCACAGGACAGATGTCTTCCCATCTCAGAAATCATCTGAATGCCTGCTTGGGTCTCATTTAAGAAGAACGATTTTGCTATTGCCCATCTGTGGTGCTTATACATAACTGCATAACACATTTATTAGCCTTTCATCCATAAATAATTGAAACATATTTTCATAAGTAACACCCTCTTATCAACAACTTGTTGGCATCTTTAAAATCAGTTTGGCAATGCTGAAGAGCGCATTTAAGTGTCTGTACCTGGCAGTGCTAATCTTTGGAAGCTTCACTAAGTAATTATACGTTGGGCTTGGAGATATGAAGGCAGGCTGCCTAGGCACATGTATGAGTTTTTATTAGTCATAGTCATCAAGCTAATAGCTATAACGTGGCAGTGATTCTAACTTAACAACATCCCATAGTTCTGGGAAAGTGACTCTCCATAATTTTATGGTAAACTGTAAAAGTAACAAGAATGTGCATATTCTTGTGTTAAATATCACATTTCATGCAAAGCTAAGAGATACGTTGTTATTATAAATTTTATTTTTTGCCTCTAAGAGAGTTAAAGGAATAATATGAAATCAGTCCAAGTGGGCTGCAAGGGGTTAACCACATTATTGCCAGTGAAGTTTTATGAAGTGAGAGTTTACATAGTTCTCCATACCTGTCAATCACTAGGCTCTCATCCTGCCAGCCTACCCTCATATACTTATTAAGTCTCTTCCATGGTGGGGAAGATTGGCAAACATGGGTGATTCTGTGATCCTCGCTGGGTTATATTAGTTAGGTGATGAGTTATTAGGTGTATGATTGCAATCACATCCAGGCACTGGCATAATAAACCAAAAAGCACAACTTCTAATTCACTGAACTTCCTGCGGCTCTCCCTATGCTCCAGTGTGATCCAGTCCAGGGCTTTAATGAACCCAGGCCATGTTTGTAGCATCATTTTGTGTTCTCCAATAATCTCCAGCAAATCTAAGCAATTGTGATAGGTTCATGGTGGAAAAAAGAGCAGGGGACAAGCAGTATATTATGTGAGCTGCGATGTGGTCAGGCTCCACGAGCCTAATCCATTCTTTATTTGATTCTCTTCAGGAATAAACCTCTGAACGCTGAAATCCCAGTCTTATAGAGTTTGATGCAGAGGTAAATTGACCCAGATGTGTGCTTTCTACACAAATTGGTGTTCTGTCACCGAGCAGGGATCAGGACTCCTTGGAGCACCAGTTCAGGGCCCAGACAGCACAGATGTTTTACTAGCCTAGCAATACATCTGTGCTGTCTGGGCCCTGAACTAGTGCTCCAAGGAGTCCTGATCCCTCAATGCAGGATCTATTGCTATGCAGGATTATGGAGAACCAATGGCCTGGAATACGACTGAGCTGGATGTGTGAAGAACAATGTCCACCTCTGCTTATGCACAAGTCGATCTGCCAGGCGCATTGACCATCAATGCGTTGGTAGCCACTGTACATAAGCTGGATTCTCAGCAGAATCCACCATGACTGGCCCCAACCAAGGTATCTCATTGTTATGCATTTATATAATGTTGACACCATCCAGAATGATTTACAGAGTTCATAGCCATGTCACTAACTGTCCTAGGTTAGTGACATGCACAACCTGACCCCTATCAAAGTTATAGTGTAATATTCCTTTCATATCCCTAAGACCAGCTTTGATAGAACAAATTAACTTATACTTTTTGCGATATGAGAGGAAACCAGAATGCCCAGTGGAAACCCATGTAAACACTGAGAGAACACACATTTCCATGCAGATCTATATAACACACGTATATAACAATGCTGAATTGCATACTAATTTGTTAAGGAATCCGTTTAATGCACTAAACATTTTACTATTGCACATTACATCCACCCAGAGAGTGCAAAGATCAGAGCAAAGTGTGCAGTGACATTTCTGCAACCCCAATAGCAAGTTAAGCCTTTGCTGTTAAATCCAGTTACAGATCAAGCGTAGAGTAGAATAAAAGGTATCATTTAGTATTTTGTCTCCCATATTCCACATATTGCTTCCACTATCACTAACAGATCATATTCCCTTGCTAGTTACAAGTCATCCCCACTTTTATTTCAGCTCATTTTCTGTAATGCAGTAAAGCACAGTTTTCTATAATCAGCCTTGAAAAAATTTCAATAAATTATTGTAGCAACTTCAAGTCAGATTAGGAAGTGGCGTAACTACAAATCATGCCCCCCCAGCAAAGCTTTGCTAGGGTCCTGCAGTGTTCACACCCTTTCCCTTGCCCACCACTGGTGGCCCTCACAGCCTGGGGGCCTATCATGCAAACCCAAAACAACTGTAGCCACAAAAACACCAATCTGAAGGATGGACCCTCTTATCAGAGGGAGTGAAGTAGTAGTTGGTGCCCCTTACAGCTCTGGGCCCCCCTGCAGTTGTATGGGCTTCTCCCCTGTAGTTACGCTCCTGAGATTAGGAGTAAGGGCCCGTTTCCACTAGAGCGAATGTGCATGCGTTTCCAGCATGCAGATTCGCATAGCCAATACAAGTGGATAGGACTGTTTCCACTTGTCAGAAATTCTGAGCGTTTTTCTGTGCAGAAAAAATCTGCACAGCAGAGCCATCAGAATTTGCATACCACACACAGCTATGCAAATCCCTTACAATGTATTTAATAGGGAAAACGCATGCGGTTTTGGCATGCGATTTCACATGAAAACAATGTAAAAATCACACTGGCACTGTCATGGTTAAAATCGCATATACACTAACCTATGTGCAATCGCATGCGAAATCACTGTAAAAATTGCATGCGATTTTGCTCCCGCATGCGATTTCCTCAGTGGGCAATCCGCGGCGATTTCACACCGCACAAATGGAAACGGGCCCTAAGTTTTATCTTTTAGTGTCACATCCAGGGCCGGCCCGCTCATGAGGCGGGGTGAAACATTTGCCTCAGGCGGCAAACTTCAAAGGGCGGCACCCGCCCGGGGGGGCCAGCCGCCGAGCCAGAGGGGTAGCGGGTAGGTCGGGGGTATTGGGCCTAGCGGTGGGGAGGGGGGTCGGACCCCCCCCTCCCTCGCCTGGGTCCCCCGATCTGCGCTCCCCTCCAGCCTGTAATTAGGAAGCTGCTGCCAGATCGTAAGAGGCACGGGCGGGGAGGACTCACCTTTTCCGCGTTCCAGCGAGCGCTCCACTGACGTCACTTCCTGCATTGCCGCCCACTGTATTGTAAGTGGACGGCGATGCAGGAAGTGACGGGCGGGCGGGGGGGGGCGGCGGCAGCAGCTCTGCTAAATTTGCCTCAGGCGGCAAAAAGTGACGGGCCGGCCCTGGTCACATCAGTTAACAGTAATATCCTTTTCTAAAGATCTCCATCTGCTTTTCACACTGTATTTCATGACAAATAGGGCTTTTTATCAGCAGCAAAGTTATATCTAATTTAAGGAAAAATAAAAAGTCAAATATTTGCAAATGATCTCCTAAGTTTACAAACAATATATTGAGGCCATATCCCATTATGTTTTAGCAACTGAATTAGAAGTAGAGCATACGGGCCTTTATTCAATTCACTTTTTCTCCCAGGTTTTCTCCTAGGTGGTATTTTCATATCTATGAAATGCCTTTTAAGCCACCAACAAGCAACAAAACACTGAATAATTTTGACAGTATACAGTTTATTCTACATTTTGTGCTTTTTTTAAATTGCTGAATGTTGAAAAGTTATTTTAAATGGACATTGAAAAATGATCTCCCCGGAGAAAAAAGTGGATTGGATCAGGCGCATTATATCCTGGAACCATAGAATCCAACTTGAATACAGCTGAATCACACTATTTGACCATCATCATACTCTTTCTGTACTTAGTCTATTTGTCACCCAAAGCACTGAAACATTGTCACTGTCACTTCCTGTCTGGGATGTGCCTGTCAGAAGTTAGGTTAGCAGTGGCCTCAGGGTTTATAGTGCATCATATACAGTTTTTACCGAGACAGGCAGCCGCAGTGTTGTGTACGCTAGCTTTAGGCACTCCAATAACCACACAATGATGGATGAGGTAAAAGTGATTAAACGTATTAGCCTTGAAGCCCAACTAAAAGGCCCTCAAAACTCACCTTTTTACTCTGGCCTACCACCCCTCACAATTGCTCTAAACCCACAGCTGAACTCTGGTCCCCTATCTCTCGTGTCCCTACCTCTCCCTCTAGACTGTAAGCCTTAGGGCAGGGTCCTCCTCCTTTTGTCCTACCTGATCATGCACCTCCTTTACTGTAAACCCATGCTATGCATTTGAGTGAACCTAACTTGCCTAATCTCCATGCTCCCATCCAGTGACTGACTAAGCATTACCTTATGCTCATACTGTGCTGTGTGATCTGGTTTTCTTGTATTCCTGTATTGTCATATTGCTGTATGTCACCCCTAAATATTGTCTGTAACCTAAACTAATGTCCAGCGCTGCGTAATATGTTGGCGCTTTATAAATACAATAAATAATAAAAATAATAATAATAAACTCAAAGGGGAAAATATTAAATTCTGAAAGGACACTTCATCTAGTGTAAATTATAAGTATTACTTTTGGATTTCCTAATATAGAAGCTTGTGTTACATAGTTATGCTTACCTGCACCGGCACACCTATTTAGACACATTCTAGACTCCACCATTTGGCTTCTATGCTGTCTGTAAAGTGGAGTCTAAAGTTCCTATGAACTACAAGTCTGGGTCTGGATATACAGTAGGCGGTGCTAGTAGAGCGACCCACACAAGCTCGCATCAATCTCTTGTGCATAAAGCCCATGTATAGCATAAGTAAATGCCCATGTATAGCATAAGCAAATGCTCATGCCCATAGCATAACCCCTTGCATACGCAGCAGTTAAAAGGGCATAAGACATGCCCTGTTGAAAAGGGCATCCGCTATAATATTTGTAGCCGCAGTTCTCCATCATGGCGAGTGCCCTTTTCAACACTATGCCAGGGGTTATGGTTAGACGCTCGGGGAGGGGGATTTAAGGTTAGGTTCCAATGGGCAAGTTAAGGATAGATGCTCGGGGAAGGGGGGGGGGGGGTAGAGTTAGGCATCTTGGGGTTAAGGCTAGGCACCACCAGGAGGGGTTCTGTGTCAGAAGAGGGAAAGGATAGGTCATTGTAAAATATCAGTAAATATTACCAATATTTTACTATATGAATGAATGAAGTAGTCAAATATCAGTAAATTTGCAGATATTCTACTACCGACTTTTTCCTGCTTCCTTTTCAACTGGCATCTATATCAAATGTACACCTTGTATGCCCTGCATGGAGATTGCATCTATTCTATATCATTCAGGAAATAAAGTAGGCAAACTAGTTGCTAAAAGTGATGATGATGGATATCTCTTTCAACGTACTAAACTTATGGTCACATGACTAAAACAGAATCCCTCCTCCTCACCACTCCTGGCAGAGTGGCAAAAGCATGATGTTCCAGGTCCATGAAACAACAATATGTACCTGAGTCCCCTGTAGCTCTCTATGGGAGGAACTGTGTCCCAAGCTGCAGAATATGCAGGGCTATCCACGATTCAAGAGAAATCAGCAGCAGTCATTTTAGGACGCTGGAAGAAGAATTTACTGTCTGCTTCTTTTAAATGTCAGTTTGCTTACACTGCAGATGCGGGAGCATTTAATTACTGTATGTATATATTTGGCTTACTGCCTAGAACTCAGCTTTAACTGCACTGAAATCCCGGTGACCTGCTTTGATTGTATTCTGCATGCATACACATATTCTGTATATGACAGCATGTTCTTATATGCAATTACATACTGGAAGCATACAGCATGGAGGATAAAAGTTCAAGACCTTGTTCATTGTTCGCACTACCACTCTGAGGTAAATCTCACTTCCTAAATATAGGTAAGAGCCTGCACTGTGAATGAGTAATGCCATATATTTTACTACAATCACTTTTTTATGAAAGCATTAATTGTTTAATATCCTGTGGCAGAGATCCAGCATGAAGCAGTTGTACGCTTAAGGAAATGATACAGGTGGGAAATTCTGCATATCCTGACTGTATGGTAATATGGCAAGCAGCACTTTCTCTGTAGTGCTCTGACTGTCCATTCATCAATATCATCATTCAAGAGTGTAGCCAGACATGCATCACACTTATTTGAAAAGACCCAACTGTCTGGTTATAAAGACCTAGATAAAATAAATCCAACTGTTTGGCCCTATATGAAAGCCATATATACATGCAGACCTGAAAATTAGATGTAGGTCCACTTTAAATGACACACGAGGTGACATGTGACATGATGAGATAGACATGTGTATGTACAGTGCCAAGCACACAAATAACTATGATATGTTCCCTTTTTTTCTTTCCCTGCCTGAAAGAGAGATCAGGGGCTTGATTCACAAAGCGGTGATAACTCAGTTATCATGCCTAAAAGACTTTAGGCATGATAACCTTTGCACCACACTGGTGAAAAGCCAGTTTAGGCATGATAAGTTTAGGTGTGATAAGTTTAGGTGTGATAAGTTTAGGCATGCTAAGTTTAGATAAGTTTAGTTCGCTTGCAAAGTCCCGCACGCAAAGCAGCGCCATTAAACTCTATGCGAAGTGCACCAGACTTTGCTAGCGCAAAACTTTTGATCAGCTGTGCACTGCGGTGCTAACGCAGTTGGGGCTTGATTCACAAAGCGGTGATAACTCAGTTATCACGCCTAAAAGACTTTAGGCGTGATAACCTTCGCACCACTGAGTTATCACCAATTTTTGCTCTAACTCGCGCGAAGTTTCCGCGCGTACGCGCGTACGTGCGCGCGCAAAGTCCCATAGGGCTTAATGGGAGCTTCGCGCGAAGCGGGGACGCTGCGCGCGCGTGCGCGGTTGCGCGGAAAATTCGCGCGAGTTGCTTCATATCATGCCTAAAGTGAGTTTAGGCGTGATAAGGGGCTTTTCACTGGCGTGCAAACACTTTGCACCGCTTTGTGAATCAAGCCCTTGGTGCTTAAACTTATCATGCCTAAACTTATCACACCTAAACTTATCATGCCTAAACTTATCACACCTAAACTTATCACACCTAAACTTATCATGCCTAAACTGCGTTTAGGTGTGATAAAGGGCTTTTCACCAGGGTGCTAACTGTTATCACCGCTTTGTGAATCAGGCCCTAGGTATGCAAGTGACAGTTTCTGTCCGGGTCAGACTATAGAGTAACCTCTTCACTGATAAGGAATTACAGGCATAAAACACTTTCCTGGCAGAAATGGCTTCTGAGATAAGGAAAGAGATAAAAAGTGTCAATAGTTCATAGATTTTAGCTCCAGCATACTTCAATGCATGTGTTATTGAGCAGAGACAATGAAACAATAAAAGCTTAAAAAGTAGCTTTAAAAACAAAATAAAACTGTTGGATATCTAAAAAAATGTCATTTTTAGGAGAAGGAGGACAGATCTAATTGTTTATCTCAATAATTTGCTGTATTTTATAAATAATAATTTGGGTCCTACTAAAATAGCCTGTACATGAATGGTTGTTTGACATGAACACATGCTCATCCTTGTGCAAATCACTATCAGAAGACATTGGCCTCAATTCACTAAGATCATGCTGGAGATAATAAGGCAAGAGAAAACATACCACCACACAGTGAGAGAGTTATCTTATCTCTTCATTCCTTAAATTACCTCCTCTGTAGTTAATTTACCTCCTCTGTAGTTAATTTCACACGCAGTTAATTAAGATTAGCCTCAATTCACTAAGCTTATCTCCTGCATTTCTATAGTTATCACCATGGTGATAAGGCATGTAGTATTCAGGAAACATTTTACCTCAGGCAAACTGTGTGGAGGTAAGTTTTATCTTGCCTTATTATCTCCAGCATGCTCTTAGTGAATTGAGGCCACTGTCTTTAACTCTGGAGTTATTTTAAGGATTGAAGAGTTAACTTAAAGACAGAAGAGTTAACTTTAGGTTTGCCTGAGGTAAAATGTTTCCTGAATAGTACATGCCTCATCACCATGGTGACAACTCTAGAAACGTTATTAAAGATAGGAGATAAGCTTAGTGAATTGAGGCCAATGACTGTATTTTTCGTTCCAAAAGATGCACTCCTCCCCTTCCCCCAGAAAATAAATAAAGAAAAATGAGAGCTAATGCTTGTGCATCTTATGGACTAATTTGTTACAGTAGGACTGGGGCCAGGTCTCCTCCCAAGATTCCCCCCACAAGCTGATAGTGATCCCCCTCTGCCTCTGCAGGGTATAGTACCAGGGACGCACTCACCTACTGTATTTGGCTGGCACACTCCTTACTTAGTGTCTGTGTTCTCTTGTTTTGATCCTCCCTGGCACCCCCTCTTGGTGACTCAGCGGCTTGTGCGCTCCCACATAATGTATATGACACCGGGTCATGAAAAAGGGAGCCAGCAAGGATGAAGATAGAAGGACACAGATAGGAAGGAGCGCTCTGGAAAAGTGAGTCCACTCCACTGGTACTATACTCTGCAGGGCTGGCACTATTAGCTAAGATAGGAGGTAGAGAGACCTTAAACGAAGATGCAAGAGCTTAAACGAAGATGCTTTCGAAGACGCCCCTACTCTCTGAAGATGCACCAGGTTTAGAAAAATTATTTTCGGCTGCCTCTTATGGTCAGGAGCGTCTTATGGTCAGGTGTGTCTTATGTTGTCTGTTGTTATTACTATTAATTGAGGTAGCTCTTCTGTAGTATGAATGGATTTAATATGGAAGTGTTCTTGCACCTCTCAGTCATGGGAACATAAATAGTGTCAGCACTACTTTTGGAAAAATATGTTACAGTTTACACAACAATTTGCAAGTAATGCAAAAATCAAACACAATACCGTGTGCGCAATTCCACTGTTTATAAGATAATGTACACAGTTTGCTCAAACAAAAGCATTTACTACTTAAAAGAGTGAAACCATATGTCTCCCCTGTGACTTTTCTATCCAGAATCCTGTGCTCTGCTGTTTTTTCATTAAAACTAACCTTATCTGATCACCAAAATATTTGTAGAAGTCAAACTACCATCTCTGGAGCCAGTGCCTCTGTGTGACCCCGACTAAAGGTCATCCAGGGATCTGCATAGACTTGGCAGTTTATCAGTCAACTAATCTACTCTATCAAACATCAGCTATTTTGTTTTAACTGGCATCACAATCATTACCTTATACCACATAGACAAATACAGTATAACTTGCATTTTGTTATTTGGTTGTGTGGCTATGGATATAGAAATGCACTGCAGTGTTGTAGTGCGACTGTTTGTGTAGCATCTTGTGCCCACCATGGCCTCGTTTTTCACCAACTGTCTCTGCTTATTTACATCTTGTTTCCTCCTTTCTATATCTCATCTGTTGTTTTCTTGAATATGCCAGCATAATGGTTTCCATTTATTGCTGATTGAATTTTAATATTCTATTGGTGGTTCTTTTGTTTCTGTGTTCCCAGCATGGCTCAAAAGCAATATCAACTGATGTCAATTAATCTGTTTGTAATTATCATTACTGCGCTCTTGCAGAATACAGTATGTCCACTGCATACTACCATATTGCCAAATGGAAAGGCAGCATATAAACAGCCTTTTTATTATTCTTTTCATACCACAGTGGCCAGGCTCAAAACACTTTATATAGTATATATTGGGGAAAAAAGCTCGCCATTTTTAACATGGTTTTGGATATTTTAACTTGTAGTTGTGTAGCTATGTGCCTTAATTTATCTCACAAGGTGAAAATAGGTAAAAGAAAATAAAGAAGCAGAAAACCAGTGTAAACAGAATCAATAGAATGTTATATTTGTTTTTACATAGGGTTATTTACACATATCTCGTAGCACCTTCCCAACTTTCTGGGGTTAGGAAGAGGGACCCCTTTAAGACACGCCTGTAAGGATCCCTCCTGCCAGTTGCAGTGGAGCTGTAGCTGAGCAGTTTTGATTTCTCTACCTGCATTTGGTTGCAGAGTAGCCCAGAATGTTGTCATGAATCTGCAGCTGTGGACTTCTTACATGCATGTGGTTGCATAATCTGGCATGCATGTGTAATGAGAATCCCTTCCATTCACAGACAGCTTGCAGCATTCAATCAGGGCCGGCCCGCTCATGAGGCGGGGTGAAACTTTTGCCTCAGGCAGCAAATTTCCAGGGGCGGCACCCGCCCGTCCGTGGGTGCAGGGAGCCGGTCGGACCCCCCCTCCCTCGCCTGGGTCCCCCGTCCTCCGCTCCCCTCCAGCCTTAAATTGAAGCAGCCGCAATGTGTAAGAGGAACGGGCGGGGAGGACTCACCTCTTCCTCGATCCAGCGTGCGCTCCACTGACGTCACTTCCTGCAGGAATTTTTTAAAAATTTGCCTCAGGCGGCAAAAAGTCTAGGGCCGGCCCTGCATTCAATCAGTCTAGCACAGGAATGCATGATTACCATTCAGCTGTGTGGGAATTTGCATGTCTGTTTCCATTGGCTAATGTCCATATAAAAGCCTGCCTCTCATTCCAGACTCGCTCGACATAGCATACAGCTTACCCGAGTTGTTGCTGGGTCCATGCTGTGATAGTTGTATTTTGTATTGCTTGCTTTGCATTACCTTGCCTGACTGGACGTTCGCTGCACCCGCGGGGGTGCAGTGAAGTCTTACCATCTAGTTAGTTGGGGACTGCCTTCACCACGTTGGTGACTATTAGTTATCCTGCTAGCTCTATTCCTGTGGACGTGACTGCAGCAGCGGTCACTATTAGTTTTGCTCCTACCTGTTTGTCTTGTCTGAGTCCGTGCGGATGTTTGCTATTGCTAGGCAAACAATCCTTCTGTCTGTCTGTTTCTGCTAGTCCTGTTCCTGTGAATATAACTATAGGCTGTGGTTGCTATCAGTTATGTTCTTACTTGTTTGTCTTGTCCAACTCAGTGTGGATGCTTGCTATCACTGGGGCAGCGATTAGATTGGCAAGCATTCCGTCTGTCTCTCTATTGTCTGTCTTGTTACTCAGTCAGAAGGTCAGGGCTATGGTCGCCCTGAGCAACCATTGTGTCTTGTTTATTTGTGGCGGTTATCGGAAGCCCAGAGCTGCGGTTGCTCTGGGCAATCTTGTTTCCTTGTCCATAACTCCTGTGGTGATCTGTGTAGCATCTTCCATCACCCAGCTACATAGTCTTGTTTGTTCTGGTGGTACTCTGGCTTTCTCGGCCTCAGCTGCTATACCTTGCACCTCCAAGGCCTGGGTGTAACCGAAGTCGGGCAGGTGTTATTTCCTCACCTCCCGTTCAAGCGGGGATGTGCCACATAGAGTGAATAAGGTGGTGGTAGATTGGGGCATAGCAGCTGAAAGAAAGCAGGAGATCTGCAAGGCATTACAACGCCCTTGCCACACCTCCAGGCACGCCCCACCACACCCTTCATCATGCATACCACTAAGAATTCACAAACAGAAGACCTAGTTTTATTATTTGAACCAACTGGTCCTGTTTATCATCACTAGTTTTCCTTCATATTAACATTTGAAAACAAGAAATATATCAATTTAAAGGGATGGGAATAAAAAAGGAACTGTTGGGAGCTATGCTTGCAGAGTTGTGGGGGTAGAGGGGAGGGGCAATGGTGTGCTAATAGGGGTTCCCAGGGCCGGATTTACCATAAGGCACTGTAGGAACGTGCCTACAGGCGCCTGATGATGGAAAGGCGGCTCTTTTCCCCTCCCCAAGTGCCTTCCTTGCTCCTTCCCTATGCAGAGTCCTGAGCAGAGTGTGACTGTGAGGTTACTCACCCAACTCTCGGCATTCCACTGATGAGATCTACCTTCAGTCTGGGGCACCACTAGCTACTTAATACTGAGGGTATCTCTGGCTACATAATACTAAGGGGTACCTAAAGCTACCTATGATGGGCAAGGGAAGTAAGGGAGAAGTGACAGCTGGGCCAGCCAGCACACTTGTGGTGCAGCTCGGTGGGGGTTTGTAGGTTAATTGAGGGTGAAGTCTAAAGTGCCAGGAAATCTGTGCATATAGGCTCCTGTGATATAAATCTGGGCTTCGGGATTCCATTAACAAACTGTTTCCCTCCCATGCATGTCCTCCTTAACACTGCGGATGTCCTTAGCAGATTTTTGATGCTCCACAATGTACTTTTTGTCCCCAAAATGTTAAAAAAAATCAATGATAACTTATTGTGAAGGCTGCCAAAAGATATGGGGTCTGGAATATTCCTGGTGCGCTTAGTGAGTCACTCAGCCGGAACAAGCATGCATTGATTGATGCTGGGACAGTGATCACTAAAGCTTTGTACAGAAGTTGGAAAAAACTTAGCTGAGATGATTATTCAGACAAAAATCTGACAAGATTAGCCATATGCTTGTTTCAGGTGGGTGATTCAGACACTACTGAAGCCAAAAAGATCAGCAAGACTGCCAGACAACTGGTATTGTTTAAAAGCAAATGAATATGGCAGGCTGCCCTGCATACATTCAAAAAAGTCACAAACTAATTTGGGTGCAACGTTAAATAATGATATTACTAGCAATATTGGTAAATAACAATTTAAGAGCAACGTTAACCACTTTACCCCCAGCGGTACGAATTTCTCCGCCCCTTTTCTCCCTCCTAAAAAAACAGGGACGGAGAAATCCGTACCTTCCGCGCTACCGCCGCTGTCCGCGCTCCCGCCGCTCGTGCGCGCGCACCCGCCGCTCGTGCACGCCGCCGCCCGCTCGCCCGGAGATCAATGAACGGGAAAATCCATTCCCGTTCGTTGATCTAGCCCCCGCAATGATCTGCTGCTTCTTTCAGAAACAGCGAGATCATTGTGAGTCTCCCAGCCTCCTACTGCTTCCTGTAAGCGTCCTTCCGGACGCTTACAGGTCGCATGTAAACAAACACTCTGTGGCCATCTTGTGGCCAAATAGTAAACTACACCCTAAAAGCATTTTACATATACAAACATTACATTTACACAATAAATTAACTCATTACCTCCCACACTCCCCAATTTTTATTTTTTTTTTGTAATTAAAAAAAAAAAAAAATACAATAAAAAAAAAAACATAAATAGTTACCTTAGGGACTGAACTTTTTAAATATTTATGTCAAGAGGGTATAACACTGTTACTTTATAAACTGTAGGCTTGTAATTAGGGATGGATGCAAAACTGAAAAAAATGCACCTTTATTTCCAAATAAAATATTGTCGCCAAACATTGTGATAGGGACATAATTTAAATGGTTTTATAACCGGGACAAATGGGTTAATACATTTCATGGGTTTTAATTACAGTAGCATGCTTTATTTAAAAACTATAATGGCCGAAAACTGAAAAATAATAATTTTTTCCCACATTTTTTCCTATTTCCCCATTAAAACACATTTAGAATAAAATAATTCTTGGCATAATGTCCCACCTAAAGAAAGCCTAATTGGTGGCAAAAAAAACAAGATATAGTTCATTTCATTGGGATAAGTAATAATAAAGTTATAGACGAATGAATGGAAGGAGCGCTGAAAGGTGAAAATTGCTCTGGTGGTCAGGGGGTAAAACCCCTCAGTGGTGAAGTGGTTAAATAACAAAAATGATAGCGAAAATGTTAAATAACAATTTAATTGCGGCATTACATTATCGGTAAATTTACCAATAATGTTGAACCTAACTATAACCTAACCTCTCCCTACTCTCACACAGAACCCTCCCCTGATGGTGCCTAACACTAAGACCCCCCCCCCTGGTGGCACCTAACCCTAAGACCCCCTGGTGGTACCTAACCCTAAGACCCCCCTGGTGGTACCTAACCCTAAGATCACCCTGGTGGTGCCTTATCCTAAGACCACACTGGTGATGCCTAACCCTAAGTCCCCCATGGTGGTGCCTAACCTTAAGACCCCCCTGGTGGTGCCTAACCCTAAGACCCCCCTGGTGGTGCCTAATCCTAAGATGCCCCTGGTGGTGCCTAACTCTAAGACCCCCCTAGTGATGCCTAACCTTAACATCCCCTGATCCCTGCTAACAATAATATGATACATTTCAATTTCATTGCAGCTACACATATCGATAAATAGCAATTGCGCCCACATATATCGATAAATAACAATTGCACCCATTTTAGGCCGCCATTTTTTCAACTGCTCCTGGCTGCCCTGATGTAATGACAAATGACAGCCCGAAATCTTGCAATTTTTTTAAATTATAAATGCAAATGTTTGGTCCCAGGGAGGCACAGAATGTCTCCATGAGGAGAAGGTCCAGCTAAATTAAATAAATAGTTATAGGTTGGTGTCTCATTGAATTTTTTTATGTCTTTGATTATTATTATTGTTATTGTTATTTAATCTAAAGATGGACCTCAGAATTATGAAATAAATCATTATTTACCATTCCTAATTTATGCGCAATCTGTTTCCATTAGGTTTATGGCCTTCCAGAACTGAGCTGAAGATGTCTGCTGTGAGGAAGCTCAGTGATCATCATGGACATCTATCAGTTGTATGCCATGTTATGTAAAGGAAGGGTCTGTGTGGGAATTCCAATAGTTGGTTGTTTACCTTTCTTTACTATAACGGAGGCAGTGCCTTGCAAGTTGCAAGGAGACAGCTTATGCAACATGCAAAGAGCAATGATGTCATTGTGGACTTTTTTGCCTTTGGATGCCCTGGGATCTATCTGTACCTCACCACCGGGTTCTGGCAAGCGTGATAAGAAAATATGATTGTAAATGATGCACCAGATAAACACCAACCGGCATGACTAGAGAGCTCTCCAAATAACTATTCCAGGGCTCACAACTCTACTGTTTCAGCCTGTCTGCAAGGCAGAACCACATTGTGCTATCAAATAAATAAATAAATACTGTCTATTTAACTTAGTATGCATAGTCATGTCATGATGTGCCTAATTTACAGAAATCAGTCTAGATATTGAATGCTAACAAAACACCACAAAGTATATGCCCATAATCATATTACACAACTAGTTATGTACTACTTATAGTTATGTACGGACACTGTTCAAGGACACCAACTCAGACTGACTTCAGGCAGAATCTTTACTTCAACTAAATGCAAAGGTAGCATTGCCATTTACCAGTCTACAAAATAAAATGAATTCAGCAGCGTGTACATCAATGAAATGACAAAAGGGAGAGGAGACGCTACAGACAGCCACACCTGGCAAAATATTATTATAGGAAACAATGAGGGGAAGGCGGTTTAGTGCGCTCACATTTTCTTCGTTGCCTATCGCTAGTCCCACTCTGGGGTTATTTTCCGCTGATTGCTCCCCTACTATGTTTTGCCAGATTTTCCCTAGATTCCTCAAGTGACAGTTGGCCTTAGCCTGTGGTAAGGGATGAGCACCTACAAGAAATTCTTCCTTTTAAATGTTTAACTATTTTTTCAGTCTGAGTGCCACTTGTTGACCTTTTGTGAATTAATTCATATTTTATTACCAGCTGGTTAAAATGGAAGGTAGTGTTTCAGCGTAAAAATCAAGCAGACAGTCCTATTCACTGGTCCAGCCAGCAGCAACAGCACAAATGGATGCCCCACACCATCACCCTCAACACTAGCAGGCATATCATGTTACTAGGACATCAGAAACGGTCTGCCACACCAACAGGGATACCCCAGCAGGCATGTCATGTCACCAATGGCAGGATGGAAGAAAGCTTGATCATTCTCACCTCCAGGCAGATCAGGGGTGATTGCAAGCTCCAAGCAACAGGAGCCTCACCAGCAGAATTAGAAGGCATGTCAGTACTGCTACACTCTGACACCGAGCTTGACCCTAAGTAGCAGCAGTCACAGGAACATGTGCATGCATGACTGATGGTCTGGGACCTCCACAGAATGCATTAGGGCTCAGCAAATAATTCAAATTTCCTGTAAGTCTTTCCTCTAAAGAAACCAGAATTAGTAGGTACTGGACTTAAACGGATACTCAGGAGTAAATGGTTGTACTTTTTCACACCATAAGATGCACCTGACCATCAGATGCACAGGTTTAGAAGACAAAAACCAGGAAAAGAATACTCTAAACCTTGTGCATCTCCATGGTGCATTGGCATCTTGTGGCAGCACCTTCTCTCAAGCTGTCTCCCCACCCAAGCTAAAAGTGCTCCCCTACAGTAGTATCAGCCAGCACCTCCCCCCATGCTGTCTGTCCACCACCCTCAAGCTTATGGCAATCCCCATGGCCTCTGCACCATGGCAGTGAGTATAACCTCTCCAGCCGACATGCTCCGCTCATTGATTTACACTGCATGCTAGTGTAATCGAGCTGATATGCTTTCTAACATTCCATTTACACTTTACACTATGTCCGCTGCCTCACATTTTGATGGACTTGGCAGCAGACTAGAAATGGCTAGGTTGAGCACAGCAATGTTTTTTCTACTGGCCAGTTCAAATGGCTTGTTATGTTTGAGTCTGCTGAAGAAAAATCTGACTGCACGTTTCAGGACAGTAAATTGTATTGCTGTTCATTTGATGAATGGTATGCCCCAACTCGAGAGGGGCAATGAACCTGCAATGGACCCTGGCAGTGATGAAAGCACACATTTCAAAATAATCCACTGTCATAAAACATCTCTACAGTTTATTAAGCAATTAAAAGTTTATTTTGAGGGCCATCATAAAACTGCAAGCATGCCACTACATCATTATGATGCAACAGAGGGCTGCAGTCTGGATTTGCATGATCACTTATGCTCTCCTCACTGGAGATGCTTTGGTGAATGAGGCCTACATATAGTCTTTGATCCATAACATATTAAGATAAGTGTTTTGACTCCAATGGATAAATGATTTTTGCATGTACTAAATTATGAATTTGGTGGCACGGCTACTGGGTAAGCATATCCTGTAGTCACTGGGGACCCCGAACAGAGGGGGCTTGTCTTGGGCTTCCATCTGACACTCCTCTGGCTGACCCAGACCCCCCATCGGCTGCCTATCTTCTTACTCAGACTTCCCTTCTGAAACTCTCCTGCTAGTGCTAGCTGCCTATTCCAGTGAAGCAGTGGCACCGGTTTCATGTTTACCTGTTTATATTTACCTGTCATGGCCCACATAGGTGCATGTCTCCTGTCTCTCCTCTCCTTACACCCACTCAGCTGTGTCCTGCTGCCACAGGACAACTGATATCATCAGGACAATGCTGTGCAAATGTGGGGAAACGGGAACAAGGCAGATGGGAGGGAAGGATCATTGTGTACCATAATAGGTAAGTATAAAACTGGTGACAGAGCTGCCCTACACTAAGGGCCCTTTCACACTGACAGGTTGCATTGCATTGTAACTGTTTTGCACACTGTAACATGGTACAATTCAAAGTCTAAAAACAGTTCCCACTGGATCAGTTACAACTGATTCAGGTATTAAAACTGAAACATGCATTGTGCGATGCATAGAATCACACAAGGGGCTTGATTCACAAAGCAGTGCTAACTGTTAGCACGCCTGTGAAAAGCCCCTTAGCACGCCTAAAACAGCTGTTTGCACGCTAATTTGTGCGCAAATCGCATTGCGTGCAAAACTTTATGCACACAAAACTTTGTGCACGTAAACTTTTCCGCGCAAGCATCACACCGTTTGTGCACTAAATACGCATATTAGTCTTGTTTAGCGCAACACTTCGCACGCACTGCAAAACTTTACGCTCGTAAAGTTTTGTGCGCATAAAGTTTTCTTGAAGCCTTATGCATGCTAACTACTTAGCACCCTAGTTAGCACGCCCAAAGCCTTTAGGCGTGCTAACTAGGTTAGCACCGTTTTATGAATCGAGCCCAATGAGTTGGCTCACGTCAGTGAATGAAAGTGAATATTAGTCAGTTGCTTCTTTCCCTGCGTAACACTGGAAATCTTGTTTTGGGTTGCATTATGTGTAATGCTCCAGTGTAAAATTAACGTAAAGGTGGCCATACATCAGGCGACTTGGTAGCCAATCGACCATCCAATTCGATTATTATAATCCAATTGGATGAAAATCGGCACCGCCAAGTGCATGCCCGACCAACAATGCAACCAATTACGGGACGAAAATCGGTTGCATTCTTGTTGGGCCGACTTGCTCGATCAGGTACGCGGCGGGAATGGCGTGCAATTCCCGACGATCGATGAACGTGACAAAACCCCCGGAGCCCCGTGTAAAGTATACATTACCTGTTCGTGGCCTGCGCTTGTCCCTCCGCTGGAATGCCCTCTTTATACACGTGGTTTCCTAGTAAGGGCGTGTGTGTGACATCACACAAGCGTGCCCTTACTAGGAAACCACGTGGGTCATATATGTATGCAGTGGAGAAATCCCGGAAGCCAGCGGGGGACAAGCGGATGCTGCGGACTGGTAATGTATCCTTTGCACGGGGCATTAGGGGGACATTTACATTAGGGGGGCACAGCGGTGGGGCTGCGGTTGCAGCGCACAAGGCCGATTGCGGAGAGATTTCATGCTGAAATTTATCGGGAATCGGCCTGCGGTGTATGGACAGCTGAGCTGACAGATCTCTCTCTTATCAGATTTGATAAGAGAGAGATTTGTTTCTTGGTCGAATCAGCCCATAAATCGCTAGATGTATGGCTAACTTTTTCTCCAGAGTTTTCAGAGATAATTAATTATCTTCGATCTATAATAACTTTTTAGAACTTTTAAATTGAAAAATTACCAAAAAGTAGGTAAAAAGGAATTATCAAAACTATTTAAAGTGTTGCATTGCTTGCTGGTGATTTAAAAGGCACTTTATTGACACATTTGAAAATATCACCTAGGAGAACACTCAGGAGAAAAAGTTAATTACATATGGGCCATTATCTCATAAGTTTATGTTGGCTTCAGCTTTGCTTTAACAGCACAATCTGTTCACAGTAGATTCTTAAAGTGGACCCAAATTAAAAATACAAGATTTCAGAAATAAAAACTATTTTCTAAATTAGAATAATAAATAGCAGCCTTTTTTTTCAGCTGCATGATGACAAATATAAAATATTTTACATTTATTGGAGGAACCCCTCCCTTCCTTTCATATTGCCGGGACAAAATCCGGCAAACTGATGGAGTAGATGGTGTCCGGCAATAGAGGAATTGCTAATGGCTGCCACCTGTATAATCCTAGTAATGAAAAGAGAAGGGTGAAAAGCATGCACTGAAATGATCATAGGTTTGAAGGAGTGTTTATTTATCTTTGTATGTGTCAGAGTGGTGCAACTAAATATTTTTAATTAAAACAAATGTTTGGTTTAGGTCCGCTTTAATCTGTTGGGCCTTATACTACATGGAGGTGACAAAATTGGCCAGTCATTAGTCAGTCAACATTGGATGTGTGTGCCAGGCTAAGAGATGCTAAAGTCTTCATATCCCTTAATTTGTGTAAATTTCCAAATACACTGAGGCTACATTCACAGTGGAACATTGCGGAGCTGCATTATAAACTCTTATAACGCAGCCTACCACACTGCAATGCTAATCCTATGGGATGTTCACAGTGCGACGATAGCTTCGCATTGTAAAGTGTAGCGTTATGGTAACGCACTGCTGCAGCATGTTACCTCTAAACACACACGTTACCAGGTACAGGAAAGCATACTTTTCATTGCCTGTATGCTTTACTGTACCTACTGTATGCGACGGTAACGCAGTGTTACCCCTTTGGGGACTGGCTGCCTAACCCCCCCTTAAGGATCAGGCTATTTTACATGTGGAGGGGGCACATTCGGGGCAGGGGGATCAGGCAGTCATCCCTACTATGGCCAGCTAGGCATGGTGACTCCTGTGTGGCCAGGTGTCCCGGTATTGCCAGCAGCCTTTACTCACTTCCCAGACTCCAGCGATGAGCAGCTCTAGCCCCGTCCACTCTGGCCGGCCTCCTCGCTCGCACTGCCATTAAGTTCCGGGTTGCGGCTTGATTACGTCATCAAGCCAGGACACGACACTTAACGCAGAGCGATCGGGGATGCTGGCCAGAGCGGAGGGGAGCGACGTCACCGGGGAACGCCAGGAAGGTGAGTCCCCGTCCTCTTCTTTCCTTAGACCACTGCTGCTAACAGGGATCACTACGATCCGCCGGCAGTCATGGTGATCACGTGATCAGGAGCCAATGGCTCCTGATCACTGAGGGGATATGTCAGCTGTCATATGACAGCTTAATCTCCCCTCTCCGGTGCGCACAATCGTGTCGGGAGCGGAAATGGCAGGTGGCGTAAATCCTACGCTGCATCAGGCTTAGACAGCCGCAAGTGTGGTGTAGGATTTACTGTCAGCAGTCCCCAAAAGGTTAATAGGCATTACCACTCTTTTTTGCATTGTGTTGTAATGCTGCGATACAACGTAACGTCTAACTGTGAATAGGCCCTCAAACAAATGTCTGGTTCCTGTTCAATGCAAGTCTGCACATTCAGCAAATCTATACAGTAGCTAATCAGTCAGCAAGACCTGACTTAATTTTTAGGACGAGGCCCCATCACTGGAAAGGCTGAGCACCTTTTCTGCAGATGTTGACATAAGTATCCATATACAGATGTCAACATCTAGATTACGCTTCAATTGGCTTTATATCTTTATGGAACCTACACGGATATGGAAGTAAGATCGGACGTGTGCTATCTATTTATTTAAGTCCTATTTGTGTATAGAGGAGGATTAGACAAGAGTCTTATCTTTCTGTACAGAACATACACCAACTGACTATATACACAGAAGCTGCAGCTACATTGTAGCAAGTGCTTCAGGGCTTGTATTCGCAAGCTGTAATTCCCCACATTCATTCAACCTCAGCCAAAGTGCTAATGATGAGCACCGCCTATGCCTGGATAACAACCGTGGATTCAACTGCTTCTATTGAAACACAATAATAATGGAAATAGGCAATTTCTTTTGAGCCATGGACTAAACACGTTTCTAAATGACTAAAAAAGACACAAACACAAAACAATTGTCATGTAATTGTGAAAATGGTAGTATATGAAAGAATATCATACCCAGTCACACCACATACTATCTATCATTGTCAAGGTGTGAAATACACCGTTATCAGAAGTCAACAGCTACAATGAGGTTGATCTATGCTGTGACTTGTAGTTCTTCAACAGCAGCTCAGGTGATAATGCAGATAAACAGTGCAGGAAAAAAGACCTACCTGATGATTCCTTCACTGAAGTTCACAAACAGTATAAGTCCTGATCATCCAGTGTCCTCCTAGGTGCTCATCTCTGCCAGCTGCCCAGCTTTCACCCACTCTTTGTGACCAAGATGTCATCAGTACCAGGTTGTGGTCAGTGGCAACATACGAGAGTCCTCTTGGATGAAGGACACTTCCAGACTGTGTTGTGGGACCTTGCAGCTCACCCTCTCTCTGTCCTTGCGCTGTGGCACATGCTTTACAAAAAGTACAGGCGTGATTAAAGTTAGTTTGGAAAGAGCAGTTTTTCCCCTTTCTCTCCTTGTCATGTATATATGTAAACTCTCTAACACCACCTAGAGGCTTACCTGTGGTTTCTCTATCCAGATATTCTCTCTCAAAAAAAAAGAAAGAAAGAAAGAAATACCGGTTTGCTGCAAGGGATGTATTATATCATAAAGAGCTGTCTGTATAATTGTAGCCTAGAGAGTTAGGAAGCTTTGGCATGATCAAAAGGGGGTTTCCACTATATTTTCAACCTGAATGATCATGCAGTTTTCATTTTAAGTGTGCCCCTTTTTAAATGTATTAGCATATGTTTTTTTTCCTCACACAACAGTGTGAGGATTTATAAAGCATTTCCGCTAACTATGTCCACAGGTGATTTTACACGCAGAAAAGTGTGTTGTATTGAAATGACTAAACACAGATGTGTGGCTGTCCAAGCCAGAAGTAATATTACTTAAACACATCACACATATTACAGCCTTTTATGTAAAAGAGAAATTTAACACTTGAAGGCATAATAATGCCTTTTTGTAAAATACTCGGTGTCATTTATAACAGAATAGCTTTCAGCTTGGAAAAAAAAAATCAGTTTACAACTCTATTATTAACATTTAACTCTCATTAATGCTGCATACAAAAATATTTCATGGACCATAACTTTTTTTTCAACCTTAGGGACCAGTGCACACCAAAAAGCGCTAGCGTAATCAAACGCTCAGCGCTTTTTGAAGTGATTTTTCAGAGCATGTGCCTAGCAATTTTCTAATCATGCCTAGTGATTTTTGGAGCATTTTGGTGTAGCGTTTTTTTTATTTTTTGCTACAGTAGAGCTGTAACTAAACAGGTTCTGTAACAAAAACTCTAGGAAAATCGATCTGTTCTAACGCTTTTCAGAGTGATTTTCCACTTTCCTCTACTTAACATTGAGGCTGAATCGCCTCAGAAATCAGCAGAAATGCGGCAGGACCCGTGTTTGCGTTTGGGAGAAAACCACATCGTTCTGGTGTAATCCATCCCATTCAAATACATTAGGCAAGCGCTTTTCAAAGCGCTGGCATTTTCAAAAATGCTCAGAAGTGCTCTTGGTGTGCACCAGCCCTTAGGCCTAGAACACAATAGCAGCGTTTTTCTAAGCCTTTTCTAAGCACTTGTGATTTAAAAAGCTCTTGCTATGTGTGTGATCCCACTTGAGGGATGGGATTTTTTTAAAAAAATCCCCCATAGCATTACATTAGCAAGAGCTTTTCAAATTACAAGTACTTAGGAAAGAGCTGCTAGTGGGTCCCAGGGCTAAGGCCTGGAACCCACTAGCAGTACATTACTAAGCCGTTACTAAGCAGTTGTGATTTGAAAAGCTCTTGCTAATGTAATCCTATGGGTGTAATCCCACTTGAGAGATGTGATTTTATAAAAATCCCCCATAGCATTGCATTAGCAAGTACTTTTTCAAATAACTAGCACTTAGAGAAGGGCTGCTAGTGAGTTTGAGCCCTTAGGCTGGTTTCACAGTGAGACGTTAAAGTCCCACGTTACAGCAGCCAGTAACGCAGCCTAACTCACAGCACTGTAAAATCAATGTGCTGTTCACAGTGCACACGTTGCGTTAGGGTATAACGCTGCACGTTAAATGAAAGTGCAGCATGCTGTATACCCCTATAGACAGCCTCGGACAGGCCCACCGAACCACCGATGGTCCCATCGGTGGGCCCCGGCCGTCCCGCCTCCTGGGGGCCCCAGTGCTAAAAAGGAGGGGGGCTAAGCGCAGGAAGGGGGGACATTGTGCACAGATCGGCGGGGAGGGGCGGAAGCCCCCCCCCCTCCCTCACCTAGGGGCCCCCCTTCCGCGCTCCCCCCCCTCCAGAATTGCAGCCAGCGGCAGCACCGGGGAAGAATCACTTAACGGCATGACGGAGATCCGTAGCTCTGCGTGCCGCTGGCTGGTCTGTCTCTGTCTCCTGAACTGACTGTCCAATCACGCTCTCGCAGGAAGTACTGCGAGAGCGTGATTGGACAGTCAGTTCAGGAAACAGAGACCAGACCAGCCAGCGGCACGCAGAGCTACGGATCTCTGTCATGCTGGTAAGTGATTCTTCCCCGGTGCTGCCGCTGGCTGCAATTCTGGAGGGGGGGCCCCTAGGTGAGGAAGGGGGGGCCCCTAGGTGCCACCAACCTGCCCACATTACGATTTTCTGGTCACTGCTGCCCACATTACGATTTTCAGGTGTCTGCTGCCCACATTACGATTTTCAGGTGTCTGCTGCCCACATTATGATTTTCAGGTGTCTGCTGCCCACATTGCGATTTTCTGGTGCCTGCTGCCCACATTGCGATTTTCTGGTGCCTGCTGCCCACATTGCGATTTTCTGGTGCCTGCTGCCCACATTACGATTTTCTGGTGTCTGCTGCCCACATTGTGATTTTCTGGTCACTGCTGCCCACATTACGATTTTCTGGTGTCTGCTGCCCACATTGCGATTTTCTGGTCACTGCTGCCCACATTGCGATTTTCAGGTGTCTGCTGCCCACATTACGATTTTCAGGTGTCTGCTGCCCACATTACGATTTTCAGGTGTCTGCTGCCCACATTACGATTTTCAGGTGTCTGCTGCCCACATTACGATTTTCAGGTGTCTGCTGCCCACATTGCGATTTTCAGGTGTCTGCTGCCCACATTACGATTTTCAGGTGTCTGCTGCCCACATTACGATTTTCAGGTGTCTGCTGCCCACATTACGATTTTCTGGTGACTGCTGCCCACATTACAATTTTCAGGTGTCTGCTGCCCACATTAGGATTTTCTGGTGACTGCTGCCCACATTGTGATTTTCAGGTGTCTGCTGCCCACATTACGATTTTCTGGTCACTGCTGCCCACTTTTGGGGGGGGGGGGGTATCTGCCGCCAATCTGATTGCATTTTGTGGGGGTATCTGCCGCCAACCTGATTGCATTTTGTGTGGGTATCTGCCGCCAACCTGATTGCATGTTGTGGGGGTATCTGCCGCCAACCTGATTGCATTTTGTCGGAAAATCTGCTGCGATTTGACTACTAGATGAATTATCATGAGGCATGTAACTACTTGAATATTTTATCTAAAATGTATCTGGCCGGACCTAATCTCTGTAAATAACACCGCTACTTATGTTGTGTTTGGGTTTTTTTTAAGTCTGCCCATGACTCATCGTGACCACGTCGATGTTCCAGTGCGTGGTGACACCCATTTACTTTCGCTGCGGCCGCATGTGGACATATCCCTATTGGAGGCTGTCCTCAGAATGGCTCACGATCTTTTCCCTACCATAAACTCATGCAAAATTTATAGAGTACATGTGTATGTGAGCCCAAAATGGGGGGGGGGGAGGAGGAGGAGGGGATCGGGGGGGGGGGGGAGGAGGAGGAGGGGATCGGGGGGGGCCAAGGCTGAAACTTTCTTGGTGGGCCCTTAGTGTCCCAGTCCGACCCTGCCTATAGAGCTGCGTTAGATTGTTTGCACATGCTCAGTGACTAGACTAGCCACATGGCTAATTAATATTCACTGCACTGTGGTGACTCGTGGTGGGACTCGGACAACAGGGATCATGAACGAATCGTAGTGTTCATCCGGATCTTTTTTGTGAGTCGAATCATCCGGATCATCACAATGAAAGATTCTGTTCACAGTGGATGTCTGTCTGGAAGAAACAGGAACATACAGAATGTACAGTGCAGGGAAAGTCCTGTCCTGCTAGTCATTTCACCCCCAGTCTGCTTCCCTAGTAAAATAATTCAAATGATTCAGTTCAAAGATCAGGATCTTTTCAATGATCCGATTCGAATGATGTGAATCCTTAAAAAGATCCGGACTTCCCATCACTATCCTGGAGAGGCTGCTTTGAGAGCTGCATAATGAGGCTCAATCTGACGATCCAACTTCAACACCACCAGGCGTTGCGTTAGGGGCACGTTATGCGACCTTAACGTCCCCTAAAACGTAACGTCTTGGTGTGAAAGTAGCCTTAAGGTTAGTTTTCACTGCGATTCACAGCAGTTTCTCATGCACAAATTCTAACGGGGAATTGTGGTCTATGGAAATCAATACACTGCTTTGGAATTCGCGTGCAGGGAAAATAATGTAGTGGCAGCTGCATTGTTCTGCATACCGTATGCAACTGATTGAATTTCCTGGCTGTATGCTTAAAATCTAAATTCTGCATCAATCTGCTTTATCGGTATGCAACTGATTGAATTTCCTGGCTGTATGCTTAAAATCTAAATTCTGCATCAATCTGCTTAATTATAAGTGTTATTAATTGGGGCTTCTTCCTGTGTTACCATTTGCCTACTTCATTTCATTAGTCACAATTTGCATATCTTTAGACTGGCCCTGCCCCTGTGTGGCTAGAGTCTAGTGTCTAGTATATTCACAGCTGCAAGCAGTCTGCTTGTTAGCATCAATCTAGTCAGGGATATATTAGTAGATCATATAGTCAGCATGACCTTGGTCAGCAGTGTATACATTTAAAGGGTATTAATTTTAAGGGTACTTTAGACAAACCGAATTATACCAGAATTGAGCCAGAAGGGAACAGAAGTGAACTTGCACAGAACTCTGGGCTGTTGTTCATCTGCTGATTTTCTACACCCTGCATAGAAGTACCTTCAATACCATATTGAATATACACCAGCTAAATTTAAGCACTGCACCCCCGCTTACCAAACTACTGATGGTTTCACCGTGCCTCACCAACCACACTACTGCTGATCTTCGCTAACTGCTCCACTGCTGAACTCCCTATCAGCTGATCCATCGCTGACCTCCAGACAAGCTACGTCATTACCAACCAGACACCCCATCTACCAATCACACACAGCTGGATTTTTTTTTTTTGCCATCATTGATGTTCTGCCAACTTCACTGCTGATCTCCTGTGGACTACTCCTTACCAGATTGATTACTGATGCAACTTTGCTAAACCCCTTCAGCCACATCATTGGTGACATTTATCTCATCTTGGTCTAACTGCTGTCCCCCTGTCTATGCTTCCACTCTCCACACCCCATCCTACCTTATCCCATCAGTACAAAATGTTTCCTCCTATTCACTCCCTTACCCCTCCACCATTTCCAAGCTATCTCCCTCCCCATCTTGCTCTCCCCCATCACCACATGCTCTACCTCCACCTCCTTCTACACCTTGTCCCCCTTCTGTTTCCCCGCACCCTCTCCCCTTTTGTCCTTAGACTCCCTTTTGGCCCTCAACCCCCATGCACCTCCCTTCCCTCCCCCCCAAACTCTACCCACACACCCCCTCGGCTTAACCTTATTCCTATCCATCCTACCCCTAGGCATTCGCTCCGTGTTTCCTGTGGCCTCTGGAATGCCAGGTCCACCCGCAATAAGCTGCTCTCTGGAACTCGCTCCCTCCAGCCACCGGACTCGCCCCCACCTTTAATACCTTCACACAAGCTCTCAAGACTCACCCTTTCATGCTCGCATACCCCCCTACACCAGCACCATAATATGTTCTGTTACACACCCTCTCAACAGATACACCTATTGTCTCCACCCCCACCCTTTAGATTGTAAGCCTCTGGCAGGGCCATCTCCCTTAGTGTTTCCAGCTTGATTATGCAATCTTACTGACAATCACCCTTGTGGACTAGAACAGTCTCTATTTTGACCTATAACACTGTATTGTTATCAAATCATTTGCATGATCTTGTTTTGTTGTGAGTTTCCTGTATGTCCTACCTTGTATGTTAACCCTTTTATCTATTGTGCAGCGCTGCGTAATATGTTGGCGCTATATAAATACAATAAATAATAATAATAATAATACCGCCTTCAAACCGCTAGAGGAATTCACATGCGTACTCCCATGAGCTGGAGTCTGCCTCGGAGATAGATGCCAGCACAAGTAGAACAGGGTGTTAAGATTTCTGATATTATTTATCACCTTCTGATATTCCAGGGCTCATTATTATTATTATTTATTTATATAGCGCCAATATATTCCACAGCGCTTTACAAAACACAGTAAGACAACACAGGGAACATAGGTACAACCAAAAAATGTACAGCAGAGTCTCAAGCAGCACAAATATTGCAACAAAAACAGTAAACATTAGGAGGGTGACCCTGCCCTTGCAAGCTTACAATCTTGCGTTGTCACGCAATGGACATAGTGTGATCTTAAGGTGGCCACACATGATACGATCATAAAATGAACAGATTTTACTGCAATTGGATAAAAAACATTGGATTTGTTGTAAAATTGAAAGTTTTTTTTTAACCGAGCAAGAAATCGGATTTTCCATTTTTATTTGATAAAAGTCTATCAGGAGTGCTGGACTTTCTGATTAATTTTTGTGAAAATTGAATGGTGTGTTGTAGATTGTCAATTTCCTTATATAAACTTCCATGCAATTTTCTCTGAGTTTCCAATCATTTTTATCATAATTGGGGAAAAATTGAACATATGTGTGTGGTACTTTGGTCAGATTTTTTAAATCTTACAATCAGTCAGAAAAATTGATTGCTATTCTTGAATTGATATTTTAAGAATTGCATGGTGTGTGGCCACCTTAAGCCTAAGACTATATTGGAACAGCTTTACTATATTCTCCCCACTGCTGCCCACACAGCTCACCTATCTACAGGCCCTGCTGTGAGCTGTACATGCATGCATGGCCCACCACTGCCAGGCTGTCAGTCACTTCTCCCCCACCATCCACACCAATGCAGAGCGAGGGAGCACAGTTACATGGGGGGTGAGAGTATTCTGAAATTATGTCATTTTAGGGAGGCTGGCATGGACACGCAACAGATAGGGATCATACTGTTGAAAACAATAGGTATTAAATGTATTTTCCAGTGTATTTATATAGCGCCAACAGCACTGTACAGAGTATTTTGTCTTGTCACTAACTGTCCCTCAGAGGGGCTCACAGTCTAGTCCCTACCATAGTCATATGTCATATGTCTATGTACAGTGGTTTGCAAAAGTATTCGGCCCCCTTGAAGTTTTCCACATTTTGTCATATTACTGCTACAAACATGAATCAATTTTATTGGAATTCCACGTGAAAGACCAATACAAAGTGGTGTACACATGAGAAGTGGATCGAAAATCATACATGATTCCAAACATTTTTTACAAATAAATAACTGCAAAGTGGGGTGTGCGTAATTATTCAGCCCTCTGAGTCAATACTTTGTAGAACCACCTTTTGCTGGAATTACAGCTGTCAGACTTTTAGGGTATGTCTTCACCAGCTTTGCACATCTAGAGACTGAAATCCTTGCCCATTCTTCTTTGTAAAACAGCTCCAGCTCACTCAGATTAGATGGACAGCATTTGTGAACAGCAGTTTTCAGATCTTGCCACAGATTCTCGATTGGATTTAGATCTGGACTTTGACTGGGCCATTCTAACACATGGATATGTTTTGTTTTAAACCATTCCATTGTTGCCCTGGCTTTATGTTTAGGGTCGTTGTCCTGCTGGAAGGTGAACCTCCGCCCCAGTCTCAAGTCTTTTGCAGACTCCAAGAGGTTTTCTTCCAAGATTGCCCTGTATTTGGCTCCATCCATATTCCCATCAACTCTGACCAGCTTCCCTGTCCCTGCTGAAGAGAAGCACCCCCAGAGCATGATGCTGCCACCACCATATTTGACAGTGGGGATGGTGTGTTCAGAGTGATGTGCAGTGTTAGTTTTCCGCCACACATAGCGTCTTGCATTTTGGCCAGAAAGTTCCATTTTGGTCTCATCTGACCAGAGCACCTTCTTCCACATGTTTGCTGTGTTACCCACATGGCTTGTGGCAAACTGCAAGCAGGACTTCATATGCTTTTCTGTTAACAATGGCTTTCTTCTTGCCACTCTTCCATAAAGGCCAACTTTGTGCAGTGCACGACTAATAGTTGTCCTATGGACAGATTTCCCCACTTGAGCTGTACATCTCTGCAGCTTGTCCAGAATCACCATGGGCCTCTTGACTGCATTTTTCTGATCAGCGCTCTCCTTGTTTGGCCTGTGAGTTTAGGTGGACGGCCTTGCCTTGGTAGGTTTACAGTTGTGCAATACTCCTTCCATTTCTGAATGATCGCTTGAACAGTGCTCCGTGGGATGTTCAAGGTTTTGGAAATCTTTTTGTAGCCTAAGCCTGCTTTAAATTTCTCAATAACTTTATCCCTGACCTGTCTGGTGTGTTCTTTGGACTCCATGGTGGTGGTGTTCCCAATATTCTCTTAGACAACCTCTGAGGCCGTCACAGAGCAGCTGTATATGCACTGACATTAGATTACACACAGGTGCACTCTATTTAGTCATTAGCACTCATCAAGCAATGTCTATAGGCAACTGACTGCACTCAGACCAAAGGGGGCTGAATAATTACGCACACCCCACTTTGCAGTTATTTATTTGTAAAAAATGTTTGGAATCATGTATGATTTTCGTCCACTTCTCACGTGTACACCACTTTGCATTTGTCTTTCACGTGGAATTCCAATAAAATAAAGTTTGTGACAGTAATATGACAAAATGTGGAAAACTTCAAGGGGGCCGAATACTTTTGCAAACCACTGTACGTATTGTGTAGTGCATGTATCATAATCTACGACCAATTTAGGGGGAAGCCAATTAACTTTTCTGTATGTTTTGGGGGTGTGGGGGGATACTGGAGTGCCCGGAGGAAACCCACGCAGACACGGGGAGAACGTACAAACTCCTTGCAGATGTTGACCTGGCTGGCGTGTAAGACTACCCCTCTTCCAACGCACACCAAATAAAAATAATAATAAAAAAAATCATATACTGGTGCTATGCATAAACAGATACTGGGGCCATACTGTATGTGGTACCCAGTATATAACAGTATATAGGGGATTGACTATTGTATTGGTCAACTTTCCCTCTCCCTAAGTGGATTGGTCAGCTCTACCTGTCTCCAAACGGATTTGTCAGCTCTCCCTATTTCCCTGTTTATCAGAGCTGTATGGAAGAATAGATGTGCCCATATAACACGCCTCTTTCACCTGTCTTGCCTGCCCTTGAATCCTATTTAGCTCCTTCTCTACCTCTCAGATTTCGCACATGCAGTACAGGATAGGGTGGGCCAGAAAGGTGGAAGAGGCGTGTTTTATGGGCACAGCGTGATCTCTTTCTTCCATACCCGGGATGTCCCAGACCTTGCTGCATGAGTGATGAGCTCCCCCAAGCATATGCGGCGACTGCCTAATCTCCAGCATCTGGTAATTAAACATCAGCATATCACGTATGCGCATCGGGTATCACCCGGCATCAATGAGCGTATAAGACAACCCCCGACTTTTAAGAAGATTTTCAAGGGTTAAAAAGGAGTCTTATACACCAGAATATGACTACTGGTGTAGTCTCCTTGGAAGTAGTCTCCTCTACTAACGTAGACTCCTTGGAAAGGAGTCTAATTGTAATCTGCTCCCTAACTCCTTTTGTTGAGAAAAGTTTAGTGTTTTCAGTCTGACTATCAATGTTGTTCTACATATTACAATAATTAATGGAAAGTATTTTTTACAGAAGTATTACTTGTTTTTGTATGCATATAAAACATGAGCATTTCATGCTGCTTCTAACAGAAACTGGCAGATAGAAGTGTCATAGTCACTAGGTACTAAAAATGAGTAATAAAGCTACTCGCCCTGTGCAGCTAATTACTCCTGTAGCAATTATTATTTATTTATTTCTTATTTATTTATTGTATTTATAAAGCGCCAACATATTACGCAGCGCTGGACAATAAATAGGGATACATACAATATTTAGGGGTGACATACAGCAAAATGGCAATACATGAATACAAGAAAGACCAGGTCACACAGCACAGTATGAGTACAAGGTAATGCTTAGTCAGTCACTGGATGGAGCATGGAGATTAGGCAAGTTAGGTTCACTCAGATGCCTAGCAATGTGGAAGTTTCTATTCAGTCTTTTAGCCACTGTACTCCTAATAGTATACAGAGAAGAATGTTGCTAGGGATGAAAAGAAGAGCTTTTTGAGCTTTCTGTAGGCTTTGGGAATTTTTAGCTGGCTGCCAGGATAATTTTAATGGCATTAAACTTCAATCATATTTGTGCAGCACCAATATATAAGTGTCATTTTATTAAAAGAAAAAAAAAATGAAATTTGCCTTTAACTACCTAATGACTGCCGATGGGCGTGACCACGGCGACAGCCCCAGGACCGCCTAACACCGATTGGCATCAAGTCCTGGAGCTGCAGTTTAGCAGGGAACGCGTGCGCGCATGCGGGATCGTGTCCTGCCTGTTCAAGTAATCAGACTGTTTAGAGCCGAAAGGAGAAAGAATTCCCCTTTGTTTACATCTGTATAGCGCTGCTATCTCCTGCAGCACTGTACAAGGGACACTCGGCTGTCCATCAGAGCGGCTTGTAGTACGTGGCCTCTCATAGACTGATGCCTATGAGAGGCGGGGAACAGTGTCGATTGCAGTCCAATGGCGATTTAGGATAGCACAGGGGGGAGGGAGGGAGAGAGAGGAAGGAGGGGGGGGGGAAGCCTCCCTTTTCTCAATTAAAAGAAAAAAAAATCGCAGCAGTGATCATAGACCTCCGGCAGAGTGTCCTATTAAGGAGTGCTAAGTTGTAAGGCTGTGCAGCAACCTGACCAAGCTGCACAGCCCTGTATTGCGAAAAATGGCCTGGTCACTAGGTGGGTGTAAGTCTGTGGTCCTGAAGTGGTTAAGTAGTGGTGACATGATCAGCAGTGGCTGTAGGTGATCTGTAATCGGTCAATACACTCTGTCCCACTAACTGAAGTTGCAGCAATTGCCTATTTCCTGCTGAATGTTCTTGCCACCATATGTAATGAGCAATATTGGGATGCAGAGGTTACATCTGCACCTGAGGCCCTCCTTACATCACTGTATTCTGTATAAGCTCACCATTGGTGCTATGCTGATTATGATCACATCTGTATATCATTTGAATAGTGATAATAATGAGCAATCAATTGTTATGTATAGAGTACTTGAGGGACCCCAGTGTAGAGTAGCTCCTTAGCTATGCCATTGACCATATTATTATTATTTATTTATATAGTGCCAACATCCTCTGTAGCGCTGTGCACAGTACAAACAGAAAGTAGTGGTGAGTGAACTGATCTGTATTACCAGTACTGATAAAATACCAAAGAAGCTGGAAACACTAGGGGGAGGTCCCTGCCCTTGGAAATTTATAATCTGGAGTGTAGTTGGGTGTAGAAAATAGGTGAGGAGGTCAAAGGTTAGCGGATGAGGCAGTGAGCTTCAAATTGTAGGTATAAATTTTAACCATTTCAGCCCGCGGGTATTTTTCACACTAAACATCAGAGCACCTTTCACCTCCCATTTGCCAATAACTTTATCACTAATTATCACAATGAATTGATCTATATCTTGTTTTTCCGCCACCAATTAGGCTTTCTTTGGGTGGTACATTTTGCTAAGAATTATTTTTTTCTAAATGCATTTTCACAGGAATATTAAGTAAAAATGGAAAAAAAAAATCATTATTTCTCAGTTTTCGGCCATTTTAGCTTTAAAATAATACATGCTACCATATAAAAACCTATGTAATTATATTGCCCATTTGTCCCGGTTATTACACCATTTAAATTATGTCCCTATCACAATATATGACGCCAATATTTTATTTGGAAATAAAGGTGCATTTTTTTCAGTTTTGCACCCCTCACTATTTACAAGCTTATAATTTAAAAAAAATGTTTGTAATATACCCTCTTAACATGCATATTAAAAAAGTTCAGGTAACTATTTATGTTTTGTGTTTTTTTTTATTGTAATTTTTTTTTTCATTAAAATTTTTATTTGGGTCATTTTTGGTGTGTGAGGTAAACAGTTAATTTTAAATGTAATAATGTGTGTTTATTTTATTAAAAAATGTATGTAGATGTAGTTTTATTATTTGGCCACAAGATGGCCACAGTCATTTTTTTTTGTAGTCCTGGAAGCAAACACTCTTGCTTCCAGGAAGTATAAGGAGGATGGGGAAACTTTTCTTTATTAGAAAGATGGCGGTTTCTGATAAGAAGCCATTGGTCGTTCTACTGGGGACTTAGATTAATGAATTGGCACTATGTTAACTGGGGGCAAGACGGGTGCGCGCGCAGGAGCGCAATAGCAGCCGACTGGACGTGACAATCACGTCCAGGCTGCTTAAATGGTTAACTATAACAAAACTAAAGCATATGTGTGAGGTGTGTTTTCAGGGTGCTTTTGAAGATTAAAAGATTTGAAGCATGATGGACAGGCTATCGGAGAGAGTTCCAAAGTAGACGTGACACTCATGAGAAGTTCTGGATGTGAGAGTGAGAGAAGATGCGCAAATTGGATGACAAGAGGGTCTCTAACACTTGTATAGGGCTTTTTTTCTGTCAGACTGAAAGTACTTGAGATCTGTAGCACTAAGAGCACACCCAGTAGGTCACCCTGGAGCATTAGAGAGTCTCTTTACTGAATAGGTACTGGCTCAAGACAGAATTTTAACCCTGATCTCCTATGTTAAATTTGGTGTCTTTAGCCAGTGGGAGGGTTGGTGGTGTGTTGATAGTTGTTGAAATGACTCTGTGTAATGCCTGCCAGGCTAGTAGCTGAATAATGGAAGAGACTACACAGGTTGTCCAGAGCAACTGCTGCTCTGGGCTTACGATATTGCTACAAATAAGACACAATGGCAGCGCAGTGAGATATTGCGCTGCCTATGGTCTGAGTAACCAGACAAAGAACAAACAGACAGACTGACTGACTGACTGACTGTTGCCCAGGGCGGATGCCATCTGAGCCTCTGGCTAAGTAACAAAACAGATACAAGAAAGACAGACTGAATACTTGCAAGACTAAGCGCTGCCCTAGCAATAGCAAGCATTCAGACAGGTACAAGATAGGACTATAGACTGAAGTGTAACTTGTAGCAACCACAGCTCAGTCACATCCACAGAAACAGAGCAAGCAGGTTAACAACCAGTCACCAGCCAGCATCCACACAGGCAAGACTACAGGAAGGAACGTAACTAATAGCAACCGCAGCCTATAGTTACGTTCCAAGTAACTAGAGTAGCAGGAATACTACCAGTCACTAACGTGGTGATGGCAGAATCTAAGCTATCAGGATAGTGGACTTCACTGACCCACCACGGATGCAGCGAACGTCCATCAGGCATGGAAACAAGGCAATAAACAATAATACAGAAAAATAACAAACAGCTCAAGTAACTGATAAATGTATATTAGCAAGTCTGCATATATATTTATCAAGAACTAGAGAAAGCTCAAGTAATAAGGTCGCATTGAACTACAATAACAGATCTATCACAGAGTGACAAAGTGCCCAGCAGAGCAGCGTACTGACCGCTATGTCGGGCAGAGTCTGAAATGCGAGACAGACTTTTATGCCGGCATCAGCCAATGGATGCAGGTATGCAAATTTCCACACAGCTGAATAGTGATCATTCAATCCTGAGCTGGCTTGATTACCATTTGCTAGCTGAAAGATCATAACAAATACATGCAGTGCTATCAAAGTGTCCCATGAAAAGATATAATACAAATATTACAAAAATCTGAGAGGTATACTCATTTTTTGAGATACTGTATAATTGTGTCTATTGTGCTGTCCTGACCCTTACAGGTCCCCTGGTTATTCTGGCCTCCCCTTTATTCAACCTCTTTGCCTCCTGTTCATGGGTCTAAGTGAAGCCAGTCAAAAACAAGCTCTGCTCCTTTTGGCATATGGTCCGTCCTACTGTGCACTAGCTGTTTCAATGCACTCACGCCCAGCTGTGTCCTGGGCATGCATCATTCAGAAGAGCTTCTTGGGCGGGAGTGTACAGTAGATAAAGGAACACGGTGTAGGAAAGAGCATGTGCTGAAGCTCCTTCAGCTTTCATTTGACCACATTTAGTCAGATCCACAAACAGGAGGTAAAGCATGGGAAGAGAGAAGAGGAGGGCAGCATCAGGACCCCATAATAGACACATTTACAGTATATGTTTATTCTAGGACATGTTTTTTCAATTCCAGTACCCTTTATTATTTGTGGATTGGCCACACTTGTATGCTGGTATTGAAGGTGGAACCAGGGAGGGGGGAGAGGTTACCAGAGGTTACCGGTAAATCTTTGCCCTGGGGCACCAAGCATTGTAGTTATGCCCTGATTTACCTAAAAATACCTAGCACATAGTTAATCCTTCCCTAACAGTGTGTTTATTAAATCTATTTGTATATCTTATGGAACAATCTCTCTCCTACAAAAATCAGCATGTTGATTTACAAAAATGCGTCTAGGAATATAACTTGTTTCAAGATATCCATATGGATTGCATGTAAACATATGGACTAAAGTACTTCGTCCTTTCTGCTTAGTATTCTTAGTATTATTTGGTTATTATCACTACACTAATGAATCACTTGGCGATGTAGTCTAGTCTCACAATTTCACCATACCCAGAAACTGTGATTTACATTATATGTCCGTAAATGTGTTTGTCTGGTTCCATATGCCAGTGTTTTAAAGCCCTGGGTAGCCTTTTATTTATTGTATCAAAAAAGTTGATGAATTTATGGATATGCTTGTACAGTTTTTCGTACTCACTCTGCAAAACCATATGGTACTACTCCCCTGGAAAATCCCAAGGAAGTGCCAGGGTTCTTTTCCATTCTGTTGTCCTCTGACCAAGTCTTAATTACTTTTGGACATGCAAGATACTTTTTATAGCACACTGGCCATGTATTGTTTTAGGTTATGTTATTAATCAGTCATATTAGCTTGTAAGAAATCTCTTGCTGAATTTGTTACTAAAATATCTGATAAGCTGGAAATCTTTATGAATCTGTATTGTGTTTGAATCATAAAAGATGGAATAGTCTGCAGGTGTTAAAGGGCACAAAGAAATGATTGTGCTCTCCCATTAGCAAAATGCAGCTTTCAGACAAAAGAGCTGCAGTGAAGCAATGATAAACACAGTTGTTTAGCCTGTGGCCCATCTCCTGTGTCTGAGAAGGGTTTCTGGGCTGCCAGTACAATGGTTTTTATTTAAGAAATATTGTGAAGACAGTAAAGCATCAGTTTACAGGAAGTGCGAGGCTATATAATGATAATAGCCATCCGTTGTCACTAAGGCAGCTTGATGACAATATACCCCTATATCCACACATTATCTTCTGCTGCCGGTGCTATTTTTGGTAGCTGCAGGCATTAAAACAAATCTGTAATAAACTAGAAACAGATCTAACATGCTGTATTGTCTAACTCAGGTATTCCTTCAGGTTACTAATACTTGTTACAGCCACATATAATGCTTCCTTGTTCCAATACACTTGGGCAGAAGTGGCCTAGTGAAGCCATTCTACTATGTATGTTTGGGGGTAGCACACAGTGACATAGCAATAGGGGGTGCAGAGGTAGCGACCGCATCGGAGCCCTTGGCCAGAGGGGCCCCAAGAGGCCCTCCCTCAAGCACAATATTACCTCTCTATTGGTCCTGTGCTGGTAATAATCACTTCTATAGATGCTTTGAATAGTAGTGATCGTTAATAAACTGTCCCCCATCCCCTTCTTGCACCTCTGACACTGTGGTTGACCTTGGCAGGTTTTGGTGCGCTGTATCAATTGTTATGTATAGAGTGCTTGGGGGGCCCCATGTAAAACTTGCACTCGGGCCCATAGCTCCTTAGCTACGCCACTGGTAGCACAACAAAATTAAATGTGAAGTTATGAAAATGGTGAGTCTGATAGCAATTAGTGCTCATCATTTTCACATACATGCATTGAAGTCTATGGGGCAGCATGGTGGCTTAGAGGTTAGCACTCTCGCATTGTAGTGCAGCCCAGTTAGATTGCCAGACAGGGCACTATCTGCACAGAGTTTGTACTCCTCATGTCTGCATGGGTTTCCTCCGGGCACTTTGGTTTCCTCCCACAACCCCAAAAACATACAGATAAGTTAATTGGCTTCCCCCTAAATTGGCTCTATATTTTGATACATACACTACACGATATATATAAATATATATATATATATATATATATACAGTATACTGTATATCTATATATATCTATGTATATATAGAAGTACATTTCTTCCAGAATAAAATGAGCCATAGATTACTTTTCTCCTATGTTGCTGTCACTTACAGTAGGTAGTAGGTAGTAGAAATCTGACAGAACTGACAGGTTTTGGACTAATCCATCTCTTCAAGGAGGATTCTCAGCATGGCCTGGGCGTAGAATATATACCGTACATTGCTATTGGGGATACATCTCTATGGCGAATATGGTTCCTTCAGGTAGATGAGCCTATTAAGATAAGAAAGCTTGTTCCCATCTGTGCGTTGGGGAGACTGGCCAGCATCATTGTATAAATCCCTTTCAGGGAGTGTCTTTATAGAGAATATCCTCAATACCAGAACCTACTGTGAATCCCTTCCTGTCCCTGAGTAAAAGCAATGGTTCAAGATCAGGGTGGTGAAGGCAGAGCAGAGGAGAATGAAGTGTAACCAGCAGCTCATGGAATTTAGAAAGAGTGGACAAATCCAAAACATGGATACAGGTTAAGAAGAGGAATGGTGCATACAGATACAGGAACGTATTCACCTCTCCTGAGATTATTCTAATATGTGTACTGCTAACAGCAAGTTTATTCAATCTTTTGATCAAGTTACTCTGCAACTCATCTCTTTAGGTTTGTTTATAATTTTGAATTTGGCCCAGACATTGTCAGCAATGGAAATATGATGATAAAAGGCAACACAGGAGGCAAAAGGCAATACATTTCATTATTTCAAAAGGCTTTTAACAGCAAGAGATAGTTGCAAAGCACCATATTTTTGGAAAACACTTGCTTTATATTTTTAAAATAGATGTTCATCATGTACATGATTCAATACATGTACACACACACACACACACACACACACACACACACACACACACACACACACACACACACACACACACACACACACACACACACACACACACACACACACACACACACACACACACACACACACACACACACACACACACACACACACACACACACACACACACACACACACCTGTTCTTCTTACCCACCCCTTAAATTGTAAGCCTATTTGTAAAGGCTCCCCATGTGCTCTTCTCCACCACCTCATGGACTTACTGACTCGTCTGTTATATTTATCCCTATACAGTAGAATCTCATTATAGTAAACTCTGATAAAGTAAAACTCTGTCCTCGGGTCCCAGCAAATGTATCTGTATAAATATACAATGTATGACCAATTCTGATATAGTAAACACCTGATCAAGTAAGCTAATTTTCCTGGTCCCATGGAGTTTACTATAACGGGATTCTACAGTATTGTAATCTGTGCACAATAGTTTATCGGTACATCATTATTTTGTGTACCATTGTTGTAATGCCCCTATGTAACATTGTTTATTGTTGTAATGCCCCTATGTAACATTTATTGTTGTTATGCTTTCCCTATCTATTGTCCAGCGCTGCGTAATATTTTAGTGCTTTATAAATAAAGTTCAATGATAATAAGAAACAATTTCAACGTGTGATTTTAAATGCATTCTTGGCAAATGAATAATCAGAGCACACACAGAAAGGCAATTAACATCGACCTCAAACTTATTCACCAGGATGGATTTTAACTGTTCATCTGAGTCATAATACTGCATTTCATGTAAACTGCACTCGTGGGAAATTTCTCAGGAAGAAAATTTTACAAATCTGGAAGTGGGTGGAGATTGGCCTGAAAGCTTGAGACATGAGGGAATTTCCCCTATGAGGGTTTTGTATGTATGTACAGGCTTACAGTTATGGGAAGAGTAGATATTACTATTATCTTCATGATATATTGGTTGCAGACAAAAATGACAACATCAAAACCTCACATAAATCAGTGGGTGAACAATAGTCAACTGACTTGCCCGTCATAGGTACCTACATGTGCCTGTTAACATTAGCCTGCAGAAAGTACCCTCAATATTAAGTAGCTAGTGGTGCCCCCAAGTATTAGGTAGCTAGAAGAACCTCAGTATTAAGTAGCTAGAGACGCCTCTGACTGAAGGAAAATCTTGTCAGTGGAATGCAGAGAGCAGGGTGAGTAACCTCTCATTTACACTCTCATCAGGACTTAGGGAAGGAGGTGTGTGGGGAGAGGAGTGAGTCGCCTTTCCACCGTCAGGCGCCTGTAGGCAAGTGCCTACAGTGCCTTATGGTAAATCCGACCCTGGTGCTGACAAATTATTTTTTGATAAGATGAAAAATTATCTCCTTGGAGAAAACTAAGAGGAAAAGTTAATAAGATATGGCCCATTGTGTGCAAATATAATAACTTGCAATGTAATATGTTGGTGCTTTATAAATACAATAAATAAATAAATGTACACAAACCATGATTGCAATATTCATTTTTTATTCACTGGCTGTATAGGCATTGCTAACTTCCTTTATTGGACTCGAGCTATGTCCACAGGAGGGCACACAGGACGGAGGTGGGAGAGTCCGGCAATGGCGAGCTGGCAGCTCTATACTTTATACACAGATCTCTGGATCATGTGACTGACTTTCCAAAGGAAAACATCTGCACGAAATATGACAGGGAGCATTGCACGTTCTCCCATTCACCTTTACTGACAAAGATGATGGCGCAGAGTGGACTGTGCATGCAGATATGCACCCAGTATAACAAGTTGGAACTCTTTACTGAAGAAAAACCTGCAGAGGTAAATCATACACCACCATCAGGTAATGCAGCTTACTTAGATACCCTGACCAGACGTCCCATTTTACCTGAGACACGTCCCAGGTTCACAGTCCTCTGTCCCAGGCTGCAATGTGTCCCAGGTTATGTCCCTCTTTTGGCCACCGGGTGTCCCAGTCGTGGAACTCTGTGGCCACATGAGGTAATGTTTGCCTCATTAAGGGCCTGTTTCCACTGTACGCAGATTGGATGCAGAATGGATGCAGAAAAACTGACTCCAATGAATGCCAATGGGCCTGTTTACACTTAAAGAGAATCTGTACTCTAATATTCTTACAATAAAAAGCATACCATTCTATTCCTTATTTTCTCCTGTGACCCTCTGTGCTGTTTCTGCCACTCTCTGCTGCAATCCTGGCTTGTAATTAACAGTTTTAGGCAGTGTTTACAAACAAACTAACCAGCTTCTAATAGGCTCAGCTAAGCATAGTGTGTGAGTCATCCATAGTATGCAGGGGGCCTGCAGAGGGTGTGTATCGCTTCTACCAATCACAAGCAGCCCTGCACATTCCACACAATCAAGCTTTAGCCCGACAAACAGGACAGAGGAAAGATACATTGATTTATTACAGAGACAGTGCAGTTAGGAAAGACTGCAGTAAGCCAGAGCAGATTAGAACAGGCATAGGAACTTATAGGATAATGGCAGTATTTGTATAATGGCAGTATTTGTATAGCGCCTTTCTCCTGTCGGACTCAAAGCGCTTGCGAGGCAGCCACTAGAGCGCACTCAGTAGGCAGTAGCAGTGTTAGGGAGTCTTGCCCAATGAACTCCTTACTGAATTACTGGCTTACTGAACAGGCAGAGCCGAGATTCGAACCCAGGTCTCCCATGTCAGAGGCAGAGCCCTTAACCAGTACACCATCCAGCCACTGCTAGAAGAACTAAGGCTGAAAAATTTGTTACAGAGTCTCTTTAACGTGATATTTCTGATGCAGATTTTCCCATAGGTATTCATTGGCGTCTATAAGGGCCTGTTTCCACTACACGCAGATTTGATGCAGATTGGATGCAGAAAAACTGACTCTAATGAATGCCTATGGGAAAATCTGCATCATAATAATTGCGTTTAGTGGAAACAGGCCCATAGGCTTTCATTGGAGTCAGTTTTTCTGCATCCATTCTGCATCCAATCTGCATCAAATCTGCGTGTAGTGGAAACAGGCCCTTACCGTTTGTGGAGCCGGAGTAAGGGCCTGTTTCCACTACACGCAGATTGGATGCAGAATGGATGCAGAAAAACTGACTCCAAGGAAAGCCTATGGACCTGTTTCCACTAAACGCGATTCTTCTGCTGCAGATTTTCCCATAGGCATTCATTGGAGTCAGTTTTTCTGCATCCATTCTGCACCCAATCGGCGTGTAGTGCAAACAGGCCCTAATCGTTTTCTGCTGCTTTATATGTGTCAGAGGTAACGGTAGTTGCATTTCATTTGTCGGAGGTAACGGTTATTGCAATTCATGTGTCAGAGGTAACGGTGGCTGCAGTTGTTATTTGGTGGTCATATAGACTACCTTGCTGGTTATTGTTACAGCATTTGGCATTTTGGGGGCTCATGATTAATAAATGGTATGCTAATACTGTAGCATCGGCAGCTTCTGCAGATTTTGCACAAAATCTAATCCCACCATAGTCATAGTGTAATGTCCTATAATATAATTATGTATTTACTGTATATAGCACTGGCATCTAAGGCAGCACTTTACAGAGAATGTAGTCATGTCCTTGGCGGGGGTCACAATCTAATCCCGGCCATCGTCAAAGTCTAATGTCTCGCCATATCATTATTATGTATTTATGTAGCACTTGCATCTTCTGCAGCACTTTACAGAGCACTTAGTCTTGTGGACTGACATCCATGATGCAAGTCTCCCATTTCACCACATCATTGTAGGAACACTGCTTTCTTATGTGTTTGGGGAACATTGCCTAATTACCTGTTAAGGGTCACTTTGCCTATCTGTGTTTTGGGAGAAAACTCTGGCCCACTGACTCAGAGTTACATTACAGTTCGCTCCGCCCACACCGTGTCATGGACACACCTATTTTTCCACCGTGGTCATGGACACTCACATTTTTTGGCGTGGCACGCTTTGTGCACCAGACTAGATTCCCCCCCCCCCTTCCCCGTCCCAGGTTGAGCCAAGAAAAATATGGTCACCGTAACTATAGTCAAATATTGGTAATTTAACAGATAGTTTACTATGTCCTGACCTAACTCTACTCTCACACAGAACCCTCCCTCTTGATGTCTAACGCTAGCCGATTGCCCCAGGTGGTGCCTAACATTACAACTCCCCTGTGGGCAGTTAACCTTAACCCTCCCCCACCTAACCCTAGGTGGGTAACTAATCTTAAAGGATATCAGTAACAAATGAGAAAAAAAAACAGTTTTTTGGCATAAAGTATTAAAATTCCCTCTCAAACTGTGTAAATAGTTTTTTTTTTTTTTTATAAATGGTTCTTTAGAAATAACATTTATTTGTCAGTGTTTGTAAACACTGACGGATGACGGAATGTAAGGCTAATCCATCTGTTAGGTGTAGTTTTTATTATTATTGTTTCAGAAATATAACTGCTGCCTACCTATTTACAGTGGCGTCCCTACCATAGTGCGCAGGGGGGCGGGGCGCACCGGGTGTCAGACACCCAGGGGGGTGTCACCACGACCCCCCACAGCAGCACAGCAGGAGGGAGAAGCAGGGCTAGAAGGAGGGGCAGTGGGGGCAGCGGTGGGGAGGGGGGAAATATCCCCCCCTCCCTCACCTGGGACCCCTCCTTCTGCCTCTCTCCCCCTCCAGAATAGCGGCGACAAGTGCGGGGCGGCCGGAGGCGTATGAACAATTACTCACCTGATTTCCGCGTTCCAAGCGTGGAGCGCAGCGTCATGACGTCACAGGTCTCTGTCTTCAATGCCGCCCACTGTGCTTCCTGATTAGTGGAAGCACAGTGGGCGGCATTGGAGGCGGAGACCTGTAACGTCATGACGCTGGGAACGCGGAGATTAGGTGAGTAATTGTCTATACGCCTCCGGCCGCTCCGCACTTGTCGCAGCTATTCTGGAGGGGGAGAGAGAGGCAGAAGGAGGGGTCCCAGGTGAGGGAAGGGGGGATATTTCCCCCCTCCCCACCGCTGCCCCCACTGCCCCTTCTTCTAGCGCTGCTTCTCCCCCTCCTGGGCATCTTTACTGGGGGGGGGGGAACTGTACTAGCTATACTGGGGGCAACTAAACTAGCTATACTGGGGGCAACTAAACTAGCTATACTGGGGGGCAACTAAACTAGCTATACTGGGGGGCAACTAAACTAGCTATACTGGGGGGCAACTAAACTAGCTATACTGAGGGCAGGTATACTAGCTATACTGGGGGCAGCTATACTGGGGGCAACTATACTAGCTATACTGGGGGCAACTAAACTAGCTATACTGGGGCAACTAAACCAGCTATACTGGGGCAACTAAACCAGCTATACTGGGGGCAACTATACTAGCTATACTGGGGGCAACTAGTTTCACTGGGGGCAACTATACTAGCTTCACTGGGGGCAACTATACTGGGGGAAACTACTAGCTATACTGGGGCAACTATACTAGCTAATACTTTAAATTACAGTTAGCTCCGCCCTCATCCGGTCATGACCACGCCCATTTTTTGCCGCGAAGCACGCCGCAGGTTGTGGCCACGCCCATTTTTTTAGGGGGGGGGGGGTGTCTTTTAATACCCAGCACCGGGTGCCAAATGCCCTAGGTACGCCACTGCCTATTTATCATTAGTGTAATCTAGTGATTTGCAGAACCGTCGTTACAGCAGCTATAAATTACAGCTGCCAGCCTCCGTAGTTTCTTGTAGGAATCCCACACAGGGAGGACACCCCAGATTGATTTCAGGCAGACGCTGGGCAGCATGACAGTGAGCACAGAACGTATGTGCGCCGTTGCCCGGCAACCAGACTCCGGCATCTCTGCAGAGGTCAATGTGTGCGAGTACAAGAAACTACGGAGGATAGCAGTTGTCATTCATAGCTGCTGTAATGGCAATTGCAAATCATTGGATTACACCAATGATACTAGGCAGCAGTTATATTTCTGAAACAATAATAAAAAAACTACCCCTTACAGATGGATCAGTCTTACATTCCGTCTCCGTAAGTGTTTACAAACACTGACAATTAAATGTTATGTCTATGGAACCATTTTTTTTTTTAAAAACCATTCACACTGTTTGAGAGGGAATTTTAATACTTTATGCCAAAACCGCTGTTTTTTTCTACTTAGTGACTGATATCGGAATTTACAGTAATAGCTGAGTCTTTAATGGGCACCGATGGTAGCACCCATATGTTACGGCGTTTATCGTGCCCAAATATACATGATCCTCAGGAACATCCAGAGGCTTTCTTCCTTCTATTAGGGCCTGAGCCCACTAACACAGTTGTGCGCAGTTGTGTCCGCTTTTCAGCAACACATCAATGTTACAGATGCTGGAAAGCAGACACAACTGCTAACACAAATGCGTTAGTGGGCTCAGGCCCTTAGAGGGAACCTAAAGCAAAGTGACAAGAAAAGAGTTTCACTTACCTGGGGCTTCTACCAGCCCCCTGCAGCCGACCTGTACCTGCGCCATCCTGGAACGATGTTCCGGTCCCCTGCCGCGGCTAGGTTCTCTGTGCCTGTGCGGCCCTGGCCACGTGCGTCCTCGCTCTCGCCGCCCTTGCCATCCTGCGCATGCGAAGTACGAGATTTCTCTTTCTACACATGCGCAGGACGGCAGCGAGAGCAAGGACACGCAGCCAGGTCTGCGCAGGTGCAGTGGCTCGAAAAAGGAACTTAGGTGCGACGGGGGACCGGAGGATACAGGATGGTGTGGGCACAGGTGGCTGGTAGAAGTCACAGGTGAGTAAAACTTTTTGTCACTTTTCTTTAGGTTCCCTATAAGGTCTTTGGCAATTGTGCAGCCCTGGACCAAAGTACAGTGTTCAGAAGGCGCGTGCCATCAACCCCCAAGATTGTCACAACGTAGTTGACTATTTAACACAGAACACCTCATCTTCCTCACCTTCCGCACGGAAGCGTGACATATCTTCCTCCTCCTGCTCTGATTCTGGCACCTCACTTAACACTCAGTCGGCCGCCACCACCAAAGTGCCACCACCTCAGGGCTCAGCAGTGTGGACATATTTTTGTGTGTCTGCCTCAGATGAGAGCAATGCCTTCTGTACTCTCTGCCACCAAAAATTGAGCCATGGAAAGACCAAGACCCGCGTAGGGACAACTTCCTTACGAAGGCACATGATGACAAAGCGCAAACTGCAATGGGATGACCACCTGAGGAAAAGTAGCACACAAAAGCAAAGCTACACACCGCAGTGGAAGATATCAGGCCGCAATTATTTCTCAAAAAAAGGCGATACCCAAACTGTACCGTGATGTTAAAAGGCAAGTGGTGTCATCTCTAGCACACAGCGTTGGGTCAAGGGTCCATCTGACCACGTGGTCTGCAAAGCGCGGTCAGGTCTGCCCGAAAGACTAAGTCAGTCCTCACACACAGCATCCCGTGTGACTGCCTTCTCCGCCACCACCAACAGGGTCCAGGACTCCAGGCGGATTCCTGAATGTTTAAGGCCGCTGCTAGCAGCAGCCGCTATAATAATTTTTCTGGTGCGTGTACATGCCTGCCTAATTTTTCTGGCTGCACTGTGGCTGCAACAACAAAGCAAAGGGCATGTACATGTGTCAATTCCCCTTCGTGATCATTACCTTGCCGCGGTGAAGGGGCTTGCGTATCACAATGAAGCAGTGACCGCCGGCTATATGAGTGTCTTGGGGGGGAGGTTGGCACACCCAAGATAATAAGGTCGTTGCTTCATTGTGGACAGACCACATTCGATCAGCTGGACAGTCACTGTTGTTCTGTCATTGAGCTACCTCAGCCCGGCAACCATATGGGCTTGAAAACCACTATCATCTGCACTCTGGCCATGGTGCGGACCAGTCCAGCACGGCCATCACTACACAAACAGCTGTTTGCGGTGCGTTACACAGTGAGTTTGGTCTGTCAGTGTGAAGCAGTACACTAATTACACTACCTAAGTGAAGTATACACATGCAAGATGTTTTAAAACACTTTAGGCTTCCAATTTAGCATGCAATGTGATTTCTGCCCTTAAAACGCTGCTGTGTGCCAAATCTGGATTCAGGGACTTTTAGTGTGTATCCCACTCCTCCATGCAAAAACTCAGATGTTAGAACCCTTGAAACATCTTTTCCATCACTTTTGTGACCAGCATAAATGTTTCTAGTTTTCAAAGTTCGCCTCCCCATTGAAGTCCTTTGTGGTTCGATAAGTTTGCGCAAACGGAACTTTTTGCGGAGGTTCACGTTCGAGGTTCGCGAACGGAAAATCAGAGGTTCGAGCCATCTCTACTATTTCACAACATCCCAAGGAATTGTAGGATAGAGCTGGAGAAAAGCAGTTTGCACTATAGGCTGTGGGTGTTCTATGTTATATACTTCTGCATAAATAGTGCTGTCGGTTTATGATCTATGCAACGGTCTCACTGCAAAGAATTAAGTTAATAAACATTTAAATTCTATATAAACCCTAAAAAACATTGCATGGAACTAAAATTATTCTTCACACGGATCACAATAACGCTCTTGTACTGTGGGGGGTAGGACTGATGCAGAACTAGTTAAAAACAGACAGGCCATGTGAAAACTTTGCAATAAATATACAGTGGCTTGCAAAAGTATTCGGCCCCCTTGAAGTTTTCCACATTTTGTCACATTACTGCCACAAACATGAATCAATTTTATTGGAATTTCACGTGAAAGACTAATACACAGTGGTGTACACGTGAGAAGTGGAACGAAAATCATACATCATTCCAAACGTTTTTTACAAATCACTAACTGCAAAGTGGGGTGTGCGTAATTATTCAGCCCTCTTTGGTCTGAGTGCAGTCAGTTGCCCATAGACATTGCCTGATGGGTGCTAGTGACTAAATAGAGTGCACCTGTGTGTAATCTAATGTTAGTACAAATACAGCTGCTCCGTGACGGCCTCAGAGGTTGTCTAAGAGAATATTGGGGGCAACAACAGCGTGAAGTCCAAAGAACACACCAGACAGGTCAGGGATAAAGTTATTGAGAAATTTAAAGCATGCTTAGGCTACAAAAAGATTTCCAAAGCCTTGAACATCCCACGGAGCACTGTTCAAGCGATCATTCAGAAATGGAAGGAGTATGGCACAACTGTAAACCTACGAAGACATGGCTGTGTACCTAAACTCACAGGCCGAACAAGGAGAGTGCTGATCAGAAATGCAGTCAAGAGGCCCATGGTGACTCTGGACGAGCTGCAGAGATGTACAGCTCAGGTGGGGGAATCTGTCCATAGGCCAACTATTAGTCGTGCACTGCACAATGTTGGCTCTTATGGAAGAGTGACAAGAAGAAAGCCATTGTTAACAGAAAGCATAAGAAGTCCCGTTTGCAGTTTGCCACAAGTCATGTGGGGGACACAGCAAACATGTGGAAGAAGGTGCTCAAGTCAGATGAGACCAAAATGGAACGTTTTGGCCAAAATGCAAAACGCTATGTGTGACAGAAAACTAACACTGCACATCACTCAGAACACACCATCCCCACTGTCAAATATGGTGGTGGCAGCATCATGCTCTGGGGTTGCTTCTCTTCAGCAGGGATAGGGAAGCTGGTCAAAGTTGATGGGAAGATCGATGGAGCCAAATATAGGGCAAACTTGGAAGAAAACCTCTTGGAGTCTGCAAAAGACTTGAGACTGGGGCGGAGGTTCACCTTTCAGCAGGACAAAGACCCTAAAGATAAAGCCAGGGCAACAATGGAGGAATGGTTTAAAACAAAACATATCCATGCATTAGAATGGCCCAGTCAAAGTCCAGATCTAAATCCAATTGAGAATCTGTGACAAGATCTGAAAACTGCTGTTCACAAACGCTGTACATCTAATCTGACTGAGCTGGAGCTGTTTTGCAAAGAAGCTGTAATTGCAGCAAAAGGTGGTTCTACAAAGTATTGACTCAGGGGGCTGAATAATTACGCACACCCCACTTTGCAGTTATTTATTTGTAAAAAATGTTTGGATAATGTATGATTTTCGTTTCACGTCTCACATGTACACCACTTTGTATTGGTCTTTCACGTGGAATTCCAATAAAATTGATTCATGTGTGTGGCAGTAATGTGACAAGCATGGCCGGATTTCAGGCAAGGCCACATAGGCCATGGCCTAGGGCACCAGGAAAACTAGGGGCGGGCTGTGGGCAGCAGGGTGGTATTAGCAGTTAGCCTGGCAAACATTCATCCTGCTACACAGAGTTTGCACATAGCGGTGTGTGGCTACTAACAGCTGGATCTGGCACATGGGGGAGGAAGGGGCAGCGAACAGACACTTACAGTGATCTCTGACCTGCTTTTACTCACTAAATGTGTTGCCTGCCATGAAGCTTACAAGCTTACAAATGTGTTGCCTGCCAAGAAGCTTACAATCTAATCCCTGCCATCATGTCACTAACTGTCCTCAGAGAAGTTTATAATGTAATCCTTGCCATCACTTCACTAACTGTCATCAGAGGAGGCTACAATCTAATCTCTGCCGTGTTGCGGGGGGGGGGGGGGGGGCGGTCGGGGGCAGCTGGTGAAAGTGGGCCTTGGGCGGTAAGAAGTACAAATCCGGCCCTGGTGACAAGATGTGGAAAACTTCAAGGGGGCCGAATACTTTTGCAAGCCACTGTAGCAGTCTTTGTAGAGGCATCATTTTAATTATAACTTTGTGCCAAATTATATTCACAACCTTTCCATTCTAGTTGCATTTTAATTAAATGCTGTATTGGTTCTATATATAAGGGAAGGTAGTTTCTATACATAATTTCCCCTAAGCAATGAATACAAGGAACTGCCAATGAAATACTTTTCCGCTGTTCTAATTACACTTATCATACTCTTATGGTATCCCTTATAGAACAGAGATGAACAAAGAGAAAGCAGGAAAATCACATTACCATAGAGATCATTACTTTACAGTATCATTTTACAGACAGTGACATGTTGTGGTTGCTTTACTATACTGGAATTTAACCCCCTTGGCGGTATGAAAAATACCGCCAGGGGGCAGCGCAGCAGTTTTTTTTAAAAAAATTTTTTTAAATCATGTAGCGAGCCGAGGGCTCGCTACATGATAGCCGCTGCTCAGCGGCATCCCCCCAGCCCCGCCGATCGCCTCCGGCGATAGGCGATCAGGAAATCCCGTTCAAAGAACGGGATTTCCTGAAGGGCTTCCCCCGTCGCCATGGCGACGGGGCGGAATGACGTCACCGACGTCAGCGACGTAGGGACGTCATTGGGAGACCCGATCCACCCCTTGGCGCTGCCTGGCACTGATTGGCCAGGCAGCGCAGGGGTCTGGGGGGGGGCCCGCGCGCCGCACCGGATAGCGGCGATCGGGCGCGCGGCGGCGGCGATCGGGGTGCTGGCGCAGCTAGCAAAGTGCTAGCTGCGTCCAGCAAAAAAAAAATTATGTAAATCGGCCCAGCAGGGCCTGAGCGGCACCCTCCGGCGGCTTACCCCGTGTCACACACGGGATTACCGCTAAGGAGGTTAAAGTAATTATGTTGATGCTGCCCACAAAAGAAAAATCTGTGAGGATGAACTAGGCTTCTGCTGTCCCCCTCCGGAAGAGCGTACCTTTCAGCTCCCTTTCTATTCTGTCAGCAAGTGGGTAATTGTGTCCAGCAATGAAAGAATAACCCCACCCCCCAATCAAATATACTAATTTGCATAATTTCATGTCTCAGAACAAACAGGTTTCATTTTCAAACGATGGAAACAGAAAGTGAGGAAAAATCTGAGTTAAAGACAGCAATAAAATCACTGTCCATTCCTTTAGCATGCAGAACTTACATTAAAAAAAAAATCTCTGGAGTTGGGCTTTCAGCTGTGTGTTAGTAAAATGTTCCCCATCACATCTATAACTCTGTTTTCTATTGTGTGCCATTAGCTCCCCACCTCCGGCACAGCTTTTGGACAATCACTGGCTACAAGTGTATTCCCTTGTACCGCATATTATATACAGTGCATACGGCAAAACCGTGTACACTCACTAGATTATTCTTGAATGAGGCAGCTGGTCATGGCCATCTTGGCTGAGAATCTAGCATGTGCACAGCTTTCCATCAAGGTCACTTAATGACCCAGCATCCTGGCTCTTTAAGTAACAATCGGCAACCAAGTCTATTGTTCCCCTCCTTACCCCTCCTGCCGAAAGCCATTTTGTTGTGTGCCACCTGTCATCCCTTCTTCATAGCAACAGTTGCATTACTCTGCTATATACCTATATACAGTATAGGTAGCCGCACAGTGCTTGGCTTCCAAAATTCTTGCCTGAGGGTCAAGTTCTGATCCCCCTCAGATCATTTATTGTGCATGTGTACACATCTTAAGTCCTATATGCTGAGGTTTTTAATCAACACAATAGTCAGGACCAGTGGTATTGAAACAGAATACAATAGGAAAGTTATTGTCCCACCTGTCACCTAGGGTTCACACTGGAGGCCATATGCAATTCACTTTTTCTCCTGAGTTTTCTCCTTGAAATCTACTTCATGTCTTGTTATCCCTCCCATAAAGTATATTTCAACTAATTGCCGATTGTTAGTCTTGTCGCTCTTGTCGCTCTGGCGCTACTGCATCTTACTTGTTCAGCTGTGTAACCCGTATGAACCGTAAGTACCAGGCTCCGGCTGAGTGGAATCCACCAGACACTGACTCAGATGAGATTATCAAAGATTTATTCGTAACCTAACAGTGGTCATGGTAGTTGCAATCAACCCAAAACACTTCAATGTCACAACACACCTCCCTTGCACATCAAAAGTCAATAATACACAATCTCTGGACTTCACAGCCAGTGCACCGGTAAAACCTGCGGAAGGAAACGGTTAGTTACATACAAATTATAGTGAGCTACAATAGGTCTTCTTGTACAAAAATCAACCACTTTACAGCATATACAGATCACAGTACCATTGTTGGGTGTTGGCTGGGGAACAGGCTGGTCTACTGAGCAATTCAGTCCAATACTTAATCAGTTCTCAGTCCCTTGCAACCAAGTCCAAGCTATATTGCTCAGCCAAACCTTGGTGGAAATTTGTTACAGATCGCAATATGGTACTGAATAGTTGACAGTTCGTTGGTTGGTCCAATCGGGACGTTCACCTTGCTCCAAGATCTTTTAGACACTTTAGGTTGTACTTGCAGCACTCAATACACTTTACTCTTAATACCTCCCCTCTGGATTGGGCCTTCCAAAACAACAAACAAAATAAAATATAAATCAAATAATCAAAAAGGGTTAAAGCAAAATAAAGATAAATAAAATAAAATTCGAAGTGACTGATGCACCCCTGTATACCATCAACACCACCCTCCTACAATAGAACTCTCTTTAAACGCACTTTGACTTTAAAGCTGAATAAGCTCTGAACCTTGCAACGTTGCAACAATTGTATTCCAACTTAGTTGACTCTGTATCTTGATCGGGTATCACCTGGTTTCTCCTGCAGTATACTTTAATATCACAAGACGCAATGTAACTCCTCCTCTTCCACTTAGCTTTGTAATACTGACAGGTTCTCTTTAGATATCAGACTCTTTGTAATTATGCAGAACACATCAACAGATGAAGTTTAACTCTTGACTTGAAACAGACCTGACAGGAGTAATGTCCAGGACCATATGCAAGCGGGGGCTGTGTCAGCTCAGCAGGGCACTCTATGGAGGCTATGAATGTCTCTCAGTGACAGTAGAGCCTGGACATTTTATAATCAATAACAACTTGTCTCACTTTATATTAGCAGCTTTGTTCTGCATAAATAACTGTATTCTCAGCACAAAGTCTCTGTGACTGTACAGCATTCTCACAAAGGCAGTCTTTAGCAATACCACTCAGCGACAGAATTTGAGCCTCTCCTGGTTCTAAGTTGCATTCATCAGCAAGCTTACGCTGGACACTGGCTACTAACTGTACACACTTTGTAGCTTAGTTTTTGCTCTCAGGCCTATACTCATCTGACTGTGAATATCTTTAGGTCAAGCTTAGTCCGGGTCTGTCGCCTCCGGCTTCTGGGTAGTGTCCAGCCCACTGCCGCTGTCCTTACTGCTCGACTGTGTCTTTCACTGGATGGCCGTCGGGTCTCCTTAGCTTCCGGGCGACTGCTACGGCCTTTCTCTGCGCTGGTCTGGCCTCCCACCCTGCTCTGCACCACTCGCTCCTGCTTCAAGTCCTCTCTCCTCCATGCTCTCTCCCGCTCTCCTCTGGCTCACACTAGCTCCCTCCGGTTACACCCTTCTAGACCCTGCCCCCTGCGCCTGCGCTGTGTCTCTCTGACAGGCCGTGCAGGGCTCTGGAAAGTTCTAGCAAATTCCCCTGCTTTGCATACTGCGGTCGCCTAGCAACTGATTAAGCGACCTTTCTTTTGCTTCTTATGTGCCGTTTTGGTTCTAGCAGCTTGATACTTAGTCTAAAGGCAGCCCTACACTGGTCGATTATGCCACCAGATCAACCAGCAGATAGATCCCTCTGTGATCAAATCTGATCAAAGAGGTATCTATTGGCTGCCTACACGGCAAACAGATTTTGAATTGATTTCACTTTAAAACCAATTCACAATCTGTGGAGCTGCCGCTGCCGCCGGCGTCCCCTGCATACATTACCTGATACGGCTGGCGCGAGTCCCCTGGTCTCCACTCTGGGCTCCAGCTTCGCTTTACTTCCTGTCGGGGGAAGTTTAAACAGTAGAGGTCACTCTACTGTTTAAACTTACCCCGACAGGAAGTAAGTGAAGCCAGCCGAGCCCAGAGTGGAGAAGGGACAGCGGGGACACGAGCCGGCGGAACAGGTAATGTATTGCCGCTAGCGTCGGTTGTCTGACATTCGAACGCCGATATCGACGCACTCCCCACGGCGATCGAGAAAAATTTTCTGCATGGACAGATCGACAGGATCGATCGTTTTCGGGCGGAAATCAGTGATCGAATCTGCTGTCTATCGGCGCCACACACATAGTAATGCTTTAGTATTCTGGAACCCCTCTTTTTTTTGGGGGGGGGGGGGGTACATCTATCCTTGTGGTAGCTGAACTCCCCATGCTGGTCAGGAGCCAATTCTATTGGCTTCTGACCCTGTACTCATTTTTCTCAAAGTATGTAAAATGCGGAAAGACGTCTCTGGTCCTTAAAGGAAAAAAGTGAGAGGAATATGGAGGCTGAGATATTTATTTCCTTTTAAGCAATGCAGATTGCCTGGATGTTCTGCTGAACCTCTGCTGCTAATACTTTTAGCCATTCTCCCAGAACACACATGCAGATCTGGTGCTTGACTTATGTTTGATTCAGACACAATTTATGCATAAGATCATCAGGACACTGGGCAACTGGTATTGTTTAACCTATTGCCGACCACATCACACCAATGGGCGCGGCCGCGGCAGGAGCCCCTGGACCGCCTAACGCCGATTGGCATAAAGTCCTGGGGCTTGCTTTTGCAGGAGATCACGCTCCGCCTTCAGTCTCCCAGCGGCGATCGCCGCTCCCGCCGCTCGGAGACTGTTAGATAGCGCCGTCAAATTACTATGTACAGCGCTGCAATCTAAGTCAGCGCTGTACTGGGGTCAGCCGTGTGACACGGCTGTCCCCTCTGTGGCAGGGATGTCATCGGCTGTCATAGGCTGATGCCTATGACAGCTAATCACGCTGATTGGCTGGCAGGGGGAGGGAGGGGGATTTGAAAAATTAAATAAAAAATATTCGAAAATAAAACAAACAAATATTTATATAAAAAAAAAATCTGGGGAGCCATCAGACCCCACCAACAGAAAGCTCTGTTGGTGGAGAGAAAATGGGGGGTGGGGGGACGGGGGGGATGTCACTTGTGTGCTGTGTTGTGTGGACCTGCAGCATGACCTTAAAGCTGCAGTGGTCTATTTTACAAAAAATAGCCTGTTCTTTAGGGGGGTTTAACACTGTGCTCCTCAAGAGGTTCAAAAGAAATAAATATGGCAGCTTCTATAGCCCCCTCACTTCAGTTGTCCTTTAAGGGGACAGAGACAGCCAGTACTGAAAGAGTTAAATAAGTATCAAAGGGCACATGGTGTTTTTGTTGAAGATTTGATTGAGAAAGACATGCATAAAAGGTATAATTATGTTTTATTTGTTGAACAGCCTTTTTGACTTTTTCGCATCTTTAACACATTTAAACAGGTTCTGAAAGTTCTCTCTGTACTGTCTTTTAAGTATAGTCCAAAAATAATCTAGAGAAAAAACAATGCAAATCAGGCAGGGGAGACAAGACCCTGATGCAACAATCTGTGCATGAGAGTTTCAGGATGTCCTGTAAACAATGTCTCATAAACTACTCGGTATCATTATGGCCAAATGGAAAGCAATACTGTCCTATTTTCAGGACCAGAGATACACTTTAATGTCATCTATTTTATTGAAATGGGGAAAATGTGAAGTTCTGCTTAGAAGATGAAAGTAGCACACTATAACTTTCACTTTCCAGCTCATTGTTATTACATTTTTCTTTGTGATTATTACCTTTAGAATATTACTGAGGTGAAGAATTTATAACTTAATTAAAGAACTGTCACAGAGAAAATGATATATGGGGCAGTAGATTATATATTATGGTGAAAAGGCTCACCAAATATGAAGTTTCTGTGTGATGTAAATGCTGCCGCCTCACTCTGTGAGCCACAATTTACAGCTCTCAATATCCTAAATTACATATTTTGCACTCCAGGTGACGACTTTTATGTTGACAAAAAAAAATATAGCTATATGGAGTTGTTTGGAGTGAGAAGTAGAAATCACTAAACCTCTATTAATTAAAGCATCCAAGCTTGGCTGATTTTGAGGAACCTATAAGACCTGACAGCTGAGTTACAAGTTGTTCTTTAGCTAAACAGTTGCAAAGCCAAGAGATCTGCAAGATATTCTTTGAGGTTCTGTTAATTGAAAAGGCTTGTTTCAGATTATGATGTATGAAGTAACAGATCTGAATTATTTTTCTGGTTCTGTTCATTTTTCAGGTTTTATCCCTTAAAGAAAACCTGTAATAGAAATAGTTCACCTCGGGTGGGGGAAGCCTCCGGATCCTATTGAGGCTTCCCCCGTCCTCCTGTGTCCCACGGCGGCAGCGAAAAACCTCCCGGAACGGCGGGGATGTAAGTATTTACCTTCCCGGCTCCAGCGCAGGCGCAGTATCGGCTCTCCGCTCAGAGATAGGCGGAAATAGACGATCGCTGTCAGGTCGCTCTACTGCTCAGGCGCAAGGCTCCTGCGCCTGTGTAGTAGAGCTGTGTAGTAGAGCGGACCCGACAGAGATCGGCTATTTCCGCCTATCTCCGTGCTGAGAGCCGCAACAGTGCCCCCGCTGGAGCCAGGGAAGGTAAATATAGCAAGCCTTGTCAGGCTTGTCGAGCTTGATTTACAGGAGACTTTGGGGGAGCCAGCGCTAGATTGCCTGCTGCTACAGTGGAGGGGGAAGCCTCATTGGGACCCTGAGGCTTCCCCCTCCCGAGGTGAGTACCCCCCAGGGGACTTTTTTTTGTTACAGGTTCTCTTTAAAGTAAACCTGAAGCAAAAATAAACTTATGATATAATGAATTGTATGTTTAGTACAGCTAAGAAATATAACATTAGTAGCAAAGAAAAAAGTCTCATATTGTTTTCCAGTACAGGAAGAGTTGTTGTCTATCCAGAAGAGCTTCTCTGAGCTCTTCGACCCAACCCAGTCATGTTTCCTAAAGCACTTATACACCAAAGAAACAGTGAAAGACAGCTTCAGAAAAGGTTTTACTGCAGGGAAGTTCAAAGGACCATTAGCTCTGCTCTGTTTATAGTTTAAAATAGATAAATTGCAGTTTGTAGACTGAAAATATGACAAAATTATGCAATGTCATAAAAAAGCTGAAAATAAAAATATGAGAATCTTTTCTTTGCTACTAATGTTCTATTAATTATCTGTACTACACATACAATTGATTATATCACAATTTGTTTTGCTTTAGTGTCACATTAATGTCTTTGTTGAAATGAATTTTGTGTTTGTTTTTTACACAAGTGTAGCTTTTACCATTTTTTTTCACAAATCAGTGTTTTATTGGTTTCTAAAGGAGAAGCAATTACCAGCACAAAGATGCAAATAACAAATGGAGGCTGGGGAATTAACAATAGCTTCCAAAATACTGTTGTCCTACAGAACCAATAACGGGATGAAGAGAGGCAGTTTGCCATGTTTCTTTTAAATGTGTTTTTTTTTTTTTTAATAAATTGGCAACACACCTCTCTTAAGCTCATTTTAAACCCTTGTTCCCCATGCAGGCTATTATTGCGAGGAAGTCAGTCTGCACGGGGCTTCACCTCCTGATCAATACCAGCCAGGATGAGCAATGTTATGGGGAAGGCCCTGCAAGAGCAGGGCAGAAAACTTTCCTCCTTTGTGCAAAACCTTCTTTTCTATGTGTAGGAAATAGTGCTCCACCCCTCCTCCGGTGCCCAGGAGGAGGACAGGATAACTACCCCTATGCATGTGGAAGTATCCCACTGTGCAGGCGTGACCACACTCGCACAGATGCAGTACGGCTGCATTCATGCCTGAAGAGAAATGCGGCCCCAATCTATAGCCTCTATAGGATCCAGGGGCTTCCCGCTTCTTAAGTAAGTATGTCTTTTTTTTAACCCAAAATGAATGTGACATCATGCCCATGCTGCTCCACCCGCCACATAGAAACAGAATATGTTGCAATCCTGCAGGATAATGATGCATCTGTTAGCCTCAGCCCATCCATGTCGCTCGAGGGATAAGCCTGGGCCGCTTATAACAATGAGTATCCTGGTAAAAATGAACCCGGGGGCCCTCCTGACAGACCCCCCCTTCACTAAAGTGGTACTAGAGGCCTTTTGTTGCTGCCCAATTTCCCCATAGGGCCATGAGCCAGCTGCTGAATTCTCTGCAAAGGCCTCAGGGAGCACAACTAAGTTGGGGGGGGGGGCACTGGAGGGGGTGTCCAAATAGGCTAGGCTGCCTGTATGGTAGGTCTGGCCATGCCACTGTCTGTTGGTGTAACCTCAACTACTAATGTCTGCTATCTGGGATGGCATTTGACTCTGTGCTCTCATTCAAGCCACATATTACCACATTAACTACCTCCTGCTACTCCCATCTCTGAAATATATGAGCATGACCTAATCATTTCCTGCCTTGGCTACTGTAACATCTTGCCCTACAACCTACAAAAACAGACTGGCACCTCAGCAATCCCCACTGAACTCTGCTGCCTGTCTAATCCACCTCTCCTCCCATTCTTCAGATCAGGCCCCTTCCTACCAGTCCCTCCGCTGGATGCCAATTACCCAAAAGATCCACTTAAGACTTCTAACCCTATCATTTAAAGCTCTATATAACCTATAAAGATACCATCCCACCTGGGACCTTTGTTTCTTCCATGAAACTATCCTGTGCTCTAGCCTGGTCACCTCTTCTAACCCTGGGATCCAGGACTTCTCATGAGCACCCTCTCCTTTGGAATTCTTTCCCACATCATACTCTAAGCCTGGAAAACTTTAAACCACCTTCAAAATGCACATCTGCAGAGAAGTGTATAATTTATCATAACCAGATGTTGTGGCTCCTTGCTTCAAGATTGCAAGGGCAGGGTTCTCTGCCTAGTGTTTCATTGTTTCTGCTGTAATTTATCTATCAAACTAACATGTACCAGTATTGCTGAGATTATAAACCACACATGAACTATGTATGTATTTTGTACTGCATGTTGCTCTACTTATGTACCTATGGTTATGTTGCAAGATATAAACATTTTCAAGCCAGCAATCAGCTTGTCTGGATCATTTGGAGACTGGGGAATCTTTTAGAGATATCTATAGCATACAATAGGGATATATACAAAAAAGCCAATATCTGAAGTCATGCTATGAAATGCTTTCCAGGCCTTCTGGAGAAGAGGTTTTATATCACTAGAGAATTTCAACATAGGTTTTTCTCTTTGAATGGTTTGTGCTGGTTAATAAACTATAATTGGAGGCTATATTACATAATAATATTGAGCCAGGATCTTTAGGTCCCATAAAACATGGATTTTAAACCAATATGAGAAATTTCACGCTTTTCCTTGTGATCAGAAGGTATTTTGGAAAGTGCGCATGTTTTCTATAAGGCAATCATTTTCTAACAGCAGTATGGCTTTCAGATCCTTTCATGCACGATCTCTAACAAGCTGTACATAAAGAATTGGATATGGAAAATGTCCTCTCATTAGTAACCATGATGTTTTCATATTATGAACATATGCAGAATGGTAATTTAGCAATCCCTGCACTGAATAACCTTCACAAGGAGCGCCAAGTTTACAGTAATGCTATTATGAAAACGTTGGAATGTGTTGCAGGCACACAATTATTTCACGAATAAGCCCTGCCGATTGGTTAGGATGTGTTCCTGGTCTGATCTCAGCCTCCTATACAAGAAAACCCCCCACTTCTTATTTTAATGCATAATACACCCTTATATACTGTATTTAATGATTTTTCCTTCATGTTATGCCATTAGGCTGGGTATGAACTTGGCATGAGCGTGCAAAGCAATCCACAACCGTTTCTGTGGCAGCTGCTGGTATAACTGGTAAGTCCATAAACTGTATAAGCCTGAAAGGACTTTAATAGTACAGTAATGAACAGAATTCTGTGTAGGGTGAGGAGGACAGAGGGAGGTAGAGACTACCTGATCTTTGCTATAATGGAAATTCCAGGGACGCATGGCGGTGTTATGCTGGTGGCCATACACCATTCAATTATCACTCAATTTTGTTTTCTATTAATATTACGATCAATATTAAGGGCTAAGATCAATAAAAAGATTGATTCGCAATGTTGGTTTTTAGTCAGTTCAAAAATTATTGATCACTGATCATAAGAAAAACAACAATCAACCCTCCCCCGCTCCCTTTCCCCAGCAAACCTTAACTTCCGTCTTGTCACCAATCCACGGAAAAAAATGCACTTACTATTTGTATCCCTATTTTCCATTGTGGGCAGCACTCAAACTTCCTGTTTCCCTGTCAACAATATTGCCATTGGACCCCCACAATATGCAGTTACACCTGTAAACCTACTTATCAAGGAGCAAAAATGTGGAGGTCTCTGGCTCTTATCCTCAACCTGGAAAGTGGCAGGCAGTCTTATGGCCCATACTCACGGGCTACAATTGTCGCCGCAACCTCGTGGCACGCGCGTGTTGCGGCGACAGGTCGCCCGTGAGTATGGCGCACGCACCCCGAACTGTCGCTCGTCGCTGCTGTTGTCAGGCGATTGGCGCGGTCAATCGCCTGGCGACAGTTGCCGGCGCAAGTTCGCCGCAACTGTCGCTAGTCCGCATGTGTATGCGGACTAGCGACAGCAACCTATATGCAGAACACGGAGCTTCCGGCGGGGGGAAGGAACGTCGGCGACAGCTTCCGTCGCACCGCTGATCCCTCTTCCGCAGTGTGTATGCGGAGGGACCCGGCGACGAGCTGTCGCCGGTCTGTCGCGCACACGCTCCTGTGTGCTAGCGACTAGCAACAATTGTGGCCCGTGAGTATGGGCCATTAGTGTCACTTGCTGCTTGGGGATCAAAAGTTGAAAGGAAAAGGCAATAAAATTGTTGCTTTTTATTATGCTTCTCTAAATGGGTTTATTAGGCCAGTTAGTGATTTATAAAACTGAGCCTGAATACATGCCTGACTTCCCAGAAAGGCTTCCTAGGTATTCTCAGGATTTCTGGCTCTTCACTAACTTTGTATAGGCAAAAATCAGAACATAGTTGTAAACCAAAGCGGTGACTAGCCTGCTGGAGTGACTCCAGGCGAGTATCCAAGTCGGATCAATTAAAGTAGCTCAGGTGATAGCCATGAGCTCCCTGATAACCATAAGACCCCAAATTTAGAAATTGGTACTTAGTGTCAGTTTGTAAATTCAGCTTAGTCTTGTTCAAATTTGCAAACTGGAAAATTCAAAACAAAGAATTGGCATTTCTGAAATGTTGTCACACAAAATGTATTTTGCATGAAAACCTGGATAATTTCTGGTATTCCTAACTTCGTAACTGTTGACACAAGCATGTTTTGTAGAAAAAACATGTAATCCTTATTTCAATTCCTATTTGATTTTGCTAATGCAGTGTTTCTTAAAGGGACTCCAAGCAGTGCAGAAACTATGGAAAGATGCATATCATTTTAAAGCTCTCTTTCTCCTCTTTCCAATGATATATAAACCGCCACCCTACGCCTTTTAGTTTTCGCTATTTTCGCGATTGAAATTGCCGCGGCCGTGATTTCAATCGCGAAAATAAAGAAAACTAAAAGGCGTAGGGCAACGATTTAAGTGTCGCCAGAAAGAGGAGAAAGAGAGCTTTAAAATGATATCCATCTTTCCATAGTTACATTGTATTACACAGGCCGACTTTTTCTGCTGAATGGAGCTGCTGACACTGGGGAAAGTGTCGTCCTGTGTAATACAAGTAACTATGGAAAGATGGATATCATTTTAAAGCTCTCTTTCTCCTCTTTCTGGCGACACCTAAATCGTCGCTCTACGCCTTTTAATTTTCTTTATTTTCGCGATTAAAACCGCGGCCGCGGCAATTTCAATCGCGAAAATAGCGAAAACTAGAAGGCGTAGGGTGGCGGTTTATATATCATTGGAAAGAGGAGAAAGAGAGCTTTAAAATGATATGCATCTTTCCATAGTTTCTGCACTGCTCGGAGTCCCTTTAACATTTTTACCCTGGGGGAACCCTTCAAATAATTTTTGGATCTCAAGGGACCAGGATGCATGATTTTAAAAGTGTATGTGGTTATTCATTGTAACGGTCTTGTTTTTAAGCTCATATTCCATGTTTCTTACTTACAGTGTTTCCTATTATAATAGGTGTTTTTCATGATAGACCCCACAATTATAATTTTCCCATATAACAGTACTCCTTATCTTTATCTTTATGATACCCCCCACCCCTACCACATGTGGGGTGAGCATACAATGGGCTTGATTAATAGCACGGCTGTGCTATGCTGTTAACACGCAAGGTGATGCACGTGCAGCTTTGCACGCTCAAAGGCTTATGTACGCATGCTAACTAATGTTTGCGCACGATAATGCGCGCATTTGCATGCGAACGCTTGCGTGATTGTGCGCAAACCTTTGTTTAACACACGGGAGTAAACCTTTGCGCGCGCAAAGCTGCGCAAGTCACTTTGCGTGTTAACTGCATAGCATGGCCGTGCTATCAGTTAACACTCTTTTGTGATTGTGAATCAAGCCCAATGAGTGAAGGACACAGGGGAGGCAAAGAGGTACTTTTGAAGCTTTCTCAGCCCACCACTGTCACAGGAGGGGAAAATGCCAAGAAACTTCTGCAAAGACTTCCAGGAAACCTGGTTGAGAAAGCCTGTGCTAATGAGTCGCCGGGCATTCGACAAGGTATTATTATTGTATTTATAAAGCACCAACATATTACGCAGCGCTGTACAATAAATATATACAAGGATACAATTGAGCTTAAAAAACTAATTCTTGGTAAATAGAGGAGGTAGTGGTGGACTTACCTCCTCCAAGCAGACACACAACGACTGTAGTAAAGACAGTCCATATATTTTATTTATGAACTCCAAATAAAATAAATAAAAATAAATAAATAAATAAAATTAAATAAAATATAATAAATAAAATATATTAACTGTCTTTACTACAGTCGTTGTGCGTCTACTTGGAGGAGGTAAGTCCACCACTACCTCCTCTATTTACCAAGAATTAGTTTTTTAAGCTCATTTAGCTTCCTTTTATCCTTTTGGCGCCTCTGTTCTCCGGCATAATATTGAGTCCACCCTGGGTGGAGGGTTAAACCCGCTTTTTCTCATCTACAGAGAGCGACTTCTTATTCCTGACTCTGAGTGGGGACAGAAAAATCTCCCCACTTGGTTTTACAGTGGTTGCCTAATGGTAACCCTGGTTTGTGAGTATTAACCACTTGCCGACCGCCTTAAGCCGATGGGCGGCGGCAAGGGCTGGGCCCAAACGACCGCAATACGCCCATCGGCGGTGGCGGCGGCGGGCAGGGTTATGCAGCGATCGCGTCATTCGTGACGCGATCAGCCGCCGGCGACTGGCTCCGCCCCCCCGCGCTGTAACCCGCTGGCCGTTCGGGAAGCGCCGGCGGGTTACTAGCACCCGGATCGCCACATGTAATAGGTATAATAGGCTTTGTAATGTATACAAAGCCTATTATACTGGCTGCCTCCTGCCCTGGTGGTCCCAGTGTCCGAGGGACCACCAGGGCAGGCTGCAGCCACCCTAGTCTGCACCAAGCACACTGATCCTGCCCCCCCTTCCCTCTGATCGCCCACAGCACCCCTCAGACCCCCCCTGCCCACCCCCCAGACCCCTGTTTGCACCCAATCACCCCCTAATCACCCATCCATAACTCCCTGTCACTATCTAAAAATGCTATTTTTTTTAACCCTAAACTCCCCCCTGCTCCCTCCTGATCACCCCCCCCCCTCAGATTCTCCCCAGACCCCCCCCCCCCAGACCCCCCCCCCCTGTGTACTGTATGCATCTATCCCCCCTGATCACCTGCCAATCACCTGTCAATCACCTGTCAATCACCCATCAATCACCCCCTGTCACTGCCACCCATCAATCAGCCCCTAACCTGCCCCTTGCGGGCAATCTGATCACCCACCCACACCAATAGATCGCCCGCAGATCCGACATCAGATCACCTCCCAAGTGCAGTGTTTACATCTGTTCTCTCCTCTAAACACCCACTAATTACCCATCAATCACCCATCAATCACCCCCTATCACCACCTGTCACTGTTACCCATCAGATCAGACCCTAATCTGCCCCTTGTGGGCACCCAATCACCCGCCTACACGCTCAGATTGCCCTCAGACCCCCCCTTATCAATTCGCCAGTGCAATATTTACATCTCTTCTTCCCTGTAATAACCCACTGATCACCTGTCAATCACCTATCAATCACCCATCAATCACCCCCTGTCACTGCCACCCATCAATCACCCCCTGTCACTGCCACCCATCAATCAGCCCCTAACCTGCCCCTTGCGGGCAATCTGATCACCCACCCACACCAATAGATCGCCCGCAGATCCGATGTCAGATCACCTCCCAAGTGCAGTGTTTACATCTGTTCTCTACACTAAACACCCACTAATTACCCATCAATCACCCCCTGTCACTGATACCCATCAGATTAGACCCTAATCTGCCCCTAGGGCACCCAATCACCCGCCCACACCCTCAGAACGCCCTTAGACCCCATCCCTGATCACCTCGCCAGGGCATTGCTTGCATCTATTTCCCCCCTCTAATCACACCTTGAGACACCCATCAATCACCTCCTGTCACCACCTGTCACCCCCTAGCACACCTACCCATCAGATCAGGTCCTAATTTGCCCCGTGTGGGCTCTTGATCACTCGGCCAAACCTTCAGACCCCCTTCCGATCACCTCCCCAATGCATTGATTGTATCTATTTTCCCCTCTAACCACCCCCTGAGACACCCATCAATCACTTCCTGTCACCCCCCTAGCACTCCTATCCATCAGATCAGGCCCAATACAACCTGTCATCTAAGAGGCCACCCTGCTTATGACCGGTTCCACAAAATTTTCCCCCTTATAGACCACCTGTCATCAAAATTTGCAGATGCTTACACCCCTGAACAGTCATTTTGAGAAATTTGGTTTCCCGACTACTTACGGTTTTGGGCCCGTAAAATGCCAGGGCAGTATAGGAACCCCACAAGTGACCCCATTTTAGAAAAAATACACCCCAAGGTAGTCTGTTAGGTGTATGACGAGTTCATAGAAGATTTTATTTTTTGTCAACAGTTAGCGGAAATTTATTTTTATTGTTTTTTTCACAAAGTGTCATTTTTCACTAACTTGTGACAAAAAATAAAATCTTCTATGAACTCACCATGCACCTAACGGATTACCTTGGGGTGTCTTCTTTCTAAAATGGGGTCACTTGTGGGGTTCCTATACTGCCCTGGCATTTTAGCGGCCCTAAACCGTGAGGAGTAGTCTAGAAAACAAATGCCTCAAAATGACCTGTGAATAGGACGTTGGGCCCCTTAGCGCACCTAGGCTGCAAAAAAGTGTCACACATGTGGTATCGCCGTACTCAGGAGAAGTAGTATAATGTGTTTTGTGGTGTATTTTTACACATACCCATGCTGGGTGGGAGAAATCTCTCTGTAAATGGACAATTGTGTTTAAAAAAAATCAAAAATGTGTCATTTGCAGAGATATTTCTCCCACTCAGCATGGTTATATGTAAAAATACACCACAAAACACATTATACTACTTCTCCTGAGTACGGCGATACCACATGTGTGACACTTTTTTGCACCCTAACTGCGCTAAGGGGCCCAAAGTCCAATCAGTACCTTTAGGATTTCAAGGGTCATTTCGCGGCATTTGGTTTCCAGACTACTCCTCACGGTTTAGGGCCCCTAAAATGCCAGGGCAGTATAGGAATACCACAAGTGACCCCATTTTAGAAAGAAGACACCCCAAGGTATTCTGTTAGGTGTATGATGAGTTCATAGAAGATTTTATTTTTTGTCACAAGTTAGTGGAAATTGATTTGTATTTTTTTTTTTAACAAAGTGTCATTTTCCGCTAACTTGTGACAAAAATAAAATCTTCTATGAACTCACCATACTCATAACAGAATACCTTGGGGTGTCTTCTTTCTAAAATGGGGTCACTTGTAGGGTTCCTATACTGCCCTGGCATTTTAGGGGCCCTAAACCGTGAGGAGTAGTCTAGAATCCAAATGCCTCAAAATGACCTGTGAATAAGACGTAGGTTGCAAAAAAGTGTCACACATGTGGTATCGCCGTACTCAGAAGAAGTAGTATAATGTGTTTTGGGGTGTATTTTTATACATACCCATGCTGGGTGGGAGAAATCTCTCTGTAAATGGACAATTGTGTGTAAAAAAAATCAAACAATTGTCATTTACAGATATATTTCTCCCACTCAGCATGGGTATATGTAAAAATACACCACAAAACACATTATACCACTTCTCCTGAGTACGGCGGTACCACATGTGTGGCATTTTTTTGCACCCTAAGTGCGCTAAGGGGCCCAAAGTCCAATAAGTACCTTTAGGATTTCACAGGTCATTTTGCGACATTTGGTTTCAAGACTACTCCTCACGGTTTAGGGCCACTAAAATGCCAGGGCAGTATAGGAACCCCACAAGTGACCCCATTTTAGAAAGAAGACACCCCAAGGTATTCTGTTAGGTGTATGATGAGTTCATAGAAGATTTTATTTTTTGTCACAAGTTAGCGGAAAATGACACTTTGTGAAAGAACACAATTATATTCAATTTCCGTTAACTTGTGACAAAAAAAAAAATCTTCTATGAACTCACCATACTCCTAACGGAATACCTTGGGGTGTCTTCTTTCTAAAATGGGGTAATTTGTGGGGTTCCTATACTGCCCTGGCATTTTAGGGGCCCTAAACCGTGAGGAGTAGTCTTGAAACCAAATGTCTCAAAATGACCTGTGAAATCCTAAAGGTACTCATTGGACTTTGGGCCCCTTAGCGCAGTTAGGGTGCAAAAAAGTGCCACACATGTGGTATTGCCGTACTCAGGAGAAGTAGTATAATGTGTTTTGGGGTGTATTTTTACACATACCCATGCTGAGTGGGAGAAATATCTCTGTAAATAGACAATTGTGTGTAAAAAAAATCAAAAAATTGTCATTTATGGAGACATTTCTCCCACCCAGCATGGGTATGTGTAAAAATACACCCCAAAACACATTATACTACTTCTCCTGAGTACGGCAATACCACATGTGGCACTTTTTTTGCAGCCTTACTGCGCTAAGGGGCCCAAAGTCCAATGAGCATCTTTAGGCTTTACAGGGGTGCTTACAATTAGGCACCCCCCAAAATGCCAGGACAGTGAACACACCCCACAAATGACCCCATTTTGGAAAGTAGACACTTCAAGGTATTCAGAGAGGAGCATAGTGAGTCCGTGGCAGATTTCTTTTTTTTTTTTGTCGCAAGTTAGAAGAAATGGAAACTTTTTTTTTTTTTTTTAGTCACAAAGTGTCATTTTCCGCTAACTTGTGACAAAAAATAAAATCTTCTATGAACTCACCATGCCTCTCACTGAATACTTTGGGATGTCTTCTTTCCAAAATGGGGTCATTTGGGGGGTATTTATACTATCCTGGAATTTTAGCACCTCATGAAACATGACAGGGGGTCAGAATAGTCAGAGATGCTTGAAAATAGGAAAATTCACTTTTGGCACCATAGTTTGTAAAAGCTATAACTTTTACCCAATCCAATAAATATACACTGAATGTTTTTTTTTTTTTATCAAAGACATGTAGCAGAATAACTTTCACGCTCAAATGTATAGGAAATTTTACTTTATTTGAAAAATGTCAGCACAGAAAGTTAAAAAGTCATTTTTTTGACAAAATTCATGTCTTTTTTGATGAATATAATAAAAACTAAAACTCGCAGCAGCAATCAAATAGCACTAAAAGAAAGTTGTATTAGTGACAAGAAAAGGAGGTAAAATTCATTTAGGTGGTAGGTTGTATGACCGAGCAATAAACCGTGAAAGCTGCAGTGGTCTGAATGGAAAAAAAGGCTCTGGTCCTTAAGGGGCGAAAAGACTGTGGTCCTCAAGTGGTTAATATTTACTCTATCTAGGAACCATTTACCACTACATATTACACTATTGGGGCTCTTGGTGTTCCTTGTTTTTATACAATGATACAAGGATGACAGACATAACAAGGTTATACAACTTAGAACAAAGTTATACAATGCAAACTGTACAAGATACATGATCATGTGATTATGGGCTGGTTAAGTAGGCCAAGTAATACAACTACAGGCTGTCATAGGATAGTAGCACATGATCATGTAGACAACACCAGGGAAGGGAGGACCCTGCCATAGGCTTACAATATAAGGGAAAACTTCCTCCATATGCAACAGGAGTCTCACTGGGTTGATGCATGAACCAGCTGTGTGCTGTAATACTTAATTTCACAGATTACTACACCATCTTTAGAAGTCAATTTTTATGTCTTTAAAGGATACCCCAACTGAAATATGACATAATGAGATAGACATGTGTATGTACAGTGCCTAGCACACAGATAACTATGCTGTGTTCCTTTTTTTCTTTCTTTGCCTGAAAGCGTTAAATATCAGGTATGTAAGTGGCTGACTCAGTCCTGACTCAGACAGGAAGTGACTACAGTGTGACTCTCACTGATAAGAAATTCCCCTCTTTTACCTCTTACTTGCTCTCAGAAGCCATTTTCTGCTAGGAAAGTGTTTTATAGTTGGAATTTCTTATCAGTGAGGGTCACACTGTAGTCACTTCCTGTCTGAGTCAGGACTGAGTCAGCCACTTACATACCTGATATTTAACGCTTTCAGGCAGAGAAAGAAAAAAAGGAACACAGCATAGTTATCTGTGTGCTAGGCACTGTACATACACATGTCTATCTCATTATGTCACATTTCAGTTGAGGTATCCTTTAATGGGATCTAAACTCCTCTGTGCTCTAAAAGATTAGGCACAGCATGATAACCTTGGGGGAAAAATGTAATTACAATTTATGGAAATCTTAAAAAAACATGAAGTTTTAAATACAGTAGATAGTTAAAGCCTCTGGGCCATATGCATTTCACTTTTTCTCCTAAATTTTCTCCTAGGTGATATTTTCACATTTTAGTAGTAAAATGACCTTTAAGCCACCAGCAAGCAAGAAAATACTTTACGCCAGCAAGTAAGAAAATAATTTTGACAGTACTTTTTCCACCTGTTTTTTTTGTAGTTTTTCAATTGCAGGGTGCTAAAAAGTTGTTTTAAACAAAAGATGAAAAATTATCTCCTAGGAGAAAATGTTGGAGAAAAGTGTAATTACATATGGGCCTCTGTCTTTTCCTGTACAGGCAGAGCCATAGCATTGTGAGTCACAGCTACTGATAAGGTTAATTACACTGATGTAGCTAAACAAACACAGGCTGCTCAGAGCAATGAGGTTCCACAGCATTTATATGCAAAATGAAAACTTTTTATTGTGTGTTGTGCAAGAGTTTGGGTCCCCTTTAACGCAAGGTGCATTATTTTTTTTTGTATTGTGGAGTGGAATGCTTTACTCACATAAAACTACAAACGCTGGCATAATGCATGTGAGTATAAAATTAACATGTAACCGCACTGTCCGCACATACTCTCAAATTAATGCATAAGTCAAGACATGTGAAATTGTGCTTTTTTTGCACTATATTTTCTGTGATTTTGCATTGTGCACAATATGCTCAAACAATTTTGTAATTTAATTGTGTTGTTTTTGTTAAATTAGTAATGCTCATAGTAATGCCGGCGGCGATCAGTGTGCTGGCGCAGCTAGCAAAGTACTAGCTGCGTCCAGCAAAAAAAAAATTATGTAAATCGGCCCAGCAGGGCCTGAGCGGCACCCTCCGGCGGCTTACACGGGGTTACCGCTAAGGAGGTTAATGAGCACCTTAGGGCTGCATACACACATCCAACTTTGATTGGACAATTTTACCACTTCCACTTGTTTGATGAGATCTTACCTACACAACCTGTTCATAGCATTCAAAATCTCTTAGCTCTTATGCCACATGGACGTGACACATTTGGATAATTGAAATTAGATGTGTCTACGCAACCTAAGAGATAATTAATTGATAGGGGCAAATATATCTAAAGTCATGCTTTTGCATTAAACATATGTTGAAAAGTGAAAAGGTGTTATTACATTTGTTACAATATAGTAAGCCAGGATGCTGTCAGATGCGAGCTAGCAGCACACTGCTCTTTAGCAGAGCACCTCTCCTGGTAAATGATCATACACTGCACACACTCACTGCAGAGCAGCAAGGCTAAGTGGGGCAAGTGTCACAGATTTCACTTCACTAACTTTAAAATATATTACTGCCTTGAGGAACAGACACACCTTTCGCAAAATCATTGTACTAACGCTCAGTAATTCTGCCAAGTTGGCTTAAGATGAAAATCTTGCCTTGAAGATTGTGCACTGAACATGAAAAGTACAAGTAGCTAGCTACAGGGCAAGCCTCATGTGGTAACTGCAACATATGTGTTTGACTGCCACCTAGAGGTCAATAATAAAAAAACATTATTATTATTATTTAGTATTTATACAGCGCCGACATATTACGCAGCACTGTACAGTGTATATATATATATATATATATTGTCTTGTCACTAACTGTCCCTCAAAGGAGCTCACAATCTAATCCCTACCATTGCCATATGTCTATATTATGTAGTGTAAGTACTGTAGTCTAGGGCCAATTTTTAGGAGGAGCCAATTAACTTATCTGTATGTTTTTGGAATGTGGGAGGAAACCGGAGTGCCCGGAGGAAACCCACGCAGACACGGAGAGAACATACAAACTCTTTGCAGATAGTGCCCTGGCTGGGATTCGAACCAGGGACCCAGCGCTGCAAGGCGAGAGAGCTAACCACTACGCCACCGTGCTGCCCACTACGCCACCGTGCTGCCCGTGTCTTTCTGCAAAACTTATCTAAAAAAGAATCCTAATAGTGATGTAAAAAGTACTTTTTGGCCTATCTGCAAAGCAAGATTTATGTATTTTCATCCAGTGGCAGTCACAACCTTTGCAACCCAGATTGCTATGCCACTGCCAAACAGCATCTAGACAAGCCTCGAAGCGTTTGGAGCAAAGTGTTTTGAAATAATGAGACCAAGATGGGACTCTATGGTCACAACCATAGACACAATGGCCTCAATTCACTAAGCTTTATCAAACACTTTATCAAACATTTGATAATTTACCTCATGGAGAAAAACTCAACTGGCCCATCTGTCAAATATTATCCAGGAAGCACCAGTGGCTCTGCACAAGCACATTTGAACTGGGCATGTGCAAATTCCGAATCGAGCATGCCCCATAAAGGAACCACTTATGCACGAAAGTAAGAAGCAGTGCATGAGCGCTCTTTTTCACTGGACATGCGTGGTTTGGAACTCCTGCATGCCCAGTTCAGAAAGGCTGTGGAGAAAAACCTTCTAGATGCAGAGAGATGAGGGGACCCTGGAAATGGCAAGCATGGTCGGTAGTGTGTACTCTTGCCCACCAAGTTTTTAAATTTAAAGTTTTGGCACACGTCAGGTTTGCTTTAATGGCTTTTCTTTGATGCCTTATGTTTTAAGTTGGATTCCATTAAATGTAAATGAAATATGTTTTGCCTGATCAGTCATCTTTTCTTTAAAGTATAGTACACGTTTTACAAATTCTGTTGGGATGTGCACACATATACGCATAACTGTACCCTCTTACAGCTCCACAGAGCTCTCCCACAAACCTGCAACTTCAATAACACAAACACTATTCAGGCTTCCTGAGATTGATGAATGTGAATTAACAAATGCTTATTTCATTCTTGACATTATAAATAGTCTGCTACAGCTTTCAATGCGTAAGTGGTGATGCAGAAATAAACAATACAAAAGGAAACAATATTAAACCTCATTAAAAAAAAACTCTACACAGTTCATAGCAGAAACCAAGAAAAACGATGTCTAAGTGAAGAGTTATTAAGCTCTGTGTAGCTATTATGTTGGGTAAGAAAAACATTATTGAGAATATAACTAGGCTTTTCCACAGAGGTAGTGCAGAATCAGTGCAGGAGTGCAAACATCTGTTGTACTAGTTTGTACTACTTGGTTATGTCTCAGTATGAATCTTCTATTGTGTGTGCTCCCTCTTGTGGTCAAAAGTTGTATTATACAGGTGAATGGCAGCCAGTAACCAGTGTTAAAGGAATACTGTATTACAGGGATAATGCTAGGTGGGGTCCATCTGTATTCACAATGTAAATGTCACAATTTCTAACATGCTTAGATAAGGTTAAAACATTGCTTCAAACAAGAACATATGACAGAAAAACAATTGTGACGTTTCCTAGCAGCCGTTTTTGTTGACTAGGCACCTTATTCTTATCAGCGTTTTGATAATATTCTTCTTCATAAACAGCAGATTACCCTTTTCATTGAAGAATGTGTGCTATATTGATCCCGAACATTAGACGTCAGAGTGCAGAGACTGAGCTTTGCTGAGCACATGGGAATGGCACGTTAGCTTAAGACCAGACAGCATCAGCTATTTTAGGTATGTCAGTGGTAATAACTATTATTAAGTACATAGTAAAGCTAGCACTGGCTTTGTCTTCATTCTCTCGCTCTCCCTTGGAGGAAGCGATCAGAAAGGAAAGAGAAAACAGAAAAATTAAAGTCTAGTATACATTTTGCTGATTCTGCTTTGCTCATACAGGATATCAGCAGCTGCATACTAGACATACACGGCACTTGCAGTCTCTAGCTTGGTTTTGAACATTATGATAGCTTAAAAATATGCATTTAACCATTTCAGGACCACAGTGCTAAACCCCCCTAAAGACCAGGCTCTTTTTTTCAAAATAGGCCACTGCAGCTTTAAGGCCAAGCTGCAGGGCCGCACAACACAGCACACTAGTGCCCCCCCCCTTTTCCCCCCACCAACAGAGCTCTCTGTTGGAGGGTCTGATTGATTCCCCTGTGTTTATTTTTTTTATCAATATTTTTCTTATTTATTTTTAAATAAATATAACTATTTCTTTATAATTTCTTTCCCTCCCTCCCTGCAGCCAGCCAATCATGGTGATCGGCTTCAGCCTATGAGAGTCGATCGCTCTCTTGTGCCCCAGGGGGACAGCCATGTCACACGGCTATCCCCAGTACAGTGCTGCTAGAGATTGCAGCGCTGTACTTAGTAAAAAGACGGCAGATTCGCTGTGTAACAGTCTCCGAGATCGCGATCGCCGCTGGGAGACTGAAGGCGGAGTGGAGCTCCACCTACCAAGCAGGAGATGCGCGCGTAGCGTGCACGCGATCTCCTGCAATAGCCAGCCCCAGGATTTCACGCCAATTGGCAATAGGCGGTCCTGGGGCTGCTGCCATGATTACGCCCAAGGTGCAAAGCGGTCTTGAAAAAGTTAAAGTGATATGAAACTCAGCATTTCTTCTTTGCTCTAAAAGATTATTTACAGCATAAAATCAACTACCACAAAAAACTTGTAGCAGAACAGCATTCAAACAGTTAAACACAGCATTTTGATCTTCAGTGTAAAGCGCCTTGCTTCAGTGGAAAGCTTCTGGCCGCATCCAAGAGAAGATAACATTATCTTTTGTTTACTTTACTTTTTTGCTGCATTTCTAGCTGTGCTGAAAAGGAGATCACTCTGCTGTAGAATATAGATAGATTTTGATATATAAATGAAGCACTATGCAAGAAAATGCAAAGTCATCTTTCAGAGCAGATAAACTGTACTGTGGGAACTTGTAATTTGTAAACAGAAAATATTACTACTTGTGCACAAAAGCAAATATGGTAACTGTGTGGGTAATAAAAAGTAGGAAAACACATTTTTATTGAATGTTATGTCAGAGTTTTATCCCACTTTATCTAATAAAAAAGACCATTGATGAAGGGCATGGAACAAGCATGAATCATGATTTGCCACAGCGCTGTTGATGCATGGGAAACTTAGGCAGTCACCTATGACACCAGATCCTAGAGGGGGTGCCAAAGGAGAATGCCAACACTATTATTTAGCTACTATATATCTCTACTGCTAAGAAAAGGGAATGTAAAGAAACATAACTGTGGTGTAAATATGAGACAGAAAGGTTGAAGGGTGTGCTGCCACACTACATTTTTGTAAAAAGCAGTAGACTCATTGGAAGAAGTGATAGTTTATGTTTGACTGACCAAGGTATGAGTCTAGTGATATGAAAAGGCAATGTAAAATAATAGTTCTTCTCAGTCATACAGACTGGTCCAACCTGGTAGATCTGTTTGGCTGACTATTGTCCATACTTGGTGGTATGTATATTTAATTAACACATGGCAAAACAATTGTGTGACCAATAGTGCCTGAATAGGAAGTATGTATTGAAACGTCATCACAGACATACAGTGAAATGGTCTTTCTTTGGCATACTTGTAAATGTACCAAAAGGAAGAATTAAGTGGTAAATTTCAAAGTATGATTAACATGTGTGTTAAAATGGTTTGTGTTAGTTATGCTTACATTCACTTATGTAGACAGAATTGTTTTTATATTCATAGTTGTAATAATGCAGCTTTATTTATCCTTTATCATTATTTATTTATTGTATTTATAAAGCGCCAACATATTACACAGCGCTGATAGAGAAAATAGTGTTTCCTTTTGGCACCTTCAGCTTCAACTAGGAAAATATGGACCATTTGGAATTTGGCAAAGCAAATCCAAGAGTTGTTTCAAAACTTGGAGTAATGAGATGGATTTATTCAATACATTACATGTAATTAATTACATTAAACGGAAAGGGAGACACTAGTTTTGTTTGCTAGAATTGGGAATTTAAAACATGAAGCATCTTATACAAAAATGCTGCATAAGTATTTTAGTGCATTCAAAATGTCAAAGGGTACTTGAGATGGCTCATATGCACTTTTTCTCCTGAGATCGTTTTTCATCTTCTATTTAAAATAACTTTTCAGCACACTGCAACTGGAAAAGTACCAAAAAGTAGTTAAAAAAGGTACTATTAAAATTATTTTGAGTATTGTTTTGCTTGCTGGTGGTTTAAATGCATTTTATTGACAACAAGGTGAGAAAATAACACCACCTAAGACAAAACTCAAGAGAAAAATGTAATTGCATATTGACCATATATCATGTTAAACATGTTAAAGGAGACCTGAAGTGAGAGGAATTAGAGTTTGCCATCTTCATTCTCTGATAAACAATATCAGTTGCCTTACTTTTGTGCTGATGCCCCGCCTCTAATACTGTAAGTCACTGGCCTAGAATGAGCATGCAGATCAGATGCTGTGACTCTGGTCTGACTCCGCTGGCTACATGTTTATGCAGGAGAACAGAGGCGCCAAAAGAATAAAAGGAAGCTAAATGAGCTTAAAAAAAATTATTGGTAAATAGAGGAGGTAGTGGTGGGCTTACCTCCTCCAAGTAGACGCACAACGACTGTAGTAAAGACAGTCAATATATTTTATTTATGAACTCCAAATATGCAACGCGTTTCGCAGGTTTGATCCCGCTTCATCAGGCAATAACAACGGAGCAATAGCATATGTGGTCAGTAGAAGAGCCAGGCAACATGTTTGTTCTAGGTGTGTGACTCAAACACAACTAAAGCTAAAGCTCAGCATGACAAAAAAGCAACTGTTTATAAAGGAATGAAGATGGCAGCCTCCATACTCCTCCCACTTAAAGTGCCCATACAGAAACACTGTCATCTGAGAGAGTTGTTTTGCTAGGCAACAGAAAGAAGTCGGGCTGGCTTTTTACAGTGTTGCCTGAGAGTGGCCCAACTTGCATGGCAGGCTCTCTGCATCCAGCCGCTGTCATTTGGACGTCTATCCTGAACAGAAGATGAAGCAGAAGGGGGTTGGAGCGGCGTGTGAATCAGTATGGGAACAGTACCAGAGGTCAGACAACTAATGTATATGGTATAGTTTTGTGAAACAAATACACTGCGCTGATATGCAAATAGTACTGATACAGTATAACAGGCGTGCATCGGTGGTGTGCTTTCTAAGACCACGCTGCACCTCTAATATAGACCAAGCACACAGATGAAATAAACAAAACAAATGTCCTGAGATCAACATTCTGTTAAGCTTGGAGGTGTAATCTCCACAGTCAGCATACAACACATAAGCTGACGTGAAGGAGGTACACACACCAGCACAAGGGATCAGGATATCCCCAGTTTAGTGGAGGAGAGGACTGACTCCAATAGGAGATTGTGGTGCACAGAGCCGGTGCAGATCCGTACAGTCACAAACAACGCTTTCGTAATAACGTCTCAGCGCAAAGTAGCGCTGAGCGCATAAACCAGGACTGAGGAGATCAGGACAGGTAGACAGAATGAACGCCTGCTTAACTAGCCACTACTTAGTGACAGCAAGCGTCCACAATAAGACAGACTGGAATGAGGCAGCCAATGCGTTTGCAGCGATAGCGTGCCTCACAAAGACAGGACAAGATAGTCAGGAAATAGCAGGATCAAGATAGATGAACGTAACACAGACAAATATACAATAAGTATGTTTTCCTAGCGTATTACAATTACAGCTATCAATGAAACTATTTGTAACGTCTGACTAACATATGTATATATCGGCAATGAACCGATATATGACATAAGCAGGAACACTGACTAGCACTGGAGCAATACAGGGAACAGGGCTCAGAAGCATTCGCTATCTCTTCGCAGAGATGAACGCAATCCACAAACGGTAACAGGACAGGATTCAGAAGGATTCGTTATCTCCTCGCAGAGATGAACGCAATCCACAAACAGGACCAGGAGCAGGATACTAGCTCAGCACGGGTGCTCACGATACGCGCAAACTACCAAAACGTGCTGGAAGGCTGACTAACTGAACACAGGAAATAAACAGTTCGTGTACGTATATATCAGCGACACTGATGTATCAACGTAACACGAATACAATGAAAATAACAAAATGCGCAAGTATGCGTATATATTGGCGATGAACCAATATATGACACAAGACAAGCAAGTAACAACTTCTAGAACAAGAGCAGAACTAGGAGGACTCGCTGACCCCTTTGCAGGAGTCAGCGCAGTCCACACGGACCAGGAACGAGGTGGGGCACGAGCAGAGTAACAGACAGAATCTGAGGCTATGGTAGCCCATGAGGCATTGCAGGAAGCAGTTCTTTATACTAAGGTCATCCAATGGGAGCAGACCTGCAGATTCCCACACAAGTGAATGGTAATTAATCACAGGCTGATAGCAGGAAAAGGCAGACAATGATATGCAGCCTGCAGGAAAGGGATTGCCCCTCCATTGCAGCAGACAATGTTTGTTTACACAAAAGCATATTAAACTGTCATTAACTTCAGAGCGACTGCAGATGGAATCAGCAACTAGTTTAAGTGCAAACCAAACTATGCAAGCAAATGCATGTAATGACATTAGAACTGCTTGGGTTACAATACCACTGCAGCCAGCAGTAAACGCTGCAGAAGCGATCATAACACATTCATATAAACAGTTTGTATATCAATCTTCATAGAATATTCACCTCAAAATAAAAGCACATAGCCCTCCATAGCATAAAACCGTATTAAAAAGTAAAAAAATGTACACTCACATGCTCGCGGAGTATTATCAGGCACAGAGTTTTATTGGGCTTTTTAATACATTTTGGACGGTTTTACGCTATGGAGGGCTATGTGCTTTTATTTTGAGGTTAATCCTCTATGAAACCTTTGTAGCCAAAAGTGGGCAATGGATCGGTATAGGCTGGGGATCGCCTGAGAGTATCCCAGAGGTGCATTGGTCCTATTTAACAGGGGGTCATTGGGAAAGGGTGAGTGCCCAGTCTTACAGGTATATTCACTGAAGCTGATAACAGCTAAGGCTGTCCACTCTGAAGCTTGAAGATTGAAATACAAACTGTTTCAGGGGCGTAGAAATAGCCATAGAAGCTGCTATGGGGCCCTGAAGCATAGGGGGCCCAGGTGGCACCTGATTCACTATTACCTTTCTTCAGTGGTGTAGCTAAGAAGCCGTGGGCTGCAGTGCAAGCTTAGCATTGGGACACTCCTCCAGGCATACTATAGATAACAATTGATAGAACACACCAAAACCAATCAAGGACATTCCCAGTGTCAGAGGTGCAAGAAGGGGATGGGAAACTGTGTGTTAATGATCCCTACTATTCAGCTCAACAAGAAGTGCATATTATCAGCACAGGACCAATAAAGAGCTAATACTGTGTTTGAGGGTTGGACCCTTCGGGAGCCCTTAGCCCAAGGGCCCCAATGCAGTCGCTACCTCTGCACCCCCTATTGCTACGCCACTGCCTTTCTTGTGCTCTTCTACCCTCTATCATTGCCCATGGACTATATGAAGTGTAGATTGCACAAGAATGTAAATTTCCCATTAAATTATATCCATAGAGCAGGGGCAGGTGGCAAAGTTTTTCTATGGGGCCCCATGGGGCCACCACTAAACTGTTTATATGAATGTTGATCTCAGGACATTTGGTTTTATTCATCTGCATGCTGGGCCTATATTAGAGGTGTAGTGTGGTCTTATAGTACATTGTTAATGTATTCGGTATGTTTGCTAATTTATTTAGTGGGTGTTATTTTTGGTGATTGGGGGTTTGGATGATAACTCCCTTTAGGAAGCCATGTTGCTGTCATGTTGATGCCTGAACAGGGAAATAGCACCTAAGCACTGAAATTGTGACACTGTTCTGTCAGGGGGACCTTTTTTGATAGCAAATGAAAAACATTATTTTGGTTTCTTTCTGTGTATTGATTATTATTTGATTGATTGATTCTTCTGTTGATTATTGTCTATCTATAAGCATATATCTTACACATATAGATAAGTCTTTTTAGATAAGTCACAACACTGGCATCAATTCACTAAATTTATCTCCTGTCTTTAATTACGTTTCTAGAGTTATCACTATGGTGATGAGGCATTTAGTATTCAGGAATAGAGTTGGCCCGAACGGTTCGCCGGCGAAGTCGGTGGTTCGCGAGTGAATGCAAACTTTTCCAGAAGTTCGATTCGCCCCCATAGTGCATTATTAGGGTCAACTTTGACCCTCTACATCACAGTCAGCAGGCACATTGTAGCCAAATAGGCTACACTCCCTCCTGGAGTACCACCCCCCCCCCCCTATAAAAGGCAGGCAGCGTCAGGCATTGGACTCACTTGTGTGCCTGCAGAAAATAGAGAAGGGATAGCTGCTGCAGACTCTCATAGGGAAAGCGTAGTTAGGCTCTTGTAGGCTTGTTAGCTTGCTCCTTATTGCTAAATAAAAGCACCCCTCAACAGCTCTTTTGAGAGCTAATCTTGTTCTTGTGATCTATTTTTTTTGGTGTGTGTGTGTCCCACTGACACTTGTGTTGCATAGACAGCTTTGGTAATTCCTACTGTGTGTGCCACTGCCAGGCCCAGCACATTCAGTGACTACCTGTGTGTGTGACAGGTGCACAATACCCATCACTGCATATACCTACTACCTGTTGTTCACTTTAGTGCACCCACCTACCTACGTGAGCGCACGCAGTGTCACTGTGCCTGTCCGGTACCTGTCTGTGTGTGACAGGTGCACATTGTAATACCCATCACTGCATATACCTACTACCTGTTGTTCACTTCAGTGCACCTACCTACCTACGTGAGTGCACGGAGTGTCACTGTGCCTGTTCGGTACCTGTCTGCGTGTGACAGGTGCACATTATAATACCCATCACTGCATATACCTACTACCTGTTGTTCACTTCAGTGCACCCACCTACCTATGTGAGTGCACACAGTGTCACTGTGCCTGTTCGGTACCTGTCTGTGTGTGACAGGTGCACATTATAATACCCATCACTGCATATACTTACCTGACAGTCACTGTTGTTCTATCATTGAGCTACCACAGCCCGGCGACCATATGGGCTTGAAAACCGCCACGGCTTGCACTCTGGCCATGGTGCGCACCAGTCCAGCACGGCCATCGCTACACAAACAGTTGTTTGCGGTGCCTTACACAGTGAGTTTGGTGTGTCAGTGTGAAGCATTACTCTAATTACACTACCTGATTGATGTATACACATGCAAGATGTTTTAAAGCACTTTAGGCCTGCAATTTAGCATTCAATGTGATTTCTGCCCTTAAAACGCTGCTTTGCGTCAAATCCAGGTTTTTTCCCCGGGACTTTTGGCGTGTATCCCACTCCGCCATGCCACCCTCCAGGTGTTAGACCCCTTGAAACATCTTTTCCATCAATTTTCTGGCCAGCGTAAGTGTTTCTAGTTTTCAAAGTTCGCCTCCCCATTGAAGTCTATTGCGGTTCGCGAAAGTTCGCGCGAACCGAATTTTTGCGGAAGTTCACAAACCCGATTCGCAAACTGAAAATTGGAGGCTCGGGCCATCTCTATTCAGGAAACATTTTACCTCAGGCAAACCTAAAGTTTTTTTTTTTAACTTCTGTCTTTAAAGAGGAACTCCAGTGAAAATAATGTAATAAAAAAGTGCTTCATTTTTACAGTATTATGTATAAATTATTTAGTCAGTGTTTGCCCATTGTAAAATCTTTCAAATCCCTGATTTACATTCTGCCATAATTACATGGTGAAATTTTTACTGCTGGCAGGTGATGTAGCTGCTGCATGCTTTTTTTGGCAGTTGGAAACAGCTGTAAACAGCTATTTCCCACAATGCAACAAGGTTCACAGACAGGAAACTGCCAGGAGTACCACGGTCCTCAGAGTTTCTTGTGGAAAGGGTTTCACCACAATATCAGTCATACAGCACCCTCTGATGGTTTGTTTGTGAAAAGGAATAGATTTCTCATGTAAAAAGAGGTATCAGCTACTGATTGGGATAAAGTTAAATTCTTGGTCAGAGTTTCTCTTTAAGTTAACTCTTCAATCCTTAAAATAACTCCAGAATTCTAAAGTTAAAGACAGGCTGTTAATTAACTGCCTGTGAAAATAACTACAGAAGAGGTAACTTAAGGAATGAAGAGAAAAGATAACCCTCTCACTGTGCAGTGGCAAGTTTACTCTTGCCTTATTATCTCCAGCATGATCTTAGTGAATTGAGGCCACTGTACAGACATAACCATAGAGAGAAATGACACCTAATGTCAGGGGGATGAAGACCAGGTAATGTCAGCCCTACAAGAGCATAGCGCCCAACTGTCCCTCTTTTGGAAGGATAGTCCCTCTTTGGGAGCTCTATCCCTCTATCCCTCTTTCCTCCTCATTTGTCCCTCTTTCAGGACTTTGTCCCTCTTTCTATGTAAAAATATATATTTCTCTAATAAAAAGTGTATTTGATTGGCTCTAAACTTTATTCCCATACTTTAAATTGATATATTTTTAATTTTAAAACGTTACTATGAAGAAAAATGAACCAGGATAGAAAGGACCAGTGTGGTTTGAATTATAAAACAACATATTTTTCTTTATGATATGTGTGACTAGGGGTGTGATGGGGCGTGATCAGGGATGTGGCAGGGGCATGGCCTAAGTGTCCCTCTTTCTCATCTCAAAAAGTATCAAAATGTCGGGAGGTATGCAAGAGGAAGGGAAGCAACATAAGGGACACCAAGAGAGACCCTGTGACATGTCTCCCTACCTATCCAAAGTAACAGGTGCCTGGGGCATGTGTCATATATACCATGCCCTGCATACACACATTTGACCAACAGTGGCAGCCAGGTAAAATGCAATATTAGAGAACTATATAACTTGGGCACTTACACATCTCTAGAATTAGAGATCCCACAGGAAAAGAGTAAAGAAGTAGCACACATGTAGGTTGATCCCCTGACCCTGGCTTTACAAGGACACAGTAAATAAGCCTTTGTATTGAATTTCCATGGCTCACAGCTCATATGTAATGCACATGCATGATACAAATCAAATTCAGTCCACAAGAGCCTACAAATTATTGGCAATTACAAATCATAATAGTGATGAAGCCGTAATGAAAAAGAACATGGCCAGAAGTTACAGCTGCCTGTTTATTTGAAATGTGACTTCACAGCCTCCTATGCATGCATAATGTTTTCATGCTGTAATTAATTGTACACGCTCTGTTGTGCTTCCCTATAGACACAAGCAAAAAGATCTGTGGACATGAAATTCAATAAACGTTTCTAATGTTGTAATTAAATCTCATGAAATGTGGTTACAGCAGCTGCAAGATGCGCTAGCAGTGACCTTATCTCTATAAAACAGATAATCCATTGCAGAAGTGCGAGAATATATGGACTTTGCTTTATCATGTGTATGACAGATAGGGCTCTCTGCACTCCCTCTCAAACTTTATTAGGTCATCACAAGATTGTCCTAGCAAATGTCAAAACTCAGCATTAGCTCTATTCCCAAAGGGTTTCTCATTCCCTTCATAGACTTTACACAAGTGTGCTATTGTGCTGCCTTACATCTAGAACATGTGCAAGCTAATGCACTTTGAGGATTTATTATGCTTTTGTTTTCTGTCTACAAAAGGTCAATGAGTTCGTAATTCATACATGCAATGACTTTCTTTTCTTTTTAAACCAGAGCAATTTTCTATCTCGAGTGACTACAATAACTGAACCTGTCTCATCTAAACAGCTTCACTTTCTCAACAATAACACAGTCAGATGGCGGCTATTCTTGTGATACGGACACGCTTTTCCATGAAGGCACACATACAAATACACAATTTATGCTGATAAAATACATCAAATAGTAATTAACGCCACCTGGAATATGTGTGGCAACAAGGTGAGCCGTCATTCAGCTCACCCTGCGCCAAAGTGACCGGGCAGCGAGAATCTATGCAGGCGTTTTGCAGACAGTACATTGCCTAGAAATTGGTTTCATTCATCCACATTGATCTACGTCATTTTTTGTTTTTGTTAATATTATTACCTTAATCATCATCATCATCATCATTTTTGTTCATGTAAGCAACATCTTACCTATTTGTAGACTGAGCAGAAAGAGGAAGAAACCATGGACCCATATGCAATTCACTTTTTCACCTAGGAGTTATCTCCTTGGAGATCATTTTCATCTTCTCTTTGAAATAAATTTTCAGCATTTTACAATTGAAAAAGTACCCAAAAGTAGGTGAAAATGTACTATCAAATTTATGTTAAGTATTTCCTTGCTTGCTGGTGGCTTAAAATGCATTTTATGACAAGTTGTGAAATCTGTTAGGAAATCATTTTTCATCTTGTATTTAAAATAATTTTTCATCACTTTGCAATTGAAAAACAAAAACCCTAAAAAAATGGGTAAATAGTGCTATTTTGAGTATTTTCTTGCTTGCTGGTGTTTTAAAAGGCATTTTATTTACTAGTTGTGAAAATATCACCTAGGAGAAAACTGAGGTGAAAAAGTTAATTGCATAAGGGCCATATGTCTCATATCCTATTAACTTTTCTCCTGAGTTTTCTCCAAGCACATATTTTCAATCCTTAAAGTGGATCCGAGATAAACTTTTACTCATTGCATAATTGTGTTCCTTACATATACAGTGGGTTGCAAAAGTATTCGACCCCCTTGAAGTTTTCCACATTTTGTCCTATTACTGCCACAAACATGAATCAATTGTATTGTAATTCTACATGAAAGACCAACACAAAGGGCCATATGCAATTCACTTTTTCACCTGAGTTTTCTCCTAGATGATATTTTTTAACTTGTCAATAAAATGCATTTTAAGCCACCAGAAACCAAGAAAATACTCAACACGGAAGTCCGGGAGAGGCGCTGGTTGTGGGGAAACGAGCGGGACGCCGCGAACGGACCTTGCAGTAACACAGTGGAAGCCGGACAGCTCTGCCGTTGTGATATGTCTATATTTCTTCTGGAGCTTGTAAGTGCATAGAGGGCGCGAGAGGCGCAGTGTGTTTTATATGGAGATAGTATGCTACGCAATGAAGTTTTTATGTTTTTTATTGAGGAATAAAGACCTTTTTTATGACATCATGGATGTGGATTACTGATGAGCCCTTGAGTACCACATATTGAGCCTGAATCCCACCTGTAGATTGGTGGTCATCATCTGGTGAGCTGCTCTGTTATTAGAGGTGGAGGGCACTCGTTTTACCGCTGACACGTTTGATGTGGGTGCAGTGTTTTTTTGCAAAGAAAGCAGGTTACGCTATGTCAGATTGTTTTACAGATATGGTAGCGCGCAGTGGATGTAACTGACTTAAAGAAACTTCTCGAGGATTCAACACAGCGCACTCCAACTATTGCTTTGGACTCAAGGACATTTATGTTTATTGTGTTTGGTGATAATCATACAGTTGTTTTAACGATATAGCAACTTTTTATTGTGGTGGCGCAGCATTCTTTATTGAAATTTTAATCTAATGTCAGACAACCTCTGAGGCCCTCATAGAGCAGCTGTATTTGTACTAACAGAATATTGGGAGCAACAACACCGTGAAGTCCAAAGAACACACAAGACAGGTCAGGGATCAAGTTATTGAGAAATTTAAAGCAGGCTTAGGCTACAAAAAGATTTCCAAAGCCTTGAACATCCCACGGAGCACTGTTCAAGCGATCATTCAGAAATGGAAGGAATATGGCACAACTGTAAACCTACCAAGACAAGGCCATCCACCTAAACTCACAGGCCGAACAAGGAGAGCGCTGATCAGAAATACAGTCAAGAGGCCCATGGTGACTCTGGACGAGCTGCAGAGATCTACAGCTCAGGTGGGAGACTCTGTCCATAGGACAACCATTAGTCATGCACTGCACAAAGTTGGCCTTTATGGAAGAGTGACAAGAAGAAAGGCATTGTTAACAGAAAGCATAAGAAGTTTGCAGTTTGCCACAAGCCATGTGGGGGACACAGCAACCATGTGGAAGAAGGTGCTCTGGTCAGATGAGACCAAAATGGAACTTTTTGGCCAAAATGCAAAACGCTATGTGTGGCAGAAAACTAACACTGCACATCACTTTGAACACACCATCCCCACTGTCAAATATGGTGGTGGCAGCATCATGCTCGGGGGGGGGGGGGAAGATGGATGGAGCCAAATACAGGGCAAACTTGGAAGAAAACCTCTTGGAGACTGCAAAAGACTTGAGACTGGGGCGGAGGTTCACCTTCCAGCAGGACAATGACCCTAAACATAAAGCCAGGGCAACAATGGAATGGTTTAAAACAAAACATATATATGTGTTAGAACGGCCCAGTCAAAGTCCAGATCTAAATCCAATCGAGAATCTGTGGCAAGATCTGAAAACTGCTGTTCACAAACGCTGTCCATCTAATCTGACTGAGCTGGAGCTGTTTTGCAAAGAAGAATGGGCAAGGATTTCAGTCTCTAGATGTGCAAAGCTGGTAGAGACATACCCTAAAACCTATATTCTCAACATGCGGTACGCGTACCCCAGGGGGCACTTCTGATGGGTCCAGGGGGTACTTGGGCTTGATATACTTAACCAAGAATAACAAATTTAGAGATTTAGAAAATTATAATTCTTATTTATACAACACCAAATTAGTATTTTAGCAAATCAAAAGCAATAATAAATGCTTGCACATTGTTTACAATCTATTATCATGTACTACGATTAAATATATATTTGTCAAGGGGTACTTGTGATCATGTTTACTATGATAGGGGGTACTCGATGAGTACAGGGTTTTAAAAGGGGTACACACTTATAAAATGTTGAGAAACACTGCCCTAAAAGACTGGCAGCTGTAATTGCAGCAAAAGGTGGTTCTACAAAGTATTGACTCAGGGGGCCGAATAATTACGCACACCCCACTTTGCAGTTATTTATTTGTAAAAAATGTTTGGAATGATGTATGATTTTCGATCCACTTCTCACATGTACACCACGTGGAATTCCAATAAAATTGATGCATGTTTGTGGCAGTAATGTGACAAAATGTGGAAAACTTCAAGGGGGCCTAATACTTTTGCAACCCACTGTAGGTTATAGGGCATTCCTCAAGCCAAATACTTTTTTTGTTTTGTTTTAATGCTCTAATTCCCTATAAACTAAACAAGCCGTGCCCACAGTTCAAAGTGCCTTGGCACTCCATGTAGCAAGGGCTAATGGGAGCTCAGTCTGGGCAGGAGGAGGAGGAGGAGGTTACTAGCCAGAGATTTCAGAGGCAGAGGGGAGGAGGGAGGAGAAGAGGGGAGTGAGCTGAGGGCTGGAGATTAGAGATGGCCTGAACGGTTCGCCCGCGAACGGTTCCCATGCGAACTTCCGGGGGTTAGCGATCGCGGAGAACCGCAAACTTTTCCGGAAGTTCGGTTCGCCCCCATAAGGAACCATTAGGGTCAACTTTAACCCTCTACATCACAGTCAGCAGGCACATTGTAGCCAATCAGGCTAAACTCCCTCCTGGAGCCCCACCCCCCCTTATAAAAGGCAGACGTCGCCAGCCATTTTACTCACTCGTGTGCCTGCAGTAAATAGAAAAGGGACAGCTGCTGCAGACTCTCATAGGGAAATATTACTTAGGCTCTTGTAGGCTTCTTAGCTTGCTCCTTGCTTATTCTTATTGCTAAAATAGCACCCGTCAACAGCTCTTTTGAGAGCTAATCTTGTTCTTGTGATCTATTTTTTTTTCTGTGTGTCCCACTGACACTTGTGTTGCATAGACAGCCTTGATAATTCATACTGTGTGTGCCACTGCCAGGCCCAGCACATTCAGTTACTACCTGTGTGTGTGACAGGTGCACGTTGTAATACCCAGTACTGCATATACCTACCTACCTGTTGTTCCCAGTGCACCCACCTACCTACGTGAGCTGAGTGCACACAGTGTCACTGTGCCTGTCCGCTACCTGTCTGTGTGTGACAGGTGCACATTGTAATACCCATCACTGCATATACCTACCTACCTGTTGTTCACAGTGCACCCACCTACTTACGTGAGTTGAGCGCACGCAGTGTCACTGTGCCAGTCCGCTACCTGTCTGTGTGTGACAGGTGCACATTGTAATACCCATTACTGCATATACCTACCTATTGTTCAGTGCACCCACCTACCTACGTGAGCACACGCAGTGTCACTGTGCCAGTCCGCTACCTGTCTGTGTGTTACAGGTGCACATTGTAATACCCATCACTGCATATACCTACCTACCTGTTGTTCACAGTGCACCCACCTACCTAAGTGAGTTGAGCGCACGCAGTGTAAATGTGCCTGTCCGCTACCTGTCTGTATATGACAGGGGCACATTGTAATACCCATCACTGCATATACCTACCTGTTGTGTTCAGTGCATCCACCTAATCACTGCATATACCTACCTGTTGTGTTCAGTGCACCCACCTACCTTCGTGAGTGCACGCAGTGTGATATACCACTCCGTGCATACCTGTTAACTGCACCTGTGTGACTGCACATTGTATTAGTCAAGTCAGTGCATACCTTTCACTTCATCCCCCCGATATGGACACAACGGACAAAACAGGTAGAGGCAGAGGTAGAGGCAGACCCGGAGGAAGGCCACCCGGTAGGTCTGTGCGAGGTTGTGTTGATGTGATTTCGTGCAGCCCTGGCCCAAAGTACAGTGCTCAGAAAATGGCACGTTCCATCAACTCCCAAGATTGTCAGGACGTGGTTGACTATTTAACACACAACACCTCATCTTCCACAGCCACCAGCGCTACTTCAAGCACCACATCTGCTGCATTTGACACTTCACAGGAGTTAATTGGTGGGTAATTAACTGATTCACAGCCATTATTGTTACAACCAGATGAAGACGCTAAGCAAGTTACACCACCTCATATGTCTGAGTTAGGCGGCCACACTATGGACTTAAGGTGTGAGGAGGAGGATGATGAAGTACCTGCTGTTGGTGCATTTTTGGAGGTGTCTGAGGCAAATGAAGCTGGGCAGGATGATTATGATGATTATGATGATACGGATCCCACATGGGTTCCTAATAGACAAGATGACCAAGGGGACAGTTCAGAGGGGAAGTCAAAGAGGAGAAGGAGGAGACGAGTTCCTGAAAAAAGCAGGTGGAGCTTGTCATCAGAAACAGCTGGTGGCAGTGTCCGGCGCCATGTTTCGCCACCTATGTACAGCCAGCCAACATGCCCTTCAACATCAGCTGCTGATGCCACCATAGTGCCATCACCCCAGGGGGGCTCAGCGGTTTGTAAATTTTTTAATGTGTCTGCCTCAGATCAGAGCAATGCCATCTGTTCTCTCTGCCTCCAAAAACTGAGCCATGGAAAGGCCAACTCTCACGTAGGGACAAGTGCCTTACGAATGCACTTGAAGAAAAGGCACAAACTGCAATGAGAAGAGCACCTGAGCAAAAGAAGCACACAAAAGAAAAGCCACCCTCCTTCTCCTCTTCCTCCTTCAGGTGCAGCATCTTCAGCCGCTTTCTCCCTTGCACCTTCACAGCCACCCTCCTCTGTTCCGCCTCTGCCCTTGAGCGGTTCCTGCTCCTCTGCCCACAGCAGCCAGGTGTCCATGAAGGAAATCTTTGAGCGGAAGAAGCCAATTTCTGCCAGTCACCCCCTTGCCCGGCATCTGACGACCGGCGTGGTGGAACTGTTAGCTCGCCAGCTGTTACCGTACAAGCTGGTGGACTTTGAGGCCTTCCGTACATTTGTGGCCATTGGGACACCGCAGTGGAAGATACCAGGCCACAATTATTTCTCTAAAAAGGCGATACCCAAACTGTACTGTGAAATTAAGAGGCAAGTGGTGTCATCTCTGGCACACAGCATTGGGTCAAGGGTCCACCTGACCTCGGATGCCTGGTCTGCCAAGCACGGTCAGGGCAGGTACATAACTTACACAGCCCATTGGGTCAACCTGGTGACCGACGGCAAGCAGGGAGTACGTGGCTGTGCAGTGGACCAACTTGTGACACCTCCACGGCTTGCAGGCAGGCCTCCTGCCACCTCCTCTCCTCCTGCTACATCCTCTTCGCTGTCATCCTCCTCCGCCTCCTCCTTGGCTGAGTGGTAGTTCAACTCTTCTGGTTTTGCGATCTCCTCTCCAGCTACACAGCCCCAGCTCCCCAGGGCCTATGCTGCATGCCAGGTACAACGGTGTCACGCCATCTTAGACATGTCTTACCTCAAAGCGGAGAGTCACACTGGACCAGCTCTCCTGGCTGCTCTTAACAAACAGGTGGATCAGTGGCTGACCCCGCACCAGCTGGAGATCAGCAAACGTGGTGTGTGACAACGGCAGTAATCTCATTTCTGCATTGAATTTGGGAAAGCTGACACATGTACCCTGCATGGCACATGTGCTCAATCTAGTCATTCAAAGATTTGTGTCAAAGTACCCAGGCTTGGAGGACGTCCTGAAGCAGGCCAGGAAGTTGTGTGTGCATTTTAGGCGGGCTTACACGGCCATGGAACGCTTTGCGGACATTCAGCAGAGAAACAACTTGCCGGTGAGACGCTTGTTATGTGATAGCCCAACTCGCTGGAATTTGACCCTAGTCATGTTCTCTCACCTGCTAGAACAGGAGAAAGCCGTCACCCAGTACCTGTAAAATTACAGTAAAAGGACACAATCTGGGGAGATGGGGATGTTCTTGCCCAACAACTGGACACTGATGCGAAATGCATGCAGGCTCATGCGGTCGTTTGAGGAAGTGACCAACCTGGTGAGTCGCAGTGAAGGCACTATCAGCGACTTGATCCTGTACGCTTACTTCCTGGAGCGTGCCGTGCGTAGAGTGGTGGATCAAGCTGTGGAGGAGTGTGAACAGGAACAGTTACGACAGGAACAGTTGTGGGAGCAATTTTCATCAGAATCACATGTTTCCTCAACACCTGCGGCAGCACAGAGGGGGGAGGAGGAGGAAGAGTCGTGTGGGTAAGAGGAGTCAGACTCGGATGATGAGGAAGGTGTTTCTTTGAAGGAGGAGGAGGAGGAGGCGGCAGAAGAACAACCGCAGCAGATGTCGCAGGGGGCTTGTGCTGCTCAACATTCCCGTGGTATTGTTCGTGGTTGGGGGGAGGAGGAGGACTTACCTGACGTCACTGAGGAAGAGCAAGAGGAGATAGATAGTATGTCTGGATCCAACTTTGTGCAGATGGCGTCTTTCATGCTGTCCAGCCTGTTGAGGGACCCCCGTATAAAGAAACTCAAGGGGAATTGACAATTACTGGGTGGCCACGCTACTAGACCCTCGGTAAAGGCACAAAGTGGCGGGCATGTTACCAACTCACAAGAAGGTAGAAAGGATGCAGCACATGCAGAACAAGCTGACAACTATGCTTTACAATGCATTTAAGGGTGATGTCACAGCACAGCGCAAAAAAGGTACCACTGCTGCCAGTAATCCTTCGCCCATGTCCACGCAGGCAAGGATAGGACGTCCCAGTGATCTCATGGTGATGTCAGACATGCAGACATTCTTTAGTCCAATGCCACGCCTTAGCCCTTCCGGATCCACCCTCCACCAACGCCTGGACCGGCAGGTAGCCGACTACCTGGCCTTAAGTGTGGATGTAGACACTGTGAGCAGCGATGAACCCTTGGACAACTGGGTGCGCAGGCTTGACCTGTAGCCAGAGCTGTCCCAATTTGCCATCCAACTTCTGTCTTGCCCTGCCTCAAGCATCCTGTCAGAAAGGACCTTCAGCACAGCTGGAGGCATTGTCACTGAGAAGAAGAGAAGTCGCCTAAGTCACAAAAATGTTCAGTACCTCACCTTTATCAAAATGAATGCGGCATGGATCCTGGAGGGATACTGCCCGGCCTAAGACTAAGTCAGCCGTGTGACTGGCTGCCTGCCCCAAGACTAAGTCACTCCCCACACAGCATCTCTGCCCGCAGGCCGCTTGACTGCCTTCTCCGCCACCACCAACAGGGTCCAGGACTTCAGGCAGCCGCTATAATAATTTTTCTGGTGCGTGTACATGCCTACCTAATTTTTCTGGCTGCAGTGTAGCTGCAACAACAAAACAAAAGGCATGTGCCCATTCTCCTTCGTGATCATTACCTTGCCGCAGTGAAGGGGCTTGCGTATCACAATGAAGCAATGGTGGCACACCAAAGATAATAAGGTTGTTGCTTCATTGTGGACAGACCAAATTTGATTAGCTGGACGGACACTGTTGTTCTATCATTGAGCTACCACAGCCCGGCGACCATATGGGCTTGAAAACTGTCACGGCCTGCACTCTGGCCATGGTGCGCACCAGTCCAGCACGGCCGTCACTACACAAACCGCTGTTTGCAGTGTGTTACACAGTGAGTTTGGTGTGTCAGTGTGAAGCAGTACTCTAATTACACTCCCTGATTGATGTATACACATGCAAGATGTTTGAAAGCACTTTAGGCCTGCAATTTAGCATTCAATGTGATTTCGGCCCTTAAAACGCTGTTTTGCGTCCAATCCGGATTTTGATGTGTATCCCACTCCGCCATGCCCCCCTCCAGGTGTTAGACCTATTGAAACATCTTTTCCATCACTTTTGTGGCCAGCATAAATTTTTCTAGTTTTCAAAGTTCGCCTCCCCATTGAAGTCTATTGCGGTTCGCGAAAGTTCACGCTAACCGAACTTTCGCGGATGTTCACGAACACGGTTCATGAACCGAAAATCGGAGGGTTGGGCCATCTCTACTGGAGATGCAGTTGCAGCTTGCCTGTGTGTAATGTGACAAACAAAACATGGCCGCTCTCATTGAATCACAGAAATAAATAAACATAAACTGTTGCAGCTTCTGTGTAAACAACTTGTTGCATTTTCTGTGTAAACTATCTAAACTTTATATAGACAAGTTACTTATTATAGTTAGTTTTTCATCTCGGATCTGCTTTAACAATAAAATACCTTTTATTATGTTTTACCATGCAAGAAAATGCTCAAAATAAGTTTGATATTACTTTTTACCTATTTATTAGTACTTTTAATTGCTAAGTACTATAAAGTTATTTTAGATAAGATGAAACATTATCTCTTGAAAGAAAACTCTCTAAAACATATCCTGACATATCCACCACTACCATGGACAAGGTCTCCTCCTGCCTATCAGCCATCTCCTCCTGGATGTCCGCTAGGATCCTGAAACTAAATCTAGACAAAACGGTATTCATGATCTTCCCACCCCGGCCATCCATGAACCTCCCAGATGTGCATATTACTGTTAACCACACTACCATTCTCCCTACCTCTCAAGCCCGCTGTCTGGGTGTCACCCTGGACTCCGCACTCTCCTTCACGCCCCACATCCAAAACCTCACAAAGTCCTGCAACTTCCACCTTTGTAACATCTGTAAGATTCGCCCTTTCCTGACCTCTGCCACCAACAAACTCCTCATCCATGCCCTCATAATTTCCCGCCTCGACTACTGCAATGCCCTTCTGTCTGGTCTCCCTATGACCCGAATAGCCCCACTGCAGTCCATCATGAATGCGGCAGCCAGAATTATCGACTCCTCCCATCGCTTCACCACGGCGGCTTGAATCCTTCCACTGGCTTCCTATCCAGTCCAGAATCAGATCCAAGATACTGTGTCTGACCTACAAATCTGTCCACAAAACCTGTCCAACCTACATTTCTGATCTTACTCAAAGGTACACACCTAGCCGCTCACTCCGCTCTTACAATGAACTTCGCCTGACCGCCCCCTACATCACCCAGTCCCATGCACGCCTCCAGGACTTCTCAAGAGCTGCTCCAACACTTCATCTTCAAGAAGGCCCTCAAAACTCACCTTTTAACTGTGGCCTACTACCCCTCACAAGTGCTCTAAACCCACAGCTGAACTGTAGTCCCCTACTTTTTGTGTCCCTACCTCTCCCTCTAGATTGTAAGCCTTTGGGCAGGGTCCTCCTCCTTTTGTGTCCTACCTGATCATGCACCTCCATTACTGTGAACCCATGCTATGTATTTGAGTGACCCTAACTTGCCTAATCTCCATGCTCCCATCCAGTGACTGATTAAGCATTACCTTGTACTTAACTGTGCTGTGTGATCTGGTTTTTCTTATATTCCTGTGTTATCATATTGCTGTATGTCATCCCTAAATATTGTCTGTAATCAAAACTAATGTCCAGCGCTGTATAATATGTTGGCGCTTTATAAATACAATAAATAAATAAATAATAAAAAAAAGTTAATTGGATAAGGGCCACTGTGACAATCCTGTGTTAACAAACTAAAGCTCGTTTCATAGTTAACTTTTTCAAATGTCTGCCAACCGATCAGCGCTAACATGTATCTACTGGGCAGAAGGAAAGTATTTTGCGAGAAGTCAAAATTCGGTTTATTTACTGTATTTTACATTGTCCACAGGTTCAGAACATACAGTTCAGCCATAAAAAGCTTTAGTGTAAATGTTTGGCATGCAATTCCTCAATGCACCACTAGACGGCTCTTACACAACCCATTTAGCCATTGAAATGTATTTTAAAGACATCAGTTTATGTCAACTAGCTTTATTTTAGCACTGCTATCAATCATACAGTATAGAGAAGTAGAGAAACTACATTACTGCTACTGGAAGAACTCGTCAAATGCCCATTGTGATCTGCTTTCACATTACAAATACAATAGCAATGACCTTTATAATCTTTCCCTACTCATCATTTTTATTTAATACAACAAGTCTCTAGAGACCCATATTAACCAAACCCCTGTGGCATTTTTCATCTTTTTGCCAAAAGGAATGAGTAAATGGTTGTAAGCAAGAGACACTCCATGGATATACAGTACAAGTAAGCATCAGTCATTGATTTTGTTCAAGTTATTTCTTTTAGGGAAGCATTTTCTGTAATATCTGTCCCTATCCGTCAGCACTTATTATGTTGTTTATGTTGTAGCAACCACTGTGGTATTCTTCAATAGAGGTAAACATTAAATCTGTGCAACAACGCTATTTTGCTTTAGCTTCATTTTAATGAGACTAGTATTTTTATAATTAACCTTATGTTGTGAAAACAACATATCGTATCATTAGGGACCAGAATCATTTACAACCGACCTCCTCTTGATGTATATAGAATGACCACTGTACATAAAAATATGGCAGAAGCCCCTTCAGTCTCTTTATCCCCTGGGTAGCACTGATTAATCACGTGGGTTGTGAACCAAGATATAACTTTTTGCTTTATTTATTGGGTGCATTAAGTTCTGGTTACTAATATTCTGTTTGCATTTAGAGATATAATTATTCAGTCTTACAATGTATCTTCTGTTCAGGCATAACAAAAAAATCCTGCACATTATGAAACCCTCCAGCTCACTTACAACCACCCTCTACCCGTCTCACCCACTCAGCCCTTTTTAAATGGAGGGGTCCATGCCGGGCATTATGAAACCGTCCAGCATGCATACAACCACCATGTATTTATTCATCCAAAAGAGACTAGTAGATTAATCCAAGAGGTAATCCAACACCTGCCTCTCTTTTAAACTGATTTTAATCTTTTTTTTTCATTATTATTTTTTTGGTACCTCCTACCACATATAATCTTACTTCCTGCAGCCCGGCAATATGCTGGTGATAGGAAATATGGACTTTCAGAGGCTGCTAGACCATTTTAAAAATTAAGAAATGTAAACCACAATTATTTGTTAGTCATCTTACAGCCCAAATAGATAAAATAATAAACTAATTAAAGGAGATAGCAATTAAAGAATAAGTTGCTTCAACCACTACTAATTAACCTGTCAACTACCTTAGCATTACAGAAAAAAATAATTAACAATTAAAAACATGTGGGTGCTGCTAGCACTGCTGCTTCTGACCCTGATGATGCTCAAGCTCCTTCATTAGCTGCCTTCACAAAAACATAACAAAATAAGTAATTTCAACAATTGGGGCAGCTGCTTCCGGCCCTCAATCCACTGCAGGCACTGCTAGCTATGCTCTCCAGTCCCTCATGCAGGAGATATATAATGCATACACAAAGATTCATTTACACATTCATATAATAAACATTCAGATGCTCCTGATGTCACCACATCTGCTCTTTTGCCTCCTGCAGGTGCTGCTAGTCGCTTGCTCTGGCACTGTGTTTACAAGAAATTGCATTTCAATTAAGATTATTTCTAAACAGTGAAATACATTTCTTGTAGGAGACAATGCCTAGCAGAGTGGAAAAATCACTTTTTGCTTGTGCCATTAGCCACCTCTTTGCCTTCCTTGCATAGAAAACATACAATTTTACGGTAATTACAGAAAAAAATTCTGTGGCTTGCTTTACTTACTGATGCTTACATTAACTTCCAATATTTGCTTATTTCAATTACACATTTCAATAACACAGTCATAGACTCTTCATCTCGCCCTTCTTTAAAAACAATTCAGAGGAGAAGAACATTTATTTCTCTCTTGGCACAGAGTGAAAGAAAGTGCCTGAAAGAGTTAATTTTCAGACAAGCAAGTGACAGCTTCTGTCCTGTCAGTACTTTGTTGGGAATATAGTAAACATCCCTGGTAAGTGAATTAAACCCATACACGTTTTCCTGCAGAATATAACTTCTGAGGCCAAGGGAGTGATAGAAAAAGGTAAATAGTTCATGTATTTTAATTTTGGGCCACTGAATAGACTGCCATTGACTTTGAGCATTCAATCTATTTTGTAAATGTTTAAATAACATAAAACCATGATCTGTCTAAAAAAAAGGCAATTTTTAGGAGTAGGAGGAAAATACAGTTGTTTATCTCATCAGTTTATTTTTACCTTGGGTTCACTGCTGTGCTTTTGCATCACTCCATGCTGCACTTTGCATTGCTTTCTTGTCCTGCCTGGCTTAAGAAGGCTATTGTGTGATCTTATGCTTGGCTATTGAGCCTAACTGGAACTTACTTTTGTTTGAACTGTGGCTGTAACTTGTCACTATCAAACACAAGCATGTGTTGTTACCAATACCAGGCCAAGGGACTTCCCCCATGTACTTCACTTACGGGCCCTCTGCTTAGAGATGAGCGTAATGACCTAATTACGATTTCGCGAAATTTCGCGTAATTAGTGTAATTACGATTATGGCCGTAAGTACATACAATTAATCAAAAGAAAAAGTAGTCCCTCTTCTACATCAAGTAGGTATATCATGACTCAGAACCACAGCAGTACTCAAAATTGTATCACTTTATTAAACATCAATCATGTTAAAAACAATTAAAACCAAAAAGGGACCCCCTGGCCTCTTGCCATCCACAATTCTCTCCATTATAGATAGATATAATAAATAATCATAGGATCCACTGCATTGGCATGTTTCCCAGAGACCATCAGTTAATTGATCCAAACAAGTGTGTAGCCCACCATCAGGGTCAAACAATCATCATAATAAAGGTTGGGTACTGGATCAATACTGCTGGTATCAATGGGAATCTGATTAATATAAAACTGGTATGAATGGGTGACAAACAATTAAAAATTGCAATATAAATATAAGGTGCTAGTGCTTATATAGGGTGAAAAAGAGTTTCCACGTGTAAATGCTAGTATGTGGTGTTGAGAATGAGTGATGGTCAGAAAAAGACCATGAAATACATTGGCCTGTGCTAGATAATAGAAACTGGAAAAGTCCAGAGCAAAGTGAAAAATGAATGAAGAAACCACGTGAAAAGATCAAGCCAGCAAAGTTCTGTGTAGTCAGTTCATCAATAGTTTGCCAAGCAGAGCTTACCCAGGTAAGAGGAGAAGGATGGGGCCGTGGGGATCCGGATCCGACCGGTTGCGCCGAAGCTACCTCAGGGATATTGACTTCCTGCCTCATTGCTGCTTAAATACTCTAAAGTGATAGGAGACGCGGCCGCGTCATCGGCGTGACCTGGCGCGCCGTCGCCATAGCGACCGCGCTGCCGTGTCCGCCCCTCAAGCTACGGAAAGCTACTGGGTTCTGAATAGATGAAAGGGCACATTGGAGTATATGGAATGGTCTCTCTAGAGACCTCTTGTGGAGAGATAGAGATGAATCATAATAAAAGGAGGTAAATCTCTGCGAGTGAACACCAGAGACATCTAGTGGATGTTCAAAGAAATACATCATGTCATAAATACTGGTAAGAAGGTAGGCAGATAGAATGCCAATATATCAAGACTGAAATAGTTGGAAAATATAGAATATAATGGTTAAATCAATAGTATTAGATAAACATTTCTACTCAAAAATATCAACACTGTTCACAAAAATAAATAAAAAAGGCCCACATAAAAGAATATATACATCTGCGAAAAAAACAAAAAAGAGTTCTCATAAAGTTTTCCCCACTATCACATCCCAACAGAAGGAAGTATGGAAAATGATGCAAAATTTCTCATTCTTCTTTATCCCGCCTCCGGGTCCAATGAAGGGGACCTTGTTCCAGATCTAGCTGTCTGTGTCACCAAAAAGGTACTGAAAATCAAACAAAAAGGGGGGGACACAGTCCCATTAATGACTGAACTCAAGAATACCACAAAACATCTACTAAATTGCACAGAGCCAGATCATCTCCCCCCAAAAAAAGGGGGGCCAAAGAATCTTAATAGAGTATTTATTTACAGAGATAAGAGAAAAGAAGGGAGAACAACTAATACGGGTGATGCAATTAACGATCCTATGTCACCAAAGAGTGATAAGATTAGTCAGACCCCCCTCACCTCGGGGTCCTAGATGTATAATAGAGATGATAGTACTTGTAAAAAGTCAGATCTCCTCACCTTGAGATCTCAGAAGAAATGATGAGACACAAATTCAACAAGGAGACATTTTTCATGCAAAGACCATACTAAGATATAAGAGGAGTCTAGGAAATATATACATAGTCATCGATCATAAGTATATTAAGACAAGGGAATTGCCACTGTGATATAGATAATTCTGTCACTGTGACAAATAGCAACCAAACCCAAATTCTTCGTTCAAGCCAGTGGGACATCTTGTACCTAGTCTATGGATCCATTGGAGCTCCAGCTGTAATAATCTAGTCACTTGGTTGCCCCCTCTGTTATTGATATAAAGTTTTTTCAAGCCATAGACTTTCCATTTGTCCATACTCCCTGGTGTACACAATAAAGAATGTTCTGCTACCGTAGTAAGGACTCCTCCTTTTAGTTTATCTCTAGGTGCCAGTTTAATTGTGGATCGATGTTTCTGTATTCGTAGTTTGAGGGCATTTTTGGTTTGTCCTACATATCTTTTCCCGCAGATACATTCTAACATATAAATCACCCAAGGTGTCTGGCAATTAATAAAATCCTGTAAATGAACTCTCTTGCCATCTGCGTTGTTTGTTATATACCTCACAGATGGCATTAGATTACAGATGGAACAATGTCCACAAGAGTGACTACCTTTTAGGCTCAAGGTTTTTACAGGTTGAGTATAGTGGCTATGACATAATCGGTCACGCAAAGTTGGTGCTCTTTTCGCTATGATAGACGCCATCCTTGTTATATGTTGCTTGATAATGGGGTCACTTTGTAAAATGCCCCAATGTGTCTGCATAATCTTCTGAATTTCGTGCCATTTATCATTATATTTAGTCGTTGGTCTCACTAACTGATTGTTCCCCAGTCTCTTTGTTTTACTCTTAGATGGTAACAATAGTGTCTCTCTATTAGTGAACCTGGCTCTCCTCCATGCCTGTCTCACACATTTGTTTGGGTATCCTCGTTCTCGAAACCTACTTGCCAGTTTCTCTGCTTCCTCTTCAAATGTCTCTAAGGTTGAGCAATTCCGTCTCAGCCTCAAAAACTGTCCCACCGGTATACTTCTTCTTGTTGAGGGTGTGTGGTATGAGGAAAAGTGTAGCAAGCTGTTTACAGCAGTGGTTTTTCTATATAATGTTGTGTCCAGATGGCCATCTTTATCCTTGGTGATACATAGATCCAAAAAGTTGACTGTCGTAAGAGAGATGTCAGATGTTAGGAATATGTTTAAATCATTTGAATTCAACAAATTCAAAAACTGTTGAAGATCCTCCTGAGAACTCTGCCATAGTATGAGGATGTCGTCTATGAAACGATGCCACCCCGCAATGGCGAAGTGGAATCGTTCCAGAGACGACACCCACACAAACTCCCTCTCCCACCAACCTAGAAATAGATTGGCCACTGACGGGGCACATTTGGCACCCATGGCCACGCCCCTTATTTGCAAGTAGTAGATATTATCAAACAGAAAGAAATTGTGTTTCAGCACAAATTCAAGTAGTTGTAATAACCAAAGATTCTTCCTCCTATTATCTGTTGTTTCCATATCAAGGAAGTATTTCACAGCCTGTATTGCATGTTCATGTGAAATATTTGAATACAAGCTTTCCACATCGCAGGTGGCTAAGATTTCATTAGGACCTAATTGGACATCCTGTATTTTCGTCAGAATGTCCATAGAGTCACGGACATATGAGTCCAAGGAGACAACGTGGGGCTGGAGGAAGAAGTCTAAAAAAGAACAACACTTTTCACTGAGACTTCCAATACCCGAAACGATTGGTCGGCCCGGCGGTTTTTGTTTATTTTTATGAATTTTTGGAAGTACGTAAAATGTCGGTGTTACTGGTGTTTCTACCCACAGATATTTGTATTCCCTCTTGGTAATAAAGCATTCATGTATACCCTCCTCCAAGAGGGCCTTGAGCTCCCTCTGGAAACGTTCCGTGGGATTACCCGATAGCTTCCTATAAAACTTTTTGTTGTTTAGCTGTTTATAGACCTCCTCCTCATATTGTTCCCGTGGCCAGACCACCACGTTGCCTCCTTTATCCGCTTCTCTAATAACAATATCAGGTCTCTTGGACAGATTCGCCAAGGCTTGCCGTTCCTGCTGTGTGAGATTGTCATATACTCTTCCTCTACTATTTGTGATCTGCTGGATATCAGAAGAGACTAAATCAAAAAACACCTGAACTTGTGGACAGGTGTTGAAGGATGGTAGGTATTTTGATGTTGGTCTGAAGTTGGTATTATTACTTACTCCACTTTGTGTGTTCTGCTCATCCAGAAGCGAGACAAGATCCATAAAGATATCTTTGTCCTGTTCATCCAAGCCCAATTCACCAAGGGGAGGGACCAAGTCATCAGTGGTGTTATACATTTTCTTAAGCTTTAACCTCCTACAAAAAAAGTAAAGATCCTTAATGGTCTCAAAAGGATCAAATCTATTAGTGGGTGAGAAGGTCAAGCCTCTTTTTAATAAATTTTCCTCCACCCTGGTAAGTTGAATCTCAGATAGATTGACAATTGAAAGTACCTGATCATTTGTCTGTCTGGAGTCATCAGTATTGGCCTTGTGCTTTTTCCCAATTTGCCTCAGTTCCTCCAACCTTCCTAAGTGATTAATCGCGCTGCTTTCAAAGTCAGACTCATTGAAGTCGCTCGAGTCTGAGATATAGTCTCTTGGTTGTCTTCCTGCCCCACCTAATCCTGATGGTCCTTGTGGATTTTGTATAGGCTTTTTTGGTTTCCGTTTAGGTTTATGGGGAGGTTTTGGGAAGTTCTGTCCTCTTCTGTTATTCTTATGTCTCCAGAGATACGCTTTGGACTCAGCGTAGTCCCGTCTATCTCTCAGGAGTTTCTTTTTCTTCATATCAATCACCTCTATTTCTATATGTTTAATGTCACTTTTTAGTCGTTCTAAGAACGGTTCCACCAAAGTCTTCTTGTCATACTTTGATATTTGTTGTAACAGATCTAAACTCTTGAGTTTTAGCTTTGTTAAAAGTTCTCTATCTAAATTAATCAACATTTGTACTATGATTCTTGCACATTTGTTAAGCCCAATCTCCCATATCTCTTTGTGCTTATCTTCCAATTGCCACGAAGGGAAAATCTGGACTCTGATGCCCCTAGGGTATATACCTTCCCTGTCATAGCGTTCCAGGCTATTTATATTCCACCATACTTTAACATAGTGGATATGTGTATCCTTTATCTGGCCACATAGAGTAATAAAGTCCTCAGGCAGACTCTCGCCCCCTACTGCCTCCTCTCTCTGGAACACCTCCTCCAATTTTGCATTCCAATTTTGCTCCAATGTGTCTATAAAGTTATATGCCATGATGGCAGCTGTGAGGTAAATCAGGCTCTGAAACGAGACAAAAGACAGCCTCAATATGTACATGTTAACAACTAAAAAAAAATAAAAAAAAAATTGAGCCCCAACAAGGCTGTCCAGTCAATTCCACTGACAGCTTACCTAGATAAAGGTATAAATATTACAAATCAGGACTAGGGTCGCCGACCCAATAGAAGTATAGTCAATTAATCAAAAGAAAAAGTAGTCCCTCTTCTACATCAAGTAGGTATATCATGACTCAGAACCACAGCAGTACTCAAAATTGTATCACTTTATTAAACATCAATCATGTTAAAAACAATTAAAACCAAAAAGGGACCCCCTGGCCTCTTGCCATCCACAATTCTCTCCATTATAGATAGATATAATAAATAATCATAGGATCCACTGCATTGGCATGTTTCCCAGAGACCATCAGTTAATTGATCCAAACAAGTGTGTAGCCCACCATCAGGGTCAAACAATCATCATAATAAAGGTTGGGTACTGGATCAATACTGCTGGTATCAATGGGAATCTGATTAATATAAAACTGGTATGAATGGGTGACAAACAATTAAAAATTGCAATATAAATATAAGGTGCTAGTGCTTATATAGGGTGAAAAAGAGTTTCCACGTGTAAATGCTAGTATGTGGTGTTGAGAATGAGTGATGGTCAGAAAAAGACCATGAAATACATTGGCCTGTGCTAGATAATAGAAACTGGAAAAGTCCAGAGCAAAGTGAAAAATGAATGAAGAAACCACGTGAAAAGATCAAGCCAGCAAAGTTCTGTGTAGTCAGTTCATCAATAGTTTGCCAAGCAGAGCTTACCCAGGTAAGAGGAGAAGGATGGGGCCGTGGGGATCCGGATCCGACCGGTTGCGCCGAAGCTACCTCAGGGATATTGACTTCCTGCCTCATTGCTGCTTAAATACTCTAAAGTGATAGGAGACGCGGCCGCGTCATCGGCGTGACCTGGCGCGCCGTCGCCATAGCGACCGCGCTGCCGTGTCCGCCCCTCAAGCTACGGAAAGCTACTGGGTTCTGAATAGATGAAAGGGCACATTGGAGTATATGGAATGGTCTCTCTAGAGACCTCTTGTGGAGAGATAGAGATGAATCATAATAAAAGGAGGTAAATCTCTGCGAGTGAACACCAGAGACATCTAGTGGATGTTCAAAGAAATACATCATGTCATAAATACTGGTAAGAAGGTAGGCAGATAGAATGCCAATATATCAAGACTGAAATAGTTGGAAAATATAGAATATAATGGTTAAATCAATAGTATTAGATAAACATTTCTACTCAAAAATATCAACACTGTTCACAAAAATAAATAAAAAAGGCCCACATAAAAGAATATATACATCTGCGAAAAAAACAAAAAAGAGTTCTCATAAAGTTTTCCCCACTATCACATCCCAACAGAAGGAAGTATGGAAAATGATGCAAAATTTCTCATTCTTCTTTATCCCGCCTCCGGGTCCAATGAAGGGGACCTTGTTCCAGATCTAGCTGTCTGTGTCACCAAAAAGGTACTGAAAATCAAACAAAAAGGGGGGGACACAGTCCCATTAATGACTGAACTCAAGAATACCACAAAACATCTACTAAATTGCACAGAGCCAGATCATCTCCCCCCAAAAAAAGGGGGGCCAAAGAATCTTAATAGAGTATTTATTTACAGAGATAAGAGAAAAGAAGGGAGAACAACTAATACGGGTGATGCAATTAACGATCCTATGTCACCAAAGAGTGATAAGATTAGTCAGACCCCCCTCACCTCGGGGTCCTAGATGTATAATAGAGATGATAGTACTTGTAAAAAGTCAGATCTCCTCACCTTGAGATCTCAGAAGAAATGATGAGACACAAATTCAACAAGGAGACATTTTTCATGCAAAGACCATACTAAGATATAAGAGGAGTCTAGGAAATATATACATAGTCATCGATCATAAGTATATTAAGACAAGGGAATTGCCACTGTGATATAGATAATTCTGTCACTGTGGCAAATAGCAACCAAACCCAAATTCTTCGTTCAAGCCAGTGGGACATCTTGTACCTAGTCTATGGATCCATTGGAGCTCCAGCTGTAATAATCTAGTCACTTGGTTGCCCCCTCTGTTATTGATATAAAGTTTTTTCAAGCCATAGACTTTCCATTTGTCCATACTCCCTGGTGTACACAATAAAGAATGTTCTGCTACTGTAGTAAGGACTCCTCCTTTTAGTTTATCTCTAGGTGCCAGTTTAATTGTGGATCGATGTTTCTGTATTCGTAGTTTGAGGGCATTTTTGGTTTGTCCTACATATCTTTTCCCGCAGATACATTCTAACATATAAATCACCCAAGGTGTCTGGCAATTAATAAAATCCTGTAAATGAACTCTCTTGCCATCTGCGTAGTTTGTTATATACCTCACAGATGGCATTAGATTACAGATGGAACAATGTCCACAAGAGTGACTACCTTTTAGGCTCAAGGTTTTTACAGGTTGAGTATAGTGGCTATGACATAATCGGTCACGCAAAGTTGGTGCTCTTTTCGCTATGATAGACGCCCTCCTTGTTATATGTTGCTTGATAATGGGGTCACTTTGTAAAATGCCCCAATGTGTCTGCATAATCTTCTGAATTTCGTGCCATTTATCATTATATTTAGTCGTTTGGTCTCACTAACTGATTGTTCCCCAGTCTCTTTGTTTTACTCTTAGATGGTAACAATAGTGTCTCTCTATTAGTGAACCTGGCTCTCCTCCATGCCTGTCTCACACATTTGTTTGGGTATCCTCGTTCTCGAAACCTACTTGCCAGTTTCTCTGCTTCCTCTTCAAATGTCTCTAAGGTTGAGCAATTCCGTCTCAGCCTCAAAAACTGTCCCACCGGTATACTTCTTCTTGTTGAGGGTGTGTGGTATGAGGAAAAGTGTAGCAAGCTGTTTACAGCAGTGGTTTTTCTATATAATGTTGTGTCCAGATGGCCATCTTTATCCTTGGTGATACATAGATCCAAAAAGTTGACTGTCGTAAGAGAGATGTCAGATGTTAGGAATATGTTTAAATCATTTGAATTCAACAAATTCAAAAACTGTTGAAGATCCTCCTGAGAACTCTGCCATAGTATGAGGATGTCGTCTATGAAACGATGCCACCCCGCAATGGCGAAGTGGAATCGTTCCAGAGACGACACCCACACAAACTTCCTCTCCCACCAACCTAGAAATAGATTGGCCACTGACGGGGCACATTTGGCACCCATGGCCACGCCCCTTATTTGCAAGTAGTAGATATTATCAAACAGAAAGAAATTGTGTTGCAGCACAAATTCAAGTAGTTGTAATAACCAAAGATTCTTCCTCCTATTATCTGTTGTTTCCATATCAAGGAAGTATTTCACAGCCTGTATTGCATGTTCATGTGAAATATTTGAATACAAGCTTTCCACATCGCAGGTGGCTAAGATTTCATTAGGACCTAATTGGACATCCTGTATTTTCGTCAGAATGTCCATAGAGTCACGGACATATGAGTCCAAGGAGACAACGTGGGGCTGGAGGAAGAAGTCTAAAAAAGAACAACACTTTTCACTGAGACTTCCAATACCCGAAACGATTGGTCGACCCGGCGGTTTTTGTTTATTTTTATGAATTTTTGGAAGTACGTAAAATGTTGGTGTTACTGGTGTTTCTACCCACAGATATTTGTATTCCCTCTTGGTAATAAAGCATTCATGTATACCCTCCTCCAAGAGGGCCTTGAGCTCCCTCTGGAAACGTTCCGTGGGATTACCCGATAGCTTCCTATAAAACTTTTTGTTGTTTAGCTGTTTATAGACCTCCTCCTCATATTGTTCCCGTGGCCAGACCACCACGTTGCCTCCTTTATCCGCTTCTCTAATAACAATATCAGGTCTCTTGGACAGATTCGCCAAGGCTTGCCGTTCCTGCTGTGTGAGATTGTCATATACTCTTCCTCTACTATTTGTGATCTGCTGGATATCAGAAGAGACTAAATCAAAAAACACCTGAACTTGTGGACAGGTGTTGAAGGATGGTAGGTATTTTGATGTTGGTCTGAAGTTGGTATTATTACTTACTCCACTTTGTGTGTTCTGCTCATCCAGAAGCGAGACAAGATCCATAAAGATATCTTTGTCCTGTTCATCCAAGCCCAATTCACCAAGGGGAGGGACCAAGTCATCAGTGGTGTTATACATTTTCTTAAGCTTTAACCTCCTACAAAAAAAGTAAAGATCCTTAATGGTCTCAAAAGGATCAAATCTATTAGTGGGTGAGAAGGTCAAGCCTCTTTTTAATAAATTTTCCTCCACCCTGGTAAGTTGAATCTCAGATAGATTGACAATTGAAAGTACCTGATCATTTGTCTGTCCGGAGTCATCAGTATTGGCCTTGTGCTTTTTCCCAATTTGCCTCAGTTCCTCCAACCTTCCTAAGTGATTAATCGCGCTGCTTTCAAAGTCAGACTCATTGAAGTCGCTCGAGTCTGAGATATAGTCTCTTGGTTGTCTTCCTGCCCCACCTAATCCTGATGGTCCTTGTGGATTTTGTATAGGCTTTTTTGGTTTCCGTTTAGGTTTATGGGGAGGTTTTGGGAAGTTCTGTCCTCTTCTGTTATTCTTATGTCTCCAGAGATACGCTTTGGACTCAGCGTAGTCCCGTCTATCTCTCAGGAGTTTCTTTTTCTTCATATCAATCACCTCTATTTCTATATGTTTAATGTCACTTTTTAGTCGTTCTAAGAACGGTTCCACCAAAGTCTTCTTGTCATACTTTGATATTTGTTGTAACAGATCTAAACTCTTGAGTTTTAGCTTTGTTAAAAGTTCTCTATCTAAATTAATCAACATTTGTACTATGATTCTTGCACATTTGTTAAGCCCAATCTCCCATATCTCTTTGTGCTTATCTTCCAATTGCCACGAAGGGAAAATCTGGACTCTGATGCCCCTAGGGTATATACCTTCCCTGTCATAGCGTTCCAGGCTATTTATATTCCACCATACTTTAACATAGTGGATATGTGTATCCTTTATCTGGCCACATAGAGTAATAAAGTCCTCAGGCAGACTCTCGCCCCCTACTGCCTCCTCTCTCTGGAACACCTCCTCCAATTTTGCATTCCAATTTTGCTCCAATGTGTCTATAAAGTTATATGCCATGATGGCAGCTGTGAGGTAAATCAGGCTCTGAAACGAGACAAAAGACAGCCTCAATATGTACATGTTAACAACTAAAAAAAAATAAAAAAAAATTGAGCCCCAACAAGGCTGTCCAGTCAATTCCACTGACAGCTTACCTAGATAAAGGTATAAATATTACAAATCAGGACTAGGGTCGCCGACCCAATAGAAGTATAGTCAATTAATCAAAAGAAAAAGTAGTCCCTCTTCTACATCAAGTAGGTATATCATGACTCAGAACCACAGCAGTACTCAAAATTGTATCACTTTATTAAACATCAATCATGTTAAAAACAATTAAAACCAAAAAGGGACCCCCTGGCCTCTTGCCATCCACAATTCTCTCCATTATAGATAGATATAATAAATAATCATAGGATCCACTGCATTGGCATGTTTCCCAGAGACCATCAGTTAATTGATCCAAACAAGTGTGTAGCCCACCATCAGGGTCAAACAATCATCATAATAAAGGTTGGGTACTGGATCAATACTGCTGGTATCAATGGGAATCTGATTAATATAAAACTGGTATGAATGGGTGACAAACAATTAAAAATTGCAATATAAATATAAGGTGCTAGTGCTTATATAGGGTGAAAAAGAGTTTCCACGTGTAAATGCTAGTATGTGGTGTTGAGAATGAGTGATGGTCAGAAAAAGACCATGAAATACATTGGCCTGTGCTAGATAGTAGAAACTGGAAAAGTCCAGAGCAAAGTGAAAAATGAATGAAGAAACCACGTGAAAAGATCAAGCCAGCAAAGTTCTGTGTAGTCAGTTCATCAATAGTTTGCTAAGCAGAGCTTACCCAGGTAAGAGGAGAAGGATGGGGCCGTGGGGATCCGGATCCGACCGGTTGCGCCGAAGCTACCTCAGGGATATTGACTTCCTGCCTCATTGCTGCTTAAATACTCTAAAGTGATAGGAGACGCGGCCGCGTCATCGGCGTGACCTGGCGCGCCGTCGCCATAGCGACCGCGCTGCCGTGTCCGCCCCTCAAGCTACGGAAAGCTACTGGGTTCTGAATAGATGAAAGGGCACATTGGAGTATATGGAATGGTCTCTCTAGAGACCTCTTGTGGAGAGATAGAGATGAATCATAATAAAAGGAGGTAAATCTCTGCGAGTGAACACCAGAGACATCTAGTGGATGTTCAAAGAAATACATCATGTCATAAATACTGGTAAGAAGGTAGGCAGATAGAATGCCAATATATCAAGACTGAAATAGTTGGAAAATATAGAATATAATGGTTAAATCAATAGTATTAGATAAACATTTCTACTCAAAAATATCAACACTGTTCACAAAAATAAATAAAAAAGGCCCACATAAAAGAATATATACATCTGCGAAAAAAACAAAAAAGAGTTCTCATAAAGTTTTCCCCACTATCACATCCCAACAGAAGGAAGTATGGAAAATGATGCAAAATTTCTCATTCTTCTTTATCCCGCCTCCGGGTCCAATGAAGGGGACCTTGTTCCAGATCTAGCTGTCTGTGTCACCAAAAAGGTACTGAAAATCAAACAAAAGGGGGGGACACAGTCCCATTAATGACTGAACTCAAGAATACCACAAAACATCTACTAAATTGCACAGAGCCAGATCATCTCCCCCCAAAAAAAGGGGGGCCAAAGAATCTTAATAGAGTATTTATTTACAGAGATAAGAGAAAAGAAGGGAGAACAACTAATACGGGTGATGCAATTAACGATCCTATGTCACCAAAGAGTGATAAGATTAGTCAGACCCCCCTCACCTCGGGGTCCTAGATGTATAATAGAGATGATAGTACTTGTAAAAAGTCAGATCTCCTCACCTTGAGATCTCAGAAGAAATGATGAGACACAAATTCAACAAGGAGACATTTTTCATGCAAAGACCATACTAAGATTTAAGAGGAGTCTAGGAAATATATACATAGTCATCGATCATAAGTATATTAAGACAAGGGAATTGCCACTGTGATATAGATAATTCTGTCACTGTGGCAAATAGCAACCAAACCCAAATTCTTCGTTCAAGCCAGTGGGACATCTTGTACCTAGTCTATGGATCCATTGGAGCTCCAGCTGTAATAATCTAGTCACTTGGTTGCCCCCTCTGTTATTGATATAAAGTTTTTTCAAGCCATAGACTTTCCATTTGTCCATACTCCCTGGTGTACACAATAAAGAATGTTCTGCTACCGTAGTAAGGACTCCTCCTTTTAGTTTATCTCTAGGTGCCAGTTTAATTGTGGATCGATGTTTCTGTATTCGTAGTTTGAGGGCATTTTTGGTTTGTCCTACATATCTTTTCCCGCAGATACATTCTAACATATAAATCACCCAAGGTGTCTGGCAATTAATAAAATCCTGTAAATGAACTCTCTTGCCATCTGCGTAGTTTGTTATATACCTCACAGATGGCATTAGATTACAGATGGAACAATGTCCACAAGAGTGACTACCTTTTAGGCTCAAGGTTTTTACAGGTTGAGTATAGTGGCTATGACATAATCGGTCACGCAAAGTTGGTGCTCTTTTCGCTATGATAGACGCCCTCCTTGTTATATGTTGCTTGATAATGGGGTCACTTTGTAAAATGCCCCAATGTGTCTGCATAATCTTCTGAATTTCGTGCCATTTATCATTATATTTAGTCGTTGGTCTCACTAACTGATTGTTCCCCAGTCTCTTTGTTTTACTCTTAGATGGTAACAATAGTGTCTCTCTATTAGTGAACCTGGCTCTCCTCCATGCCTGTCTCACACATTTGTTTGGGTATCCTCGTTCTCGAAACCTACTTGCCAGTTTCTCTGCTTCCTCTTCAAATGTCTCTAAGGTTGAGCAATTCCGTCTCAGCCTCAAAAACTGTCCCACCGGTATACTTCTTCTTGTTGAGGGTGTGTGGTATGAGGAAAAGTGTAGCAAGCTGTTTACAGCAGTGGTTTTTCTATATAATGTTGTGTCCAGATGGCCATCTTTATCCTTGGTGATACATAGATCCAAAAAGTTGACTGTCGTAAGAGAGATGTCAGATGTTAGGAATATGTTTAAATCATTTGAATTCAACAAATTCAAAAACTGTTGAAGATCCTCCTGAGAACTCTGCCATAGTATGAGGATGTCGTCTATGAAACGATGCCACCCCGCAATGGCGGAGTGGAATCGTTCCAGAGACGACACCCACACAAACTCCCTCTCCCACCAACCTAGAAATAGATTGGCCACTGACGGGGCACATTTGGCACCCATGGCCACGCCCCTTATTTGCAAGTAGTAGATATTATCAAACAGAAAGAAATTGTGTTTCAGCACAAATTCAAGTAGTTGTAATAACCAAAGATTCTTCCTCCTATTATCTGTTGTTTCCATATCAAGGAAGTATTTCACAGCCTGTATTGCATGTTCATGTGAAATATTTGAATACAAGCTTTCCACATCGCAGGTGGCTAAGATTTCATTAGGACCTAATTGGACATCCTGTATTTTCGTCAGAATGTCCATAGAGTCACGGACATATGAGTCCAAGGAGACAACGTGGGGCTGGAGGAAGAAGTCTAAAAAAGAACAACACTTTTCACTGAGACTTCCAATACCCGAAACGATTGGTCGGCCCGGCGGTTTTTGTTTATTTTTATGAATTTTTGGAAGTACGTAAAATGTCGGTGTTACTGGTGTTTCTACCCACAGATATTTGTATTCCCTCTTGGTAATAAAGCATTCATGTATACCCTCCTCCAAGAGGGCCTTGAGCTCCCTCTGGAAACGTTCCGTGGGATTACCCGATAGCTTCCTATAAAACTTTTTGTTGTTTAGCTGTTTATAGACCTCCTCCTCATATTGTTCCCGTGGCCAGACCACCACGTTGCCTCCTTTATCCGCTTCTCTAATAACAATATCAGGTCTCTTGGACAGATTCGCCAAGGCTTGCCGTTCCTGCTGTGTGAGATTGTCATATACTCTTCCTCTACTATTTGTGATCTGCTGGATATCAGAAGAGACTAAATCAAAAAACACCTGAACTTGTGGACAGGTGTTGAAGGATGGTAGGTATTTTGATGTTGGTCTGAAGTTGGTATTATTACTTACTCCACTTTGTGTGTTCTGCTCATCCAGAAGCGAGACAAGATCCATAAAGATATCTTTGTCCTGTTCATCCAAGCCCAATTCACCAAGGGGAGGGACCAAGTCATCAGTGGTGTTATACATTTTCTTAAGCTTTAACCTCCTACAAAAAAAGTAAAGATCCTTAATGGTCTCAAAAGGATCAAATCTATTAGTGGGTGAGAAGGTCAAGCCTCTTTTTAATAAATTTTCCTCCACCCTGGTAAGTTGAATCTCAGATAGATTGACAATTGAAAGTACCTGATCATTTGTCTGTCCGGAGTCATCAGTATTGGCCTTGTGCTTTTTCCCAATTTGCCTCAGTTCCTCCAACCTTCCTAAGTGATTAATCGCGCTGCTTTCAAAGTCAGACTCATTGAAGTCGCTCGAGTCTGAGATGTAGTCTCTTGGTTGTCTTCCTGCCCCACCTAATCCTGATGGTCCTTGTGGATTTTGTATAGGCTTTTTTGGTTTCCGTTTAGGTTTATGGGGAGGTTTTGGGAAGTTCTGTCCTCTTCTGTTATTCTTATGTCTCCAGAGATACGCTTTGGACAAACTTTCTGTTTGATAATATCTACTACTTGCAAATAAGGGGCGTGGCCATGGGTGCCAAATGTGCCCCATCAGTGGCCAATCTATTTCTAGGTTGGTGGGAGAGGGAGTTTGTGTGGGTGTCGTCTCTGGAACGATTCCACTCCGCCATTGCGGGGTGGCATCGTTTCATAGACGACATCCTCATACTATGGCAGAGTTCTCAGGAGGATCTTCAACAGTTTTTGAATTTGTTGAATTCAAATGATTTAAACATATTCCTAACATCTGACATCTCTCTTACGACAGTCAACTTTTTGGATCTATGTATCACCAAGGATAAAGATGGCCATCTGGACACAACATTATATAGAAAAACCACTGCTGTAAACAGCTTGCTACACTTTTCCTCATACCACACACCCTCAACAAGAAGAAGTATACCGGTGGGACAGTTTTTGAGGCTGAGACGGAATTGCTCAACCTTAGAGACATTTGAAGAGGAAGCAGAGAAACTGGCAAGTAGGTTTCGAGAACGAGGATACCCAAACAAATGTGTGAGACAGGCATGGAGGAGAGCCAGGTTCACTAATAGAGAGACACTATTGTTACCATCTAAGAGTAAAACAAAGAGACTGGGGAACAATCAGTTAGTGAGACCAACGACTAAATATAATGATAAATGGCACGAAATTCAGAAGATTATGCAGACACATTGGGGCATTTTACAAAGTGACCCCATTATCAAGCAACATATAACAAGGAGGGCGTCTATCATAGCGAAAAGAGCACCAACTTTGCGTGACCGATTATGTCATAGCCACTATACTCAACCTGTAAAAACCTTGAGCCTAAAAGGAAGTCACTCTTGTGGACATTGTTCCATCTGTAATCTAATGCCATCTGTGAGGTATATAACAAACTACGCAGATGGCAAGAGAGTTCATTTACAGGATTTTATTAATTGCCAGACACCTTGGGTGATTTATATGTTAGAATGTATCTGCGGGAAAAGATATGTAGGACAAACCAAAAATGCCCTCAAACTACGAATACAGAAACATCGATCCACAATTAAACTGGCACCTAGAGATAAACTAAAAGGAGGAGTCCTTACTACGGTAGCAGAACATTCTTTATTGTGTACACCAGGGAGTATGGACAAATGGAAAGTCTATGGCTTGAAAAAACTTTATATCAATAACAGAGGGGGCAACCAAGTGACTAGATTATTACAGCTGGAGCTCCAATGGATCCATAGACTAGGTACAAGATGTCCCACTGGCTTGAACGAAGAATTTGGGTTTGGTTGCTATTTGCCACAGTGACAGAATTATCTATATCACAGTGGCAATTCCCTTGTCTTAATATACTTATGATCGATGACTATGTATATATTTCCTAGACTCCTCTTATATCTTAGTATGGTCTTTGCATGAAAAATGTCTCCTTGTTGAATTTGTGTCTCATCATTTCTTCTGAGATCTCAAGGTGAGGAGATCTGACTTTTTACAAGTACTATCATCTCTATTATACATCTAGGACCCCGAGGTGAGGGGGGTCTGACTAATCTTATCACTCTTTGGTGACATAGGATCGTTAATTGCATCACCCGTATTAGTTGTTCTCCCTTCTTTTCTCTTATCTCTGTAAATAAATACTCTATTAAGATTCTTTGGCCCCCCTTTTTTTGGGGGGAGATGATCTGGCTCTGTGCAATTTAGTAGATGTTTTGTGGTATTCTTGAGTTCAGTCATTAATGGGACTGTGTCCCCCCCTTTTTGTTTGATTTTCAGTACCTTTTTGGTGACACAGACAGCTAGATCTGGAACAAGGTCCCCTTCATTGGACCCGGAGGCGGGATAAAGAAGAATGAGAAATTTTGCATCATTTTCCATACTTCCTTCTGTTGGGATGTGATAGTGGGGAAAACTTTATGAGAACTCTTTTTTGTTTTTTTCGCAGATGTATATATTCTTTTATGTGGGCCTTTTTTATTTATTTTTGTGAACAGTGTTGATATTTTTGAGTAGAAATGTTTATCTAATACTATTGATTTAACCATTATATTCTATATTTTCCAACTATTTCAGTCTTGATATATTGGCATTCTATCTGCCTACCTTCTTACCAGTATTTATGACATGATGTATTTCTTTGAACATCCACTAGATGTCTCTGGTGTTCACTCGCAGAGATTTACCTCCTTTTATTATGATTCATCTCTATCTCTCCACAAGAGGTCTCTAGAGAGACCATTCCATATACTCCAATGTGCCCTTTCATCTATTCAGAACCCAGTAGCTTTCCGTAGCTTGAGGGGCGGACACGGCAGCGCGGTCGCTATGGCGACGGCGCGCCAGGTCACGCCGATGACGCGGCCGCGTCTCCTATCACTTTAGAGTATTTAAGCAGCAATGAGGCAGGAAGTCAATATCCCTGAGGTAGCTTCGGCGCAACCGGTCGGATCCGGATCCCCACGGCCCCATCCTTCTCCTCTTACCTGGGTAAGCTCTGCTTGGCAAACTATTGATGAACTGACTACACAGAACTTTGCTGGCTTGATCTTTTCACGTGGTTTCTTCATTCATTTTTCACTTTGCTCTGGACTTTTCCAGTTTCTATTATCTAGCACAGGCCAATGTATTTCATGGTCTTTTTCTGACCATCACTCATTCTCAACACCACATACTAGCATTTACACGTGGAAACTCTTTTTCACCCTATATAAGCACTAGCACCTTATATTTATATTGCAATTTTTAATTGTTTGTCACCCATTCATACCAGTTTTATATTAATCAGATTCCCATTGATACCAGCAGTATTGATCCAGTACCCAACCTTTATTATGATGATTGTTTGACCCTGATGGTGGGCTACACACTTGTTTGGATCAATTAACTGATGGTCTCTGGGAAACATGCCAATGCAGTGGATCCTATGATTATTTATTATATCTATCTATAATGGAGAGAATTGTGGATGGCAAGAGGCCAGGGGGTCCCTTTTTGGTTTTAATTGTTTTTAACATGATTGATGTTTAATAAAGTGATACAATTTTGAGTACTGCTGTGGTTCTGAGTCATGATATACCTACTTGATGTAGAAGAGGGACTACTTTTTCTTTTGATTAATTGACTATACTTCTATTGGGTCGGCGACCCTAGTCCTGATTTGTAATATTTATACCTTTATCTAGGTAAGCTGTCAGTGGAATTGACTGGACAGCCTTGTTGGGGCTCAATTTTTTTTTAATTTTTTTTTTTTTTTTTTAGTTGTTAACATGTACATATTATGGCCGTAAGTACATAATCGTAATGAAGAAGGATTTCGCGAAATTTCGCGTAAGCGTAATTTTCGCCTAATTTTCGCATTACAATGGTTATTTGTTCATGCCGCAATTTCGCATTAAACGCTACCGTAATTTCGCGTTAAACCGTAACGCTCCGTATAATATAAAAAAGCCGCCGACTTTAAGGGTTAATAGCAAAGCCCCCTTAAATGCTAAGAGCCTCAAATTTGGAGAATATATTAAGGAGATCAGGAGGAATAAGAGGAAAAAATTTTTTTTCAAAAAGACCTTATAGTTTTTGAGAAAATCGATGTTAAATTTTCAAAGTAAAAATGTATACATTTAAAAACCCGCCGACTTTAACGGTTAATAGCAAAGCCTGCTTAAAGTTTAGGAACACCAAATTCCTAGGGTATATTAAGGGGATCAGTGGGAATAAGAGGAAAATTTTTTTTTCAAAAAGACCTTATAGTTTTTGAGAAAATCGATTTTTAAGTTTCAAGGACAAAAATGTCTTTTAAATGCGGAAAATGTCAGTTTTTTTTGCACAGGTAACAATAGTGTATTATTTTCATGGATTCCCCCAAGTGGGAAGAGTTTTACTTACTTCGTTCTGAGTGTGGGAAATATAAAAAAAAACGACGTGGGGTCCCCCCTCCCAGACCTCTTTAACCCCTTGTCCCCCATGCAGGCTGGGATAGCCAGAATGCGGAGCACCGGCCGCGTGGGGCTCCGCACCCTGACTATACCAGCCCGCATGGTCCATGGATTGGGGGGTCTCGGAAGGGGAGGGGCAGCCAAGCTTTCCCCTCCCCCTCCGAGCCCTTGTCCAATCCAAGGACAAGGGGCTCTTCTCCACCTCCGATGGGCGGTGGAGGTGGAGGCCGCGATTTCCTGGGTGGGGGGTTCATGGTGGAATCTGGGAGTCCCCTTTAAAAAGGGGTCCCCCAGATGCCCACCCCCCCTCCCAGGAGAAATGAGTATAGAGGTACTTGTACCCCTTACCCATTTCCTTTAAGAGTTAAAAGTAAATAAACACACAAACACATAGAAAAAGTATTTTAATTGAACAAAAAACATAACCACGAAAAAAGTCCTTTAATATTCTTAATTAACCATTAATACTTACCTGTCCCTTTAAATAAATGATCCCACGCAATATCCTCGGAAATCAGTTGTTACATTGTAATAACTTTGTTACATTGTAACTGATAGAACATTTCCGAGGATATTGCGTGGGATCATTTATTTAAAGGGACAGGTAAGTATTAATGGTTAATTAAGCATATTAAAGGACTTTTTTCGTGGTTATGTTTTTTGTTCAATTAAAATACTTTTTCTATGTGTTTGTGTGTTTATTTACTTTTAACTCTTAAAGGAAATGGGTAAGGGGTACAAGTACCTCTATACTCATTTCTCCTGGGAGGGGGGGTGGGCATCTGGGGGACCCCTTTTTAAAGGGGACTCCCAGATTCCACCATGAACCCCCCACCCAGGAAATCGCGGCCTCCACCTCCACCGCCCATCGGAGGTGGAGAAGAGCCCCTTGTCCTTGGATTGGACAAGGGCTCGGAGGGGGAGGGGAAAGCTTGGCTGTCCCTCCCCTTCCGAGACCCCCCAATCCATGGACCATGCGGGCTGGTATAGTCAGGGTGCGGAGCCCCACGCGGCCGGTGCTCCGCATTCTGGCTATCCCAGCCTGCATGGGGGACAAGGGGTTAAAGAGGTCTGGGAGGGGGGACCCCACGTCGTTTTTTTTTTATATTTCCCACACTCAGAACAAAGTAAGTAAAACTCTTCCCACTTGGGGGAATCTATGAAAATAATACACTATTGTTACCTGTGCAAAAAAAACTGACATTTTCCGCATTTAAAAGACATTTTTGTCCTTGAAACTTAAAAATCGATTTTCTCAAAAACTATAAGGTCTTTTTGAAAAAATTTTTTTCCTCTTATTCCCACTGATCCCCTTAATATACCCTAGGAATTTGGTGTTCCTAAACTTTAAGCAGGCTTTGCTATTAACCGTTAAAGTCGGCGGGTTTTTAAATGTATACATTTTTACTTTGAAACTTAAACATCGATTTTCTCAAAAACTATAAGGTCTTTTTGAAAAAAAAATTTTTCCTCTTATTCCTCCTGATCTCCTTAATATATTCTCCAAATTTGAGGCTCTTAGCATTTAAGGGGGCTTTGCTATTAACCCTTAAAGTCGGCGGCTTTTTTATATTATACGGAGCGTTACGGTTTAACGCGAAATTACGGTAGCGTTTAATGCGAAATTACGACATGAACGAAACGCGAAATTTCGCGTTGAAAATTACGCTTACAGTATTTTCAATTACGATTTTAATGTCAATTTCGCTACGCTAATTTCGCATCGTAATCGCAAATTTCGCATGCGTAATTATAGTAATGCGAAATTACGAAAATTTCAGCTCAACTCTACCTCTGCTCTTTCCCTTTTTTTTCCTGTTTCAGTACCTAGTTTGACATGTGTTTGTGTTTATGTTTGAGCTTGTGTTTGTGTTGAAGTTTAATGTGGCAATCACGTTTGATTTATGGAGAAGGATCTGTATTTTAGATGCATACGTTGAGACAATAACGTTTTCATTTTTGCATATACAGTGCCTTATACCATTTTTCCTGAATTTCTGTCCTACTATTATTGCCCGGTTGCACTTTAAAGCGGTATTGTCACCATAAAAATCAAATTTCAACAGCAACTGGTCTAAGTGTATTAACCATTTCAGCTCGCAGGGATTTTTCACCTTATGCATCGGAGCAATTTTCACCTCCCATTCATTCGCTAATAACTTTATCACTACTTATCACAATTCGTAAATGCATTTTAACAGGATTAATAAGAAAAAATAGAAAAAATTCATTATTTCTCAGTTTTCGGCCATTATAGCTTTAAAATAATCCATGCTACCATATTTAAAACCTATGTATTTTATTTGCCCGTATGTCTCGGTCATTATACCATTTAAATTTTGTCCCTATCACAATGTATGGCGCCAATATTTTATTTGGAAATAAAGGTGCATTGTTTCCGTTTTGCGTCCATCACTATTTACAAGCTTATAATTTTCAAAATGTTGGTAGTATACCCCCTTCACATGCATATTTTAAAAGTTCAGACCCTTAGTTAACTATTTATTTTTTTTAATTGTAATTTTTTTTTTTTACCATTAAAAATTTTATTTGGGTAATATTTTGGTGTGGGACATAAACAGTTAATTTTTAATGTTGTAAAATGTGTATATTGTAATGTAAAAAATGTGCAGATGTAGTTTTACTACGTTTTTCGTTTCCCTCCTTGTACTTCTCGCTAAGCGGAAGTACAAGGGGGATGCGGAAATCTGTCCGGGCAGAAGAGCCGAAGCCTCACAGGTGAGCGCTTCGGTTTTTCTGCGGGGGAAAGGGATCGGTGATGGGGAACCATGTTCCCTTTCACTGAACCCAGGGCTACCGGGGGACACAGCGGGGAAGCGGGGGCGCTGCAGAGCTGCCGCCCGGACATGAGCTTCACGTCCGGGCGGCGGAAATGGTTAAGTGATAAAGATGCTAATCCTGCATTCAAAACTTTTTCTGCTGTTATGGTTTGGCGTTATCACATACTTTAGGAGCACTGGCCCTAGTGCCAAACAGTGCCAAAAAGTTGAATGCTGGGAGTTCTTTTATCTATAATATATTCCTCCTCTTCCATTTATGTCCCTGCTTAGCTTATCACTTGTGTTTACAAGCAAGGCTGAGGTGACTCAGTGATTGGATGTGTAAATAAAAAAAAGACTCTGGGAGGAGGGCAGCTAATGAATACACAATGAGCAAGAGACAGGAGGGAGGAAAACAAGAGTCAGGGAGAATATGATGTCAGCATTAGCTTGGCAAGATGGCTACTGCATAGAATAGGATTTTCTGCTTTTCCTTTGTAAAATTCACAGGAATCATTACATGGATAGCACAATACATCTGTTATGCAAGTAGAAGTAGTATTTATCTGCTTATATATGTGTTTTTTATTTCTAGGTTAGCATGGGTGTCACTTGTTCTTTAAGATTATGTGGGTATATAACTTATTGAATACATAGATAGCCCTTTACTGAATGGATGGTTTTAGTCCTGAAATAAACTTGGAAAGTCCATGGGAACCAAAAACTCAATGGGCACCTTTAGACTACGGTAGGACATCAGTCTGTTACTAGCATACTGATTAAAGGACACCTGAAGTGAGAGGGATATGGAGGCTGCCATATTTATTTCCTTTTAAACAATACCAGTTGCCTGGCATCCTGATGATCTTTAATGCATCTGTAGTGTCTGAATCACACACCTGCAACAAGCATGCTGCACGTACAGTCAAACTTAACCACTTGAGGACCCACCCTTTACCCCCCCTTAAGGACCAGCGCTGTTTGTTGTGATCTGTGCTGGGTGGGCTCTGCAGCCCCCAGCACAGATCAGCGGGCACGCAGAGCGATCAGATCGCCCCCCTTTTTTCCCCCCTATGGGGATGATGTGCAGGGGGGGGTCTGATCGCTCCTGCCTGCAGGCATGTTGCGGGGGGGGCACCTCAAAGCCCCCCTCCGCGGCGACATTCCTCCCCCTTCCCTCTCCTACCTGTCCCACCGGTGATCGGGGCTGCACAGGACGCTATCCGTCCTGTGCAGCCAGTGACAGGACGTCCCCTGTCACATGGCGGCGATCCCCGGACGCTGATTGGCCGGGGATCGCCGATCTGCCTTACGGCGCTGCTGCGCAGCAGCGCCGTACAATGTAAACAAAGCGGATTATTTCCGCTTGTGTTTACATTTAGCCTGCGAGCCGCCATCGGTGGCCCGCAGGCTATTCACGGAGCCCCCCGCCGTGAATTGACAGGAAGCAGCCGCTCGCGCGAGCGGCTGCTTCCTGATTAATCAGCCTGCAGCTGGCGACGCAGTACTGCGTCGCTGGTCCTGCAGCTGCCACTTTGCCGACGCACGGTATAAGCGTGCGGTCGGCAAGTGGTTAAAGAGACACTGAAGCGAGACTAAATCTCGCTTCAGCTCTCATATATAGCAGGGGCACATGTGCCCCTGCTAAAACGCCGCTATCCCGCGGCTTAACGGGGGTCCCTTCACCCCCAACCCACCCCCCGCAAACCTTGGTCGTCATTTTGGTCGCAGAATTTTCCTTCCTGGAGGCAGGGCTAACGGCTGAAGCCCTGCCTCCCAGCGCGTCTATCAGACGCGCAGTGCCGCCTCTCCCCCGCCCCTCTCAGTGAAGGAAGACTGAGAGGGGTGGGGGAGAGGCGGAGATACGCGTCTGACAGACGCGCGTGGGGCAGGGCTGCGGCGGTTAGCCCTGCCCCAATGCGTAAGCGCTCCCCCGCATTATGGAGGGGATTTGGGGGGACAGGGACCCCCGTTAAGCCGCGGGATAGCGGCGTTTTAGCAGGGGCACACATGCCCCTGCTAGCTATGAGGTCTGAAGCGAGATCTATTCTCGCTTCAGACTCTCTTTAAGTCAAACAGCTTGTTCAAACAGCTTTTTCAGAGTCTATTACTAAAAGTATTAGAGGCAGAGGATCTGCAGAACAGCCAGGCAATCTGCATTGATTAAAAATAAATAAATATGTCAGCCTCCGTATCCCTTCACTTCAGTTGTTCTTTAAATTGAGCTCCTCTGGAGTATATTTAGTGGCATGACTATGGACTCTGTAAAGTAATACGGAAGATGATGATGATAATGCTTTTAAAACCAAGCCATGAGGAGATCTGACCTGACCTGCTTAGTATAACGTTCATAAAATAAGAATAAGTAGCTGAGAACATAGAGCGACAAACAAGCTAAATTCTTCCTTTCCTTTCCTCCTCTGTTGCATGCAAAGGCCAAGTGCATGGCATGTGCATCAACATAGGATCTGGATTCTGGTTCCATGTATTAGTGAACAAGAAGTGAATGGCTAAGGAACCCATAATAGCCATTTGAAAGGGCAGCACAGAACAAGAACATGTTGGCGCTTTATAAATAAATAATAATAATAAATAATAATAATAACAAGTAACCATTGCTAAGTGCTAAACACTTGTTTGAAAGATGAAAGCTGTGTAATTACCAAAGAGGTAAATTGACCTGTGAGGATTGTTGATTTCACTATGAAATGTGTAAATGTATAATGTGTCATGAATATATTTTGAATCATGTTATTAAAATGCTTTTTTACAATGCTGGCATACCGTATTTGCTGTAGAACTTCACAGAATACGCAGCAAAGGCACAGAACCATACTTACTAAATGGGATGCAGCTGGGGACATCAGACTTGGAGAAGGACTCGGGAGTACTCAGATAATACAGCAAATTAAGCAACTGTATTCAAGCAACAGCAGCTAAAGCAAATAACATTTTGGAAAGTATGAAAAGAGAAATAATAACACATGATGCTAGCATATTACTGACACTTCTGAGACCACAACTTAAATAGTGAGCACCGTTTTGGATACCACATTACTGAAAAGACACTAAAGGCTAAAACAAGCACAAACATGGGCTGCTGAATTATCAGACTATACCTTACCAAGAAAGGTTAGAAAAACAGAGTTTCTTTTGCTTGGAAGAGATAAGTGATCTAGTTACCATCTACAGTATAAATACATACAAGGGCAATATAAAAGACTGCCAAATGAGCTTTTTATCCCCTGGGCTGTAACATGGGCAAGAGGACATGAACTGCTTATGGAGGGAAGGGACAGAAAAGGGATCTTCACAGTAGGAGTAGCAGATAAATCTAGATAACTATGTAACATCACTAACTGTCCAACAGGAGAGCAGACCATTTAAAGGACCATTATCGCAAAAATCGTAAAAATTTAAAATACTTGTGAACACATATAAATAAGAAATTAGTTTCTTCCTGAGTACAATGAGCCATAAATTACTTTTCTCCTATGTTGCTGTCACTTACAGTAGGTAGTAGAATTCTGACATTACCGACAGGTTTTGGACTAGTCTATCTCCTCATGGGGGATTCTCAGGGTTTTGTTTATTTTCAAAAGCACTTGAATGGCAGTGAATGGCAGTTGAACCGTCCAACTGTCAAAAAAGTGTGCAGCAAGCAGAGAAGCTGGCCAGCATCATTGTATAAATCCTTTTCAGGGAATGTCTTTATAAAGAATAAAAACCCTGCTGAGAATCCCCCATGAAGAGATGGACTAGCCCAAAACCTGTTGGTTCTGTCAGATTTCTACTACCTACTGTAAGTGACCGCAATATAGGAGAAAAGTGATTTATGGCTCATTTAAAAAAAAATACTTCTTATTTGTATGCGTTTACAAGTATTTTAAATTTTACGATTTTTGGGATAGTGGTCCTTTAATGTCAAAAGTATTTCTTGTCAGCTGACCCAGATGTGTGTAGTATTAACCATTTATGTTGCCTGGATGTGATTGTCACATCCAGGTGGCTGCTGTAGCGCTTCTGCGCGCGCCTGCGCATGCTCCTGTTGTCCCCTGTTAGCCCAGAGATCAATGAATGGGAACACAGTTCCCAATCATTGACCTAAATCCCCGATAGAAAAAATATCGGCTTCTTATCAGAAACCGCCGTCTTTCTGATTAAAAAAAAGTTTCCCGTCCTCCTTATGCTTCCTGGAACCAAGAGCGTTTGCTTTCAGGAAAAAAAAAATGTTTTTGACTGTGGCCATCTTGTGGCCAAATAGTAAAACTACATCTACATACATTTTTCAATGAAATAAACACACTTTACATTTAAAATGAACTGTTTACCTCCCACACCAAAAATTACCCAAATAAAATGTTTAATGAAAAAAAAATACAATAAAAACAAACAAAAACAAAACATAAATAGTCTGAAATTTTTTAATATGCATTTGAAGATGATATATTACGAACATTTTTTAAATTATAAGCTTATAAATAGTGATGGACGCAAAACTGAAAACACGCACCTTTATTTCCAAATAAAATATTGGCGATTGTGATTCATTGTGATAGGGACATCATTTAAATGGTGTAATAACCGAGACAAATGGGCAAATAAAATAAATAGGTTTTAATTATGGTTGCATGTATTATTTTAAAGCTATAATGGCCAAAAACTGAGAAATAATTAATTTTTTAACATTTTTTTCTTAATATTCCTGTGAAAATGCGTTTAGAAAAAAATAATTCTTAGGTAAATGTACCACCCAAAGAAAGCCTAATTGGTGGCGGGAAAAACAAGATATAGATCAATTCATTGTGATAATTAGTGATAAAGTTATTGGCAAATGAATGGTGAAAATTGCTCTGATGCATAAGGTGAAAAATACCCGCGGGCTGAAATGTTTAAAGAGAAACTCCAACCAAGAATTGAACTTTATCCCAATCAGTAGCTGATACCCCCTTTTACATGAGAAATAGAATGATTTTCACAAACAGGCCATCAGGGGGCGCTGTGTGACTGATTTTGTGCTGAAACCCCTCCCACAAGAGGCTCTGAATACCGCGGTACTCCTGGCAAACTGCCACAATGTAACAATGTTCACAGACAGGAAATGGCTGTTTAAAGCTGTCTCTAACAGCCAGAGCAGCTAGAAACAGCTACATAACTTGCCCACAGTAACAATGTCACCATGTAATACATGTCAGAATGTGAATCTGGGAGAGGAAAGATTTTACAATGAGCAAACACTGACTAAATCATTTATACATAATTATTGTAAAAATGAAGCACTTTTTTTTATTAAATTATTTTCACTGGAGTTCCTCTTTAAGTAGTGACATTAATTAACTCCCCATACTCTGTGGCATAATTTTTCAAGGCCTTCAATCTTTGTAAAATGAAATTTGTCTAGAAATAATGGGGTTGATTTCCTAAGGATGGAAAACAGAAATGGAAACCTAAGTGATAGCATGCCTGAAATTAGTGTTTCAGCTATTACGTGGCAAAAGGTTGCAGCCCTCACGCGGTTACTATCAGAATGTAGCCAGGACTGCCACAAGCTTGAGTTTGTACAATTGCAGGTGCCTGCACTCCACAGCAACAACTCTTATTTAGGAAACCCAGGACAAGCAAGGTTTATTTTTTAGAAACTTCCCATCATAGACGCTGCACGTAACTGCAGTCCTCACAATGTTCTGGTTTGACCCCTGAAAGGGTCTCAACCTTTTTGCTTCCTAATATCAGACAGTTTTATAAAACGTTTTAGAAATGCAATGCGGGTTTGTAGAATCTTCTCCAGCCTTAATAAATATACCTTGACGGCCTTCATAGGGCTTCACGAGCTGGTGACATGAGAAATCAAATTTCAGAGCTTCTGGAGGCCTGAAAGTCAGAGTATCATCATCACCTTTCTTTTAGCAGAAATCTGCTTTCATACATCTAGACAGAGAAAATGTGACAAATATCAAGCTGTATTCAGATACATCAAATGCACATTCCTTTAGAGAGCAGACAAATGGTCACCTAAGGCTTCACATAACAACGTGCGCATTCCTTGATCAAACAAGCTGACATGTGTGGTTACCAAACAAATCCATTGATTTTGAATCACAGTAATGGTCAGTGTAGTGCATCCGCAGTCTCTTGGCAACCTTGTTCCCTTATTTACGCAGGTTGTTACACAGAAAGGAACAGCATGTATACAGTCACATCCATTTATAGGCTATTGTGGAAACACTATCCTGCTTAGCAGGTGCACAAGAGCTTGTCACATAATAGCTGACACTCATCAGCCATCAACACAAACATGTAATGGCACTGGACACTGTCATTATACAGTATATACCTTTTATACCAGCAATCAAATACTATTCTGAGATAGAATAATATGATTCTCGGACCAGGAGCTGATCCACTCTTTACTTGCCAAAGTAAAGGAGCTCAGAAGAAAATGTATGTATCTTAAATATACAATCACACTGAATCTTTGTAGTAGAAGAGTAAACTGAGTGAATATACTTTGAATATATACTTTAGGCAGTCCCTTATATTACAAAGAAGTGGTAAGATCGTACAATCAAGATCAGTGGCGTAGCTAAGGAGCTATGGGCCCCAGTGCAAGGTTTACATTGGGGCACCCCAAGCACTCTATACATAACAATTGATACGGCACACTAAAACCTGTCAAGGACAATCACAGTGTCAGAAGTGCAAGGAGGGGATGGGGAACAGTTTTTTTTTACTGATTACTACCGATAAAAGCACCTATAGAAGTGATTCTTACCAGTATAGGACCAATAGAGAGCTAATTTTGTGGTTGAGGGTGGGCCCCATGGGGCCACTCTGGCCCAAGGGCCCCAGTGCGGTCGCTACCTCTGCAACCCCTATTGCTACGCCACTGATCAAGATTGTATAATTAGTGGGCACCTTGAGTTTATAAGAACAGTTGACAATTTTTCTCCTAATTTTCAAACAATATTGTTCTTTAGAGCATGTGTTTACAAAACATGAGTAATAAAAAAAAATAAACTACAGTAGATCACACAAACAAAATGGCAAAAAGGTTCTGACTATCTGCTTTCAAACATCAGCATTCGGTGGAATAACCAAATGCTACTGGAGAGCATGCCAAAACGCATGACAGCTGTGATTGCACACAGCTTTCATGCATCTTGGCATGCTCTCCACCATTTTTTCACATTGCTTTTGGGTAACTTTATACCACTCTTTCTACAAAAAAAAATCTACAGAGCTCAGCTTTTTTGGATGGCTTGTGACCATCCATCTTCCTCTGAATGTCATCACAGAGATTTTCAGTAGAGTTCAATTCTGGACCGGAGACACACTCTTAGGCCCCATTCACACTTAAAAGCGCAAAACCCAGGTGATTACCGCCAGCGGTTTTTGGGAGTGATTTTTCCGCGATTACACATGGAAAAGTCACTGGACACTGCGGCGATTTTTCCGCAATCACGTTTAGCGCTTCTATAGCACTGAAACGCGATCGCTGGGAAATCACCTGAAAATGGTGCAGGCTATGCATTTGCGTTTGGCGATTCTCGTTAATCACCAGCGATTAACGCAAGTCACCCAAGTAAGAATGGGCCCATAGGGTTTTATAGCATTAGTGCTTTAAAAACCCAGCGCTAGCGCTTGAGCGTTTTGCCGAAATCGCCGGCAAAATGCTCTAGTGTGAATGGGGCCTAAAGTTGGTGATCCTCCAATCCTCCATCCAGCCCTTGATTCCCCTGGCTGTGTTGAATGGCGCATTGTCCTCCTGGAAATACCAGTTCTCTGAGATGGAATAATAGTCTTAGCAGAAGGAAGCAACTGATTTTCTAGGATAACCTTGTATAGCTTGATTCATGCGTCCTTCACAATGATCTGATTCCAGCCTTGCTGAAGCACCCCCCAGATCATCATCACTAACCCACCTCTATGTTTTACAATTGTTGCAAAGCACTATGGGTTGTAGGCTTTTCAAGGATTCCATCTAACCACATGATGGCCAGGTGTCGGACCAAGCTGAAAATGTCATCATGGAAGATTTCTTTACTCCAATCCTCTACAATCTATTTGCTGTGTTTTTTTATCAAACCTATGCCCAACACTTCATTGCTTCTTACTGATGAAAGGCTTTTTCTGGTATTGTATGACTTCAGCCTTGCCTGTAGGAGCTTGTTTTAAATTGTTCTTGCTGTGCACATCACCACAGTCCTCAGTTTGCCATTGTGTTTGAAGGTCACTTAAATTCACCTACAGTTCTTGACTGAGTTTGGAGTGACCATGCTCAGTATTAATTTGTTTTTGCAAGGTTCCAGCTTTGTGATGTCCCCAGAGCCTGCTGCTTGACTTTGTTCTTGTGTACTGCTGTCTTTGAAATGTTAAGAATAAAAGCAACCTGATCCTCACTGTATCCTTGTGCCAATAAAGACAGGATTGAGCCTTTCTTTTCCACACTCATAACCTTTATTTTCTGGTTCTGGATTATGCAGTAGTTATATTTAAATTCCTAATTAAATTAATAGTACTTCTAGCAGTGTTTTGCCATCCAGCTGGTCCCATTGCAACAGGATAGTGTTGATTGCACCAGTGTTTTTTTATAATTTTCCTCATTAAAATTTGATTAAGGTGATCAGATAATCAGTACTTCATAAAACAGAATGAGGTGTGCATGTGTAGATGTTTTAAGAAGAGAGAAAAGTAATTCTTATGACAATAGAGCAATAGTATTAATATTACATCAGTATTAGTGCTAATTGAAAAAAAAATAACGCTTTCCAAAAGTATGCAAAATGAGAAAGACTTCTAATAAGGCTAATACTGAATGTTTTTACGCACAAGATACTGCACCAACAAAGCAAGTGTTAATACTTGCATACACTTGTGTGCAATGCAAAGTAATCATTTTAACTAAATAACCTTATTGATTTTCATATTCAGTTATGGCCCCAGAGTTCCTAAATTAAAGGTGTGGGATATTGAATATTGAGGCTGCCATATTTATTTCCTTTTAAATAATACCAGTTGCCTGGTTGTCCTGCTGATCCTTTGCCTCTAATACTTTAAACCATAGACCATGAACAAGCATGCAAATTAGATGCTCTAACTAAAGTCTGACTAGATTATTAACATGCATGTTTCAGTTGGGTGATTTAGACACTATTGCAGCCAAAGAGATCAGCAGGACTGACAGGGAACTGGTATTGTTTAAAAGGAAATAAATATAGCAGCCTCCATATCCATCTCAGTTCCGGTGTGGTCTAAAACAATAGAGAGAGGCTTTTAGTTCTGTCTGAGAAAAGAATCATTGTGCCAAAGAGTTTCATAGTGCAAGTTTTTGAATGAAAATATATTATTTAAATTTGCTGAAACCCTTTTGCACCACTCAACAGTTCAATCAATTTAAGGGGAACCTGAAGTGAGAGGAAAATAGAAGCTGTCATCTTTATCCTCTAATAAACACTGTCAGTTACTTGACTTCTGTGTCGATGCTCTGCCTGTAATACTTTAAAGAGAATCTGTATTGTTAAAATCGCACAAAAGTAAACATACCAGTGCGTTAGGGGACATCTCCTATTAACCTCTGTCACAATTTTGCCGCTCCCTGCCGCATTAAAAGTAGTCAAAAACAGTTTTTAAAAGTTTGTTTATAAACAAACAAAATGGCCACCAAAACAGGAAGTAGGTTGATGTACAGTATGTCCACACATAGAAAATACATCCATACACAAGCAGGCTGTATACAGCCTTCCTTTTGAATCTCAAGAGATCATTTGTGTGTTTACCTTCTGTCCCCCTGCAGCTCTCATCCACTGAATACTAGTGACAGGCTGATCGTTTCTTCCTTCAGACAGCTCTGCCCTGTCTGTAATTCCTCAGTATATGTCAGCCAGCTCCTTTCACAGCCTAACAGAGGAGGATTTTTATCCAGCTCCCTTCTCTCACTGATAAGAGAGCAGAGATGCTACTCGCTTACGCAAATAACACACACACTGGAGTGTGCATAGAGGGGCCTGGAGAGGGGTGTGCATAACAGATCAGCACGGAAGAGTTGGCAGCCTTCCAAACACAGGGCGACAAGTCCGACAGGGGAAAGATACATTGATATATTGCAGAGACAGTGATAGTAGAACATGCTGCAGTAAGCCAGAGCACATTAGAATAGGTTTAGAAACTTGTAGTATGGTAGAAAAAAGGATGGAAGTTTTGTTACAGAGTCTCTTTAAGTCACTGGCCCAGAATGAGCATGCAGATCAGATGCTTTGACTCTGGTCTGACTCCACTGGCTGCAGGCTTGTTGCATGTGTGTGACTCAAAAATAACTAAATTTAAAAGCTCATTATTATGATAGCCAGTCAACTGGCATAGTTTATAAGAGAAAGTAGATAGAAACCATGGTATTCTTCTCATGTCAGATAATTGTTTTTAGTTGTATGCATTGTAATGGTTTTCCTCTTACTTGTCCAAATGCCAAGATATTAGTCATATGAATGACCCTGGAATTCCAAGGATACCTGGAAAGAGCAAAGTATTTCAGATGTTCGTTACATTATTCATGTTTTCTTCAAAGAGGAACTGTAGTGAAAATACAAGAGAAAGGCTTGGTTCACATGGACGGTTATGCGACAGTAAATGACAGCCATGGCACTCGTCATTTAAACGCTGTCCATTTAGATGAATGGATGGCCATTGATACAATTGCTTACCACCATTTACTGCTGTTTGTGCAAAACACGCGTTTGGATCCGGATTTTTGTTGTTGTCTGCCCGGAGCTAAGCAGATCCAGAATTTTCTTTTTCATGCTTCTGTGTCCCCCTGCGGGACTGAGAAATGCAAGGAAGCCAACAAATTATTTTCTGCATGCTTGCAGAAAAGGATTTGCAATGAGATGCCAGGCTGTTGCGTGCGGCTAGTTCAGACATCTGTCAGAACCAAGCCTTCAAGAAATCTGTCTTTGGATCACCTGCCTAGTGTGGAGATCCTTCTGAGTCCTATGTAATTTATCTCATCCATTTGCAAAGCACAGTGATCTTTGAAGTGGAGCCTAGCCCGGTTTGGATAGTTGAACAGTCATATGAGACAGAAACCAGACGGAATGGAGGTCTTTGGAGGACATAATTGTTGTTACACAGGATGTGTGTTTATTCTACTGCAAGCTCTGACCTTTATTCGGATTTACATTATAGGGAGCGATTTGCTGACAATTTTCTCAGTCCCCCTGGAAATGTCCCATGGCATGGCCAATATGCTTATATACCGTATATACTCGCATATAAGCCGACCCGCATATAAGTCGACCCCCCAACTTTTACCTGAAAAAACAGGAAAAAATGATTGACCCCCATATAAGCCAGGAGTCCCCCCAGTGTGTCCCAGTATAGCTAGTATAGTGCCCAGTATGGGAAGGGAGTGCCTCAGTATAGCTAGTATAGTGCCCAGTTTAGCTAGTATAGTGCCCAGTATAGCTAGTAAAGTGCCCAGTATAGCTAGTATAGTGCCCAGTATAGCCAGTATAATGCCCAGTATAAGTAGGTAGTGTCCAGTATAGCTAGTATAGTGCCAAGTATAGCTAGTAAAGTGCCCAGTATTGGTAGGTAGATCCCCAGTATAGCTAGTATAGTGCCCAGTATAGCTAGTATAGTGCCCAGTATTGGTAGGTAGTGCTCCAGTATAGCTAGTATAGTGCCTAGTATAGTGCCCAGTATAGCTAGTATAGTGCCCCAGTATAGCTAGTATAGTGCCCAGTATAGCTAGTATAGTGCCCAGTATAGCTAGTATAGTGCCCAGTATAGCCAGTATAATGCCCAGTATAAGTAGGTAGTGTCCAGTATAGCTAGTATAGTGCCAAGTATAGCTAGTAAAGTGCCCAGTATTGGTAGGTAGATCCCCAGTATAGCTAGTATAGTGCCCAGTATAGCTAGTATAGTGCCCAGTATTGGTAGGTAGTGCTCCAGTATAGCTAGTATAGTGACTAGTATAGTGCCCAGTATAGCTAGTATAGTGCCCCAGTATAGCTAGTATAGTGCCCAGTATAGCTAGTATAGTGCCCAGTATAGCTAGTAAAGTGCCCAGTATTGGTAGGTAGTGCTCCAGTATAGCTAGTATAGTTTCCAGTATAGCTAGTATAGTGCCCAGTATAGGTAGGTAGTGGCCAGTATAGTGCCCAGTATAGGTAGGTAGTGGCCAGTATAGTGCCCAGTATAGGTAGTGGCAGTCTGGGAGGGAGGAAGCAGGTTGGCACTACTGCAAGAGCGGGTATCTTGCGGTGGTATATCGGTAATCCCACTGTCAGCCTAGCGTGCTCAGGTTATAAGGCATATTCTTAGTGGCAGAGGAGGCAGAAAGTGGAGGAAACCGGCACTGCTGAAAGCTGTATTTATTATCTGATGAATAATTGATACATGCGTATACAATAAAACAGGCTGTGAGCGCTGTGGTACAAGAAAGACCCAAAGTTCAAATAGCTTATGGAATACCTGTTGTGGTGCGGTGGGTGCTGGGTGCTTAAGCCTGACGGCCGTTTCGCGCACGTCTGCGCATCTACGGAGGCTGCATTGTGGGGAGGAATGAGCTGCCAGTATATATAACTTGTGCGCATAGCGGTGACATGCCGCTCGCCCGTTCCGCCCCTTCACTTCCTACTCGCGTCAGAAGGCGACTGGAACGCATTGCGTCCCAGCAGCGTCTGACGTCATGGCGACGAAGGTACACTGAACCAATTGATCAGTGTAGCGTATATTACGCCTCGATCGCACGCCTTAAGCACAAGTTGGGCCTGTCTGGCACCATCTTGTGGCAAAAAAAGAGAAAGCATCTCCAATGCGGTTTCAGGGTAAGTTTAGTGCAGAGAAAAAAAAGTGAGGGATATGAATACAGTAGCTAGGAAAGTGGGAAAAATCAGGTGGAAAAAATTCAGTGCCCTTACACCATCATTGCAGGATGCTGTCCCTGCCGCAGTAATAATGCTAAAAAGTGCAACAGTGCTTATAATGAGATAGCAGCTTACTGCTAAAACGTATTACAGTGGGAGAAAAAAAGTGATTAAAATCAATACAGAAGAGGTTGCCATTTGCACCGATCCTGAAGGGGTAAACAATGCCCATAGGAATCAAATGCCAAGACAACCTATTCTATGGAAGGGTAGTAACGAAGAAAGCATGGAAGACAAAGTCATGGACGGCTAATAAAACTCAGGCATAGTTAATACCAGGTGTAAAAAATACACATCTGGTGGCGTGATAGTTATCTATTTACTGCTTCGGGGTAGACCAAAGATTACTAAACTCAAGGGTCCAAAAAGCATGATAGATCAGTGTAGTCATTTAGGCCTAATGGGCCCATTGCATTAGTTCTCAAAATTAATAAAACTTCTTCGCGTTTCAGTTTCTTTTCTCAGTCTCCCCCTCTGGAGAGGGGCATGATCTGTAATAGACCTGCAAAAGTGAGCGCATTAGGGTCTCCTTTATGATTGTTTCTCATATGCTCCACTACTCTTGGTGACCCCTTCCCGGAGCTTATAGAGTTGTAATGCTCTCGGAATCTTTCTCCTAGGGATCGGGTGGTCTCTCCAATGTAGAACCTGCCGCAGGGGCACCACAGGGCATATACCACGAACCTGGTCTTGCATGTGATGAACGCGCGAATGCGTCGTTGAACTGGTCCTATTTGTACACTTGTACCCACGACCATCTGCTTACATGACTTACATCGGCCACATCTGTGGTTGCCCTGCGGTTGGCCCCTGCGTAGCCAGGCACTCCCATCCGGGGAATTAAACTCACTCCGACTCACGAGGGATCCAATAGTGGGACATTTCTTAAAGGAGAATAATGGTCCTTCCTCCACCAGGGGTTTGAGAATTGCATCCTTTGTCAGAATGTCCCAGTGATTGATTATCGATTCCTTTATAGCATCCGCCATGGCGGTGTACTCAAAAGAAAAGGGGATTTTACTCTTTTTCTCATATTCCTTTTTAGTTATTTTTCTTTGGAGGAGGGTCTGCCTGCTTTGGGATGAGGCCCTCTCAAAGGCTTCCTGAATTAATTCCTTTTCATAACCTCTGGCGATAAGCCTAGATCCCAGCTCCTCAGATTGGCGACGAAACTCACCGTCGCTCGCGTTGTTACGGCGAAGTCTGAGGAACTGGCCATAGGGTAGCGCCTTGGTTACATGCTCAGGGTGAAAACTTGACCTATGTAACAGAGAATTGGATGCGGTGGGTTTTCTGTAGCCTTTTGGCATCAGTTTGTCGTTTTCCACCTCTAGCTCCAGGTCTAGGAAGGCCACCCTCTCATGGCTCATGGTGGCCGTGAATAGCATGTTGCATTTATTTGAATTAATAAACCCCAGAAATTTAGAAAAGGATTCACGAGTCCCGGACCAGAAGACAAGGATGTCGTCCACATACCTGGACCACATCCTGAGTTGTTGCCTAAACGGATTACACGTGGAGTGAATGTGCAGCTCTTCCCACCATGCCAAAAAAAGATTGGCATAGGTGCAGGAGACTGCTGTGCCCATAGCGGTGCCAGACACCTGCCAGTACCACTTCCTGTCGAATAGGAAGGTGTTGTGCGTCAAGACAAACATGAGGCATTCGCAGATGTATGCCTTCCACTCCTCATTTTTGTCTGTCTTGTCTAAAAAGAGCCTTACCGCCTGCACCCCCAAGTCGTGGGGTATGCGGCTGTAAAGACTTTCAACGTCTATCGTCGCCAAAAGATCGCCTTTGTTCCAAGTGAGGTCCTCAAGGCCCCTTAACACATCGACCGTATCGGAAAGGTGGGAGGGAATTTCCTCCATAAGCGGCCTGAGGATGTGGTCCAGGTATCTGGACAGTCTCTCCGTCGTCGACCCAATGCCGGAGACAATGGGCCGACCCGGAGGACTGGTCCGGGACTTGTGGACCTTGGGGATATGATACCAGGCTGGCTTGGTTGGGCAGGTGGGTAATAAACCGTTGGCTAATGTGGAAGTAAGTACTCCTAATTCAACCCCTTTCTTCAGGAGGGATCTTAGGGAATTTAGATGGCGATTGGTGGGGTCCTCGGTTAGAGGCTGATAGGTACTCCTGTCTTGTAGTTGTCTGAGAGCTTCACTTTTATATTGTTCTGCGGTCATCACCACAATTGTGCCTCCTTTATCCGCCCTTTTAATTAACAAGTCGGGTCTTGAGCGCAGCCATTTTAGAGTTCGATCCTCCTTCTTTGATATATTTTTAACAGCTTTTGGGTACATTTCTGCTTTCAAGTCCCTTTCGATCATCTTTTGGAAAACGTCCAGGCATGATCCTGGTTGAACAGAGTATGGGGTTGTGGATCTACAAGGTCTGAAGGTGGCCATGTCACCTACAGAGGGACCCTGGCTATCCCCCATGTCCCCCTGAGCGCTGATACATCCAAGCTCCAGTTCTTTTAAGATTTCTAAATTAGCCAAGTCTTGGTCATCCCATGGTATACTTGGACTAAAGCACAGAAAAAAAGAGAGGTAACTGGGTCTCAACCTGGATTTTTGCAATTATAGCTTTGGCTTTATTAGCACCATAGTAGCAAACAGCACGACGTTTCGGCCCAACGGCCTTTATCAAGTGATAAAGGCCGTTGGGCCGAAACGTCGTGCTGTTTGCTACTATGGTGCTAATAAAGCCAAAGCTATAATTGCAAAAATCCAGGTTGAGACCCAGTTACCTCTTTTTTTCTGTGTGTTGGCTTTCTCACCCTTGATGGATCAGGGTGCTACTGGTCGACTCCCTGGTATATAAAGTTTGTGGTAGAGCCCGAAGACACTGCTTTTTCTTCATACTTGGACTAAAGCCCAGAGGGCCTATTTTGGCGTGTCCCCACACAGTATCCTCCCGAGTTACTGCCGTCTCTCTCTTGGCAAAGTGCCATTTAATATTCAAACGTCTGATGTTTTTATAAAGCTCAATCTTAAATTTCGCAAAGTCAAAGTCTGTGGCTATGGAGAAATTAAGGCCCTTTTGGAGTAATGATTCCGTTCCCTCTAGTAGGATTTGATTGGATAAGTTTAGTATTTCTAGAGGTTGCGGTATCTCGCCATCCATTTTTAATTCCTCCTTCGTTTGCGGGCCTTCTTGTCCTCCCATGATAGACTCTTGCTTTTCTTTTTTGGTTTTATTCCTTCCTCTCCCCCTCCGTGTGCCCCTCCTAAAGGGCGAGCAGGGGTTTGGGGATCACTGCCACTCTGTTGTCCGCGTGTGTCAGGTTTTTTTGTACTAACTTTAATTTCGTCCTCACTGGACTCAGTGTCCGTGGTCCAATAACCCTTTCCTTTTTTAGGGGGTTTGGCTTTCCCTCCTCTTTGCCAGGAAAAGTATCTCTTGAGAAGATGGTCCTCTTTATCCCTTTGAAATTTCTTTAATTTTCTCTCCTTGATTGTATCTTGTATCCCCGCGAGTCTGCGGTCGATCCTCCTAATGGTCTTGGAGAATTGTTTTCTCTCTACCATACTCTGATATTGACTCTTGACAGACTCTATCTCTTTGATGGTTTTAACATGCTCTTCCCTTGTTCGTTCCAAAACTATGTCTTGCAGATGAGCAGCATGAAGTAAGTAAGCATTCTTCCATTTTTTAACGAACGCTTCGTCATCCTGGTACTCGGATGGCTCGACGTAGCGCCTAAAGCCTCGTGCCACTATCTTTTCTTCTTTATACTGTTGTAGAGTGGTAACCGTCCAAAACAGCTTTACTTCCTTTTCGCTTAACCTTTCCAAGTTGATTTCCGCAACCCGTGCACCCACCGTTTTATTGGATGTCGTTGATGCTGCTGTGTTTTTAAAAAAGCTTGTAACATCGCATCTTCCACTCACCACCGCTAGTTCCTCTCGCTCATCTTCGCTTGATGTATCATCGTCATCTGACTCTGTACGCACATCATAATCGTGACCAGTGGCCCATTGTCTCCGGCATTGGGTCGACGACGGAGAGACTGTCCAGATACCTGGACCACATCCTCAGGCCGCTTATGGAGGAAATTCCCTCCCACCTTTCCGATACGGTCGGTGTGTTAAGGGGCCTTGAGGACCTCACTTGGAACAAAGGCGATCTTTTGGCGACGATAGACGTTGAAAGTCTTTACAGCCGCATACCCCACGACTTGGGGGTGCAGGCGGTAAGGCTCTTTTTAGACAAGACAGACAAAAATGAGGAGTGGAAGGCATACATCTGCGAATGCCTCATGTTTGTCTTGACGCACAACGCCTTCCTATTCGACAGGAAGTGGTACTGGCAGGTGTCTGGCACCGCTATGGGCACAGCAGTCTCCTGCACCTATGCCAATCTTTTTTTGGCATGGTGGGAAGAGCTGCACATTCACTCCACGTGTAATCCGTTTAGGCAACAACTCAGGATGTGGTCCAGGTATGTGGACGACATCCTTGTCTTCTGATCCGGGACTCGTGAATCCTTTTCTAAATTTCTGGGGTTTATTAATTCAAATAAATGCAACATGCTATTCACGGCCACCATGAGCCATGAGAGGGTGGCCTTCCTAGACCTGGAACTAGAGGTGGAAAACGACAAACTGATGCCAAAAGGCTACAGAAAACCCACCGCATCCAATTCTCTGTTACATAGGTCAAGTTTTCACCCTGAGCATGTAACCAAGGCGCTACCCTATGGCCAGTTCCTCAGACTTCGCCGTAACAACGCGAGCGACGGTGAGTTTCGTCGCCAATCTGAGGAGCTGGGATCTAGGCTTATCGCTCCACAAGACCAGTCTCCCACTCTAACATCTTTCACCACACTAACTGATCAGTGTCTTTCCTCACTAATCTCCAAAGCGCATCTCACTACCTGTGCCCTGGACCCCATTCCCTCTCATCTAATCCCCCAGCTTTCCTCCTCCTTTAATCCCGCTCTAACAACTCTATTCAACCTTTCTATCTCCACTGGCACTTTTCCTTCCTTATTCAAACAAGCTATCATCACACCACTAATCAAAAAACTCTCTCTTGATCCAACTTCTCTATCCAACTACCGTCCTGTCTCGCTCCTCCCCTTTGCTTCTAAACTGCTGGAACGTCACATCCATTCAGAATTGTCTGCCTTTCTCTCTACCAACTCCTTACTTGACCCCTTTCAATCTGGATTCCGCACACACCATTCCACTGAAACTGCCCTCACGAAAGTTGCTAATGACCTACTGGTAGCTAAATCCAAAGGCCAGTTCTCCATTCTAATACTCCTTGACCTTTCCTCTGCCTTTGACACGGTTGATCATGCTCTGCTTCTGCAGACACTGTCATCTTTAGGAATCAAGGGACAAGCACATTCCTGGATCTCCTCTTATCTCTCTGGACGCTCTTACACTGTCTCCTTCTCTAACACCAAGTCCTCTCCACACCCACTGTCTGTTGGTGTACCTCAAGGCTCTGTTCTTGGGCCACTTCTTTTCTCAATCTACACCCGTGGCCTGGGACAACTAATTAACTCTTTTGGCTTCCAGTATCACCTTTATGCGGATGACACCCAAATTTATCTCTCAGCTCCTGACCTGTCCTCACTACTATCCAGAGTCCCCGACTGTCTACGTGCCGTTTCTGCATTCATGTCCTCCCGCTTCCTCAAACTCAACATGACTAAAACGGAAATTGTGATTTTTCCACCATTGCTATCTACACCCCCACCAATTGCAACCATAACGGTAGACAACACCCCAATAACCTCAACCACTAAGGCCCGCTGCTTGGGGGTTATACTTGACTCAGAGCTCTCCTTTAAACCTCACATTGCCTCATTAACCACCACCTGCTATTTCCAGCTCAAAAATATATTCCGTATCCGTCCCTTCCTCACACAAGAGGCCACCAAAATGCTTGTTCATGCCTTAATCATCTCCCGCCTAGACTACTGCAACACCCTGCTCTGTGGCCTACCAAAAAACAGGCTAGCTCCTCTCCAATCCCTTCTAAATGCAGCGGCCCGCCTCATTCACCTTTCCACACGCTCTTCTGATGCAGCCCCACTGTGCCATTCTCTCCACTGGTTACCCATTACCCAGAGGATCCAGTTCAAACTCCTGACTCTAACATACAAAGCCCTCCACGAGTTGTCTCCTCCATACATCTCCTCACTAATCTCAAGATATTGTCCCTCCCGCAACCTTCGCTCCTCCCAAGAAATTCTCCTGGCCTCTAAGCTGATCACCTCCTCTCATGCTCGCATCCAGGACTTTACACGAGCATCAGCCCTTATCTGGAACTCTCTTCCACAGCCTGTACGTCATGCTCCAAACCTGGACATCTTCAAACGCACTCTTAAAACACACCTTTTCAGACAAGCTTATTGTAACGAAAAATCTGCAACGCCGGATGGATTGCGGGAATATGGTCGCATCCAGTCCGGCAAGCGGACCTTCCAACGCGGGATGCGGAAATTCGTCCGCATCCGCTGCGCACACCCGTCCGAGCACTCTGCTCCAAACTCACCAACATGCTGTTCACCAGGGTTCTGCCATCTTGCCTCTAGGGGGTGCGGCCGCACACCAGACACGCCTTTATACTCTTAGAAAGCGTGTCAGCTGACCTGGAGGTCAGCTGACATTTTAGCCTGCTCTGATTGGTTGCTGCCTGGGGTGGAGACTTCTCTCCCAGGCAGTATATAAGGAAGTGCTTTTCAGTCACACTTTGTCTGTGTTTGCGATACCCTGTGTCAGCACTCAGACCTTAGACTAGATCCCAGGTGTTGAAACCAAGGACTTCACACCTAGACTAGGAGATTATTATTATTGTTATTGATTCTCTGTGTATGATTCTGTGCCTGTCTTGACTTCTCTTCTGCTTCCTGATTCTGTACTCTGCCAGCCCGTACCGTTAACGACTATTGGCTTGGTTCCTGACTATTCTCTCGTCTCACGTCTCTGTACTGTTGCCGCCTGTACTGTTGCCGAACCTCTTTCTGTCTGACCTTGCTCCCTTCAGTGGAACGTCTCCTACTGTTGGGTTATTATCTGAGGCTTGCCTCCCTGAGACGCCGGCCCTAGCAGACCGTTACTGCCAGAGGCCGAGATTCCTCCACTGCCACTTTGGGGGATCTCACACACGGGGTTCCCATTCAGAGGTAACCACACCTCTGAGGAATTGCCGTGTGGTGGATATTTCCACAACTTTGTGAATATTTACTGCTTTGTATATTTTCATGTTGTTCGTGTGTCCACTGCTTTACATCTACCCGCATTATTAGCAATTCCGCAGATTGCTATATAATCGGGTCTATCCTTGTATTATTGGCGATACTGCGGATCCCCAATAATCAAGGTTCGGGGTGTGACACTGGTCTGAGTAGATCATTTCAGGCACTTACCGTGTTAGTGAGCCTTCCGCTGATTTACCATCAGGAAGATACTTACTATTTCACTCTAACATATCTGCATTAGTGGTGATTCTGTATATCACCACTTAATCAGATATTTGTGCCTCTTGCTGACACCAATCGTTACAGAAACACAGACCATAAAGAAGTAAGATGGAGGGGGTGATAAACCAGCTTCAGACTGTAAGGGCAGAGTTAGAACAGCTGAAGATTACTGTAACTGCACAGCAGGCTCAGATTACTCAGTTAAATGAGACTGTCCAAAGGTTGCAATCACCACTTAACGTTCTACCTCCCCCGGCTCTTAGCGAGCCTAAAATGAACATTCCTGAGAAATTTTCAGGCACAAGGTCAGATTTCCAGAATTTCCGTCACAGAGTGCTGTCTTACTTTGAGATGAAACCTGTGTCCTCGGGAACCGAGGCTCAGAAGGTCACTCTTATCAAGACTCTATTGCATGCAGATTCCCAGACGTGGGCTTATGGCTTACCTGATGAGCATCCTGCTCTGTCTTCTGTCCAGGAGTTTTTTAAGGCCATGGCGGTCATCTACGATGATCCAGATAGTGCCGCCACGGCCGAACGTAAGCTCAAAAACCTTAGACAAGGACGCAGTACTGCTGAGGAGTATGCGTCAGAGTTTAGGAAGTGGGCTGTGTCCTCTAGATGGGAGCGATATGCACTCTTGGATAGATACCTAGATGGGTTGTCAGAAGCAGTAACTGACGTGATGGTTAGTCATCCGGAACCCAAAGATCTAGATGAGGCTATTACGCTGTCTATTAAAATAGATAGGCGTCTGAGGTACAACAAGAAGGGCAGGTACCCCATGTACTCTAGGACTTCTGGGGCCAGTAGCTCGGCAGCAGTTGAGACTGAGGAGCCGATGCAGTTAGGCCACGGGCGCCTCACGGAGGCGGAAAGGTCAAGAAGACGCAGAGAGGGTCTTTGCATGTACTGCGGGGAAAAGGGCCACATTGCACAAAACTGTGGTAGGAAGTCGGGAAACTCCTCGGCTTAGGTGTGGTAGGGGGTACCACCCTAAGCGGAATTGTTTTACCTCCAAAACAAGAAAAAATTTTATTGCCCTGTTCCCTAAATTGGGAAGGGAAGAACTTTCCTACCACAGCATTTGTAGATTCCGGGTCAACAGCTAACTTTTTAGATTTAAGCTTTGCTTTAAGTTTAAATATCCCTGTACTTCCGGTAGGAAGACATTTATATGTTACAGCGATTGATGACACTCCTTTGCAAGGAAAGTCCCCACTGTGTCAGACACCTCCCCTCTCGCTGCAAGTGGGAGCTCTGCACAGGGAGGTCATACAGTTTTTCGTTTTAAAGATGTCTACCTCTACGGTGATACTAGGGTTGCCCTGGTTACGATTACATTCTCCTCAGTTTGATTGGGGGAATGGGCAGTTGACTACTTGGTCGCCTTATTGTACACAACATTGTTTACAGAATGTAGTTTTGTGTTCTACTAAGATTCAAGTGGAAGGAGTACCTCCACAATATCAGGAATATGCTGATGTCTTTTGTCCTAGGGCAGCAGATCAATTACCCCCCCATAGACCTTTTGATTGCCCAATAGATTTGAAACCAGGAACCATGCCACCCAGGGGCCACCTATACAACCTCTCGTCCCCGGAAAAATTGGCCATGGACGAGTACATTCAGGAGAATTTGCAGAAGGGTTTCATCCGCCCTTCAAGATCTCCTGCAGGAGCGGGATTCTTTTTCGTTCAGAAAAAAGATGGTGGTTTGCGCCCCTGTATTGACTACAGGGGTCTAAATAAGATCACGATTAAGAATCGGTATCCACTACCGCTAATCGACGATTTATTTACACAGGTTCCCGGGGCTTCTGTTTTCACTAAGTTGGATCTAAGGGGGGCCTACAATTTGATCCGTATCAGGGAGGAAGATGAATGGAAGACGGCATTCAACACTCCCAAGGGGCATTACGAATACTTGGTGATGCCCTTTGGGTTGTGTAACGCTCCTGCAGTTTTTCAGGAGTTCGTCAACGAGATTTTTAGGGAGGTACTGGGTCGCTTTGTAATCGTCTACTTAGATGATATCTTAATATTTTCTAAAAATATCACGGAACACCGCCAACATGTGAAGTATGTGTTACAAAGACTCAGGGAGAATCAATTGTTTGCGAAATTAGAGAAATGTGTTTTTGAGGTAAAGGAGATTGCCTTTCTTGGTTACATTATCTCTACATCAGGGTTGTCCATGGATCCCAAAAAGGTCTCTGCTGTAAGGGATTGGCCACAACCATCTGGGCTTAAAGCACTACAGAGATTCTTGGGATTCGCAAATTATTATAGAAAATTTATCAAGGGGTTCTCTTCGGTGGTGTCTCCGCTTACTAATTTGACAAAAAAAGGGGCTGATGCCACTCATTGGTCAGAAGAAGCAGTTGTGGCATTTTCCCCTCTGAAAGAGGCATTCTGTTCTGCTCCCATATTACGTCATGTAGATGTTGCTTACCCATTTATAGTGGAGGTGGATGCCTCGGAGGTTGGAGTAGGAGCAGTATTGTCTCAACGTTCAGGACTTCAGGGCAAGCTTCATCCCTGTGCTTTTTTTTCCAGAAAATTCTCTCCTGCCCAGAGAAATTATGATGTTGGAAACAGGGAATTATTAGCCATCAAGCTTGCTTTTGAGGAGTGGCGCCACTGGTTAGAGGGGGCGGAGCATGTAATTACTGTGTACACGGATCATAAAAATTTACAGTACATTGAAAAAGCTAAAAGACTCACCCCCAGACAGGCTAGATGGGCTCTCTTTTTCTGCCGTTTTAATTTTATAATTACATTCACACCAGGGAGTAAGAACGTTAAAGCGGACGCCCTTTCTCGTTGTTTTGAACCTGAAACTGCTCCATCTCCTTCCTCAGAAAGTATTCTGTCGAAAGAGATCATCCTGGCAGCCACTGAGATAGTTGAAGACCTTCCTAGCCTCTTAAGTCCTTTTCAATTAGAAGTGCCAGAAGGGAAACCAAGAGGGGTTCTTTATGTCCCTTGTACTTTACGTCCCAACGTGCTGCAGTTGTTTCATGGACACAAGAATGCTGGACACCCTGGCATTACCCGAACCCAAGAATTGTTGTGTAGATCTGTCTGGTGGCCATCTCTACAACAAGATTGCAAGGAATTTGTTAAGACCTGTACCGTCTGTGCCAGGAGCAAACCCTCCCGACTGGCTCCAGTTGGAACTTTGCAGTCTCTGCCCTCCCCTCAGGAGCCATGGACACATATTTCCATGGACTTCGTGGGAGAACTTCCAGATTCCAATGGAAAGACTGTCATATGGGTGGTCACAGACAGATTCAGTAAGATGGCCCACTTTGTGCCTTTGAGTGGTTTCCCTACTGCTCAAAAATTAGCAGATCTTTTTATTCAAAATATCTTTAAATTACACGGCATTCCAGAGAATGTTGTCTCAGACAGAGGGGTCCAGTTTGTCTCTAGGTTCTGGCGGGCCTTCTGTAAGGGGATGGGTATGTCGTTGTCCTTTTCATCAGGTTACCATCCACAGACCAACGGCCAGACAGAGAGGACCAATCAATCTTTGGAACAGTTCCTGAGATGTTATGTGGCGGACGCCCAACACCAGTGGGCGGAGTTTCTACCATTTGCTGAGTTCGCACATAACAATCTCAGGAATGAGTCCTCTGGTTATGCGCCTTTTCAAATTGTCAATGGGAAATCTCCCAAATTTTCTCCTTTGCCAGTGTCGACCTCTCCATTCCCTGTCCTGGAGGAGTGGCAGGAATCTTTCAAGAGGATTTGGGCTAATGTCGGAGAAAATTTAAAAAAGGCTTTCATCATACAGAAGAGGCAGGCAGATAAGAGACGGTCTGCGGAGTGGGAGTTTAAACCAGGAGACAGAGTTTGGATATCAACTCGTCATATAGCTCTGAGGCAGCCATCCGCGAAACTGGGGCCCAGGTATATTGGACCATATCCAATTTCCGAAAGGGTTAATCGTGTTACTTACAGAGTCAGGTTACCGCAGTCTCTAAAGGTGGGGAAAGCCTTTCATGTGTCACTCCTGAAACCAGCTGTTCAGGTGGATTCCCCCCCTTCTCACCCTGTCATGGTTGATGGTGAGCCTGAATGGGAGGTTGAGGAGATCTTGGACTCCAGACGAGTTCAGGGTTCAGTGCAGTATTTGGTGCATTGGAGAGGGTACGGTCTAGAGGAAAGATCCTGGGTCAAAGCAGGTGATTTACATGCTGATAAACTTAGGAGACGGTTCCATGAGCTCCATCCTGACAGGCCAGGTGGGACGTGTCCGGAGTCCACGCCTAGAGGGAGGGGTACTGTAACGAAAAATCTGCAACGCCGGATGGATTGCGGGAATATGGTCGCATCCAGTCCGGCAAGCGGACCTTCCAACGCGGGATGCGGAAATTCGTCCGCATCCGCTGCGCACACCCGTCCGAGCACTCTGCTCCAAACTCACCAACATGCTGTTCACCAGGGTTCTGCCATCTTGCCTCTAGGGGGTGCGGCCGCACACCAGACACGCCTTTATACTCTTAGAAAGCGTGTCAGCTGACCTGGAGGTCAGCTGACATTTTAGCCTGCTCTGATTGGTTGCTGCCTGGGGTGGAGACTTCTCTCCCAGGCAGTATATAAGGAAGTGCTTTTCAGTCACACTTTGTCTGTGTTTGCGATACCCTGTGTCAGCACTCAGACCTTAGACTAGATCCCAGGTGTTGAAACCAAGGACTTCACACCTAGACTAGGAGATTATTATTATTGTTATTGATTCTCTGTGTATGATTCTGTGCCTGTCTTGACTTCTCTTCTGCTTCCTGATTCTGTACTCTGCCAGCCCGTACCGTTAACGACTATTGGCTTGGTTCCTGACTATTCTCTCGTCTCACGTCTCTGTACTGTTGCCGCCTGTACTGTTGCCGAACCTCTTTCTGTCTGACCTTGCTCCCTTCAGTGGAACGTCTCCTACTGTTGGGTTATTATCTGAGGCTTGCCTCCCTGAGACGCCGGCCCTAGCAGACCGTTACTGCCAGAGGCCGAGATTCCTCCACTGCCACTTTGGGGGATCTCACACACGGGGTTCCCATTCAGAGGTAACCACACCTCTGAGGAATTGCCGTGTGGTGGATATTTCCACAACTTTGTGAATATTTACTGCTTTGTATATTTTCATGTTGTTCGTGTGTCCACTGCTTTACATCTACCCGCATTATTAGCAATTCCGCAGATTGCTATATAATCGGGTCTATCCTTGTATTATTGGCGATACTGCGGATCCCCAATAATCAAGGTTCGGGGTGTGACACTGGTCTGAGTAGATCATTTCAGGCACTTACCGTGTTAGTGAGCCTTCCGCTGATTTACCATCAGGAAGATACTTACTATTTCACTCTAACATATCTGCATTAGTGGTGATTCTGTATATCACCACTTAATCAGATATTTGTGCCTCTTGCTGACACCAATCGTTACACTTATAACATTCTATAGCCCTTTATTTACTTATTTGTCACAATGTAATCAGAGGCAAAGAATCACTGCCTCATCCATCCTCCACCCCCTTACCTAGTGTGTCCCCCACTACCCATTAGATTGTAAGCTCGCAAGGGCAGGGTCATCCTCCTAATGTTTACTGTTTTTGTAACAATATTTGTGCTGCTTGGAACTCTGCTGTATATTTGTTAGTTGTATCTATGTTCCCCTTGTCGTCTTATTGTGCTTTGTAAAGCGCTGCGGAATATGTTGGCGCTATACAGAGGCGTAGCTAGGGTTTTCAGCGCCCGGGGACAAAGACTATTAATGCGCCCCCCAAAGTCAAGGTTGCGCCGCGCCAAAAAGGGGCGTGGTCATATAATAAATGTGGGCGTGTTTATGGGTGGAGCCAAATGTATATGGAGGTTAGCAGGCTCACGCTCACCCACCCTCCCTCAGTATGTACCTTCCATCATGTTCCAAGACAAATTCAGCAATCATGAGCCCCCCCCCCCATCAAGACAAATTCAGCAATCATGAGGCCCCCAACATAACCAACTCAGCAATCATGAGGCCCCCAACAAGACAAATTTAGCAATCATGAGGCCCCCAACAAGACAAATTCAGCAATCATGAGGCCCCCAACAAGACAAATTCAGCGATCTTGAGGCCCCCAACAAATCATGAGGCCCCCAACAAGACAAATTCAGTAACCATGAGGCCCACAACAAGACAAATTCAGCAGTCATGAGTCACATAAATAGACAGCATTTCACATAAATAGGTAGAATGCCCCCTTAATATGGTAGACACCTCTCACCTGGCAGCAGTTCTCCAAAATACATTCAATCTGACATGGGGTTCCCAAAAATAGGTAGCCCCAGGTCTATAGTTGTCCCCAGAATAGGTGGCCAGCAGTATAGATGTCCCCAGAATAGGTGGCCAGCGGTATAGATGTCCCCAGAACAGGTAGCCAGGGGTAGAGATGTCCACAGAACAGGTAGCCAGGGGTATATGTGCCCAGTATATGTAGGCAGGGGTATGTGTGCCCAGTATATGTAGCCAGGGGGTATATATGCCCAGTATATGTAGCCAGGGGTATATATGCCCAGTATATGTAGCCAGGGGTATATATGCCCAGTATATGTAGCCAGGGGTATATATGCCCAGTATATGTAGCCAGGGGGTATATATGCCCAGTATATGTAGCCAGGGGTATATATGCCCAGTATATGTAGCCAGGGGTATATATGCCCAGTATATGTAGCCAGGGGTATATATGCCCAGTATATGTAGCCAGGGGGTATATATGCCCAGTATATGTAGCCAGGGGGTATATATGCCCAGTATATGTAGCCAGGGGGTATATATGCCCAGTATATGTAGCCAGGGGGTATATATGCCCAGCATATGTAGCCAGGGGGTATATATGCCCAGTCCATTTAGCCAGGGGGTATATATGCCCAGTATATGTAGCCAGGGGGTATATATGCCCAGTATATGTAGCCAGGGGGTATATATGCCCAGTATATGTAGCCAGGGGGTATATATGCCCAGTATATGTAGCCAGGGGTATATATGCCCAGTATATGTAGCCAGGGGGTATATATGCCCAGTATATGTAGCCAGGGGTATATATGCCCAGTATATGTAGGCAGGGGTATATATGCCCAGAGTAGGTAACCAGGGAGGGGGGCACCTGCCTTTGGTCCTGGGCTCAGCTCAGCTTCACCTAACCTGGGCCTCCACGAGTCCACGCTCACGCTGTCTGCGGCCGGCTGCCTGTTTGTTTAGCCTCGCAGCCTCGCTCTAGGCCTAGGGATGGCTGGGGCTCAGGGCCGGTGTGGTGTGCTGGGCTGGGCTGGGCTGGCGGCGCCTCTTCCACTCACTTGCCGGCTGCCGCTCTGCGCAGCGTTCCACTAGTATATGGACGCTGCGCGGCGGTGCGGCGCCGGCGATCATGACGTGTGACGTCAGTGACGTCACTCGCTGAGTGGGGGAGATCCGGGCGGCCCGGCGGTGAGCGGCTGAGCGCTGCGTAGCAGCGTATAATAAATAAATATAATAAATAAAAAAAACACTGCAGCTGAGGAGCTGGCGGCGCCCTCGGGGACCTAGCGCCCCGGGGCACTTGTCCTACCCCGACCCCCCCTAGCTCCGCGCCTGGCGCTATATAAATAAAAAATAATAATAATAATAATAATAATAATCGCCAGAGGTTTTGAAAAGGAATTAATTCAGGAAGCCTTTGAGAGGGCCTCATCCCAAAGCAGGCAGACCCTCCTCCAAAGAAAAATAACTAAAAAGGAATATGAGAAAAAGAGTAAAATCCCCTTTTCTTTTGAGTACACCGCCATGGCGGATGCTATAAAGGAATCGATAATCAATCACTGGGACATTCTGACAAAGGATGCAATTCTCAAACCCCTGGTGGAGGAAGGACCATTATTCTCCTTTAAGAAATGTCCCACTATTGGATCCCTCGTGAGTCGGAGTGAGTTTAATTCCCCGGATGGGAGTGCCTGGCTACGCAGGGGCCAACCGCAGGGCAACCACAGATGTGGCCGATGTAAGTCATGTAAGCAGATGGTCGTGGGTACAAGTGTACAAATAGGACCAGTTCAACGACGCATTCGCGCGTTCATCACATGCAAGACCAGGTTCGTGGTATATGCCCTGTGGTGCCCCTGCGGCAGGTTCTACATTGGAGAGACCACCCGATCCCTAGGAGAAAGATTCCGAGAGCATTACAACTCTATAAGCTCCGGGAAGGGGTCACCAAGAGTAGTGGAGCATATGAGAAACAATCATAAAGGAGACCCTAATGCACTCACTTTTGCAGGTCTATTACAGATCATGCCCCTCTCCAGAGGGGGAGACCGAGAAAAGAAACTGAAACGCAAAGAAGTTTTATTAATTTTGAGAACTAATGCAATGGGCCCATTAGGCCTAAATGACTACACTGATCTATCATGCTTTTTGGACCCTTGAGTTTAGTAATCTTTGGTCTACCCCGAAGCAGTAAATAGATAACTATCACGCCACCAGATGTGTATTTTTTACACCTGGTATTAACTATGCCTGAGTTTTATTAGCCGTCCATGACTTTGTCTTCCATGCTTTCTTCGTTATTACCCTTCCATAGAATAGGTTGTCTTGGCATTTGATTCCTATGGGCATTGTTTACCCCTTCAGGATCGGTGCAAATGGCAACCTCTTCTGTATTGATTTTAATCACTTTTTTCCTCCCACTGTAATACGTTTTAGCAGTAAGCTGCTATCTCATTATAAGCACTGTTGCACTTTTTAGCATTATTACTGCGGCAGGGACAGCATCCTGCAATGATGGTGTAAGGGCACTGAATTTTTTCCACCTGATTTTTCCCACTTTCCTAGCTACTGTATTCATATCCCTCACTTTTTTTTCTCTGCACTAAACTTACCCTGAAACCGCATTGGAGATGCTTTCTCTTTTTTTGCCACAAGATGGTGCCAGACAGGCCCAACTTGTGCTTAAGGCGTGCGATCGAGGCGTAATATACGCTACACTGATCAATTGGTTCAGTGTACCTTCGCCGCCATGACGTCAGACGCTGCTGGGACGCAATGCGTTCCAGTCGCCTTCTGACGCGAGTAGGAAGTGAAGGGGCGGAAGGGGCGGAACGGGCGAGCGGCATGTCACCGCTATGCGCACAAGTTATATATACTGGCAGCTCATTCCTCCCCACAATGCAGCCTCCGTAGATGCGCAGACGTGCGCGAAACGGCCGTCAGGCTTAAGCACCCAGCACCCACCGCACCACAACAGGTATTCCATCAGCTATTTGAACTTTGGGTCTTTCTTGTACCACAGCGCTCACAGCCTGTTTTATTGTATACGCATGTATCAATTATTCATCAGATAATAAATACAGCTTTCAGCAGTGCCGGTTTCCTCCACTTTCTGCCTCCTCTGCCACCCAGTATAGGTAGGTAGTGGCCAGTATAGTGCCCAGTATAGGTAGGTAGTGGCCAGTATAGCGCTCCCCCTGTGGCCCCGCTGCTATTACCTGCTTAGGCAGCGGCTTCCTAATCCGGGTTCCCCTCTCATGTTGCGTATAAGTGATCACAGCAGCGTGCCCGGCGCTGCTGCTGTGACGATGCAGGAGGCAGGAAAGAGCGGTTCCCCTGGTAACGGCGATACACATCGCCGCTACAGGGAGCCGTGCTCTTTCCTGCCCCCTGCATCGTCACAGCAGCAGCGCTGGGCACGCTGCTGTGATCACTTATACGCAACATGAGAGGGGAACCCGGATTAGAAAGCGGCTGCTGCCTAAAGCAGGTAATAGCAGCGCGGACCACCGACCACCAGGATTCCAGGAAAGACTCGCATACAAGCCGACCCCCCAACTTTTGACCCCCTTTTTGGGGGGTCAAAAATTCGGCTTGTATGCGAGTATATACGGTAAGTAACTGTTGAACTACTGTCAACTCATAAACTTGCTTCCCTTTACATAGATGAAACACAATTCTATTTAGCTCCTTATGGTAATTTGTTGTGTCTCCTAATTTTATTACACACTGTAAGGAAAGTTATCGTGACAGAACAACGTTAAACTTTTGGCCAGTTGGATTGATTAAAGAACTTGCTGGACCCATTTCTGCAAGAGTAATGTCTTATATATATTTGTCCACCCAGTCAGCACATCTGAAAATATTGTTAATAGCACTGAAGATGATAATATATGCATAATCGTAATAATTGTATAATATTGTCTACAACCTTCTTTTATCATTTCTTCTTGCACTAAAAATCTTAAAATATTGTTTATAACACTAAAAACAATAATATATGTATAATCATGATTGTATAATATTGTCTATCTATAACCTTCTTTTATCTTTTCTTCATGTAATAAAATCAGAAAATATTGTTTATAACGATGAAAAAAAAATTATAAGTGCATTCATAATAACTATAATAAAACATTAATAAATATTACCAACATTTTACGACAATTAAACCTAACCCTACTCTCACACAGAACCCTCTCTCTATCTAGCCCTAATCCTTAGACACCCCTGATTTTGCCTAACCATAAGACCACCCTGGTGGTGCCTAACCCTAAGACCCCCCTGGTGGTGCCTAAAGCTTAAAACTCCCCTAGTTATGTCTAACCCTAAAACTCTCACATCGTTTATCAAATTATTTTTTTAAATCAATATATTAAGTTATTTGAGGAGTTTTTATATTTTCCAGAAAATATTGTTTTAGTTATTAAACTTTACGTAGATAGAAACGATAACTATAGTAAGTATGTTTACAAACGTTAATTATTCATTGGGCGCCCATTGTAAACGTTATTATTCACCTGGTGCCCAAATTTCCAGTTGGGCACTCGACGAACGATATTTAACATGAGAGTCAAGTGGGCCTTATATTCCCTGTAAATGCTGGAACGCATTGGAAAAGCCACACCACACATTACGCATGCATTGTGTTGTACATATTTAAAGCATACAGTAAATGAAAAGTATGCTTCACTGTGACTATTAATACGTTATGGTTTATGATATCGCACTGTCATTCTAGCAATGAAATCCAATCACTACACACACGCAGGCTATGCATAATGGTCTGCTACTTGCCTAGCTAGCAGTGAAATAAGGCATATGTGGCATCATTTTAACTGGAAAGAGCCAAAGAATATATTTTGAGGTATTTTATAACTGTGGCACTTGTTATGTGAAGATTAGGAAGGGTGACAAATGAAATAAATGTTCATTTTTTTTGCATTAACATCTATTTTTTCCCATGAAAAAATGCCTTTAAAATAAAATAATTTAACAATATATATTACCCAGAAAAATCCTAGATTGTCCTGAAAAACATATGTATCACTTATAAAAGTACTGTATGTAAATAGTTCTTTCTGTATCAATGGCAACACACCAGGGACCTAAATTGGCTTAAGGCTCGTACACATATTTAGCAAAGTACACAACAAACTCCATGACATGACCGACTGCACGACCAAGTGATTACACAACTTGTATTTTCCATTCACCAACCAACTGAATGACCAACTCATTTGCATACTGTGCATGCTAAGTGGAATGACGGACTGTGCGATATGGCTGCACTTAAAACAAGTACAAGTTGTTCAAATGACTTTTACATACATGGTCAACTGCACGATATCAGCCCAACAATCATGTGAGTTGATCTGCCGGCTCTGCCGGCTAGATCGAGCAAACTGACTGTTAACCAGGGCTGTGGAGTTGGAGTCAGAGACATTTTGTGTACCTGGAGTCAGGGACATTGCTTTCAGAGTCAGAGTCAGAGTTGAATGATTTTTGTACCAACTCCACAGCCCTGGTAAGAATTATGGTGCCCATACATGAAACAATTTTTTCATCCAATCTTACCATTTCTAAGTAGTACAAAGGTGAATTAAGTGAAAATACTGAAAGGATAAATTAGGCAGTTCCCTTATATTACATAGAAATGGTAAGATCGGATGAAAAAAATTGTACCATGGATGGGCACCATTAGACTGAGGAGTCGGAGCAATTTTGGGTACCTGGAGTCGGAGTGCGTAGTTTCATAAACAGGCAGAGTTGGAGCCCTGCTGTTAACAGTTGGTCTACGTCCATAAGTAGGAGAGATATTAACTCAAAACATTTCATAAGGGGGCTAATGTTAATACATCACAACATAAGGTGAAGTCAGCAGAATTCTAAAAAAAATTAAATAGATAAAAGTCATTTAAGAAGTTTAGTGCAGCAGGCTCTATTTCTGATGTCACTTTGTTCCCTTGTTTTAGCCAAAATCTATTCAAATATGAATTTAACTTAGCAATGCAATTTTATGTGAAAAAGTATATGATGCTCACAATTTAATTATTTGCACTATTAACTTTGGAGGATAAAGCATTCTATTCTCTGTGGTTAGGTTAATTAGTCCATTAATCCTTTATCTGAAACACAGAGTAAGTGAAAAGAACATGTTAATTATATCATGTTATATCTGTTTAATTGTATATGGTATTTTCTTAATGAAGGATATTTTCTAAACTGTGAGGCATTATATTTGACTTTGTTCCAACCTTTATACAAAGACTAATGTTTTCTATCAGTCAGACAAATTAGAGGATTAATCAGCTTGTAAAGATTTATGTATTACTGTATATGATTAATAGCACAATAGCACCAGTTAGTGCGCTGCACAGGCTGTGTTTGAATGGGAAGCAGAGCTTATGTGAGCTGTTCTTTGTGCCTCGCTTACAGCAAGCTAAAGAAAAAACCCTCTAAGCTCTGCCATTAATCTATTAAAGCAAAATGCAGGTTGCCCTTCAGAATGTGCTTATTGTGTTTCTTTGATGCACATTGCTAATTTGAATTTAAATAGTTTGACCCTTAACAGGGCAAATCAATGTGTGAAAACTGTCTTTTTGTTTTCTAATTCAAAGACTATAAATTGCTCTTTTAGCCTAAAACTTAGTGTCGTCCATTCAGGGGTGTAGCTACATTGTGCCGGGCTCCGCCGCAGAGATCTGTAAGCTGCCCCTGCCTTCCAGTTTTAAACTGACTTCCAACATGGGAGACTCACTTCTGTACATAATGTAGAGCAGCCAGGGACGTAGCAATAGAGGTCGCAGCGGTCGCATGCGCGACTGGGCCCGGCTCCTGAAGAGGCGAGGGAGGGGCCCGGGGGGCCCATGTCTTTTTATAGTGCGGCCAGGACTGAGTGCGGCCCGCTGATCTCCTCTCGCTGTATAGATGTTGTTACACACTGCTTCCGGCTAAACAGGAAGCAGTGTGTAACAACATCTATACAGAGCGGGAGGAGAGGAGACCAGCGGCGCAGGGACGGAGGTGAGTTCTGCCTACAGCGCTTCCATGCGCCGCGCACTCTGCATTTGAAGGGGGGGCCTGGGGAGAGGAAGGGAGGGAGAGGTCGGGCTGCTCTCCCCGCAGCTGCGGCTCCCCCCTTCATTATGGGGGGGGGGGGGGACCTACCTACCTACCTACCCAGTGGCGTAGCTACAAACCTCTGGGCCCCGATGCGGAATCTGGATGTGGGCCCCCCCCCACGGCAACAACAGCCCCCCTCCCCGGCAACACCCGACGCACACACATATCCAAATCCCTATAGCCAGCTATAGGTCCCCCCAGTATAGGTAGCCAGGCATAGGTAAGCCAGTATAGTTGCCCCCGGTATAGGTTAGCCAGGTAGGTGCCTCCAGCATAAGTAGCCAGTATAGTTGCCCCCAGTATAGGTTAGATAGGCAGGCGCCGCCGGTATAGGTTAGATAGATAGGTGCCCCCAGTACAGGTTAGCTAGGTGGGTGCTTCTAATATAGGTAGCCAGAATAGTTGTCCCCAGCATAGGTTAGATAGGTAGGTGCCCCCAGTATAGGTTAGTTAGGTAGGTGCCTCCAATATAGGGAGCCAGTATAGTTGCCACCTGTATAGGCTAGCTAGGTGCCCCGAATACAGGTTAGACAAGTAAGTGCCCCCAGGTTAGATAGGTAGGTGCCCCCCAGTATAGGTTAGATGAGGTAGCTGCCCCCCAGTATAGGTTAGATGAGGTAGCTGCCCCCCAGTATAGGTTAGATGAGGTAGGTGCCCCCCAGTATAGGTTAGGTAGCTGCCCCCCAGGATAGATTAGGTAGCTTTCCCCCAGGATAGGTTAGATTAGGTAGCTGCCCCCAGGATAGGTTAGATTAGGTAGCTGCCCCCAGGATAGGTTAGAGTAGGTAGCTGCCCCCCAGGATAGGTTAGAGTAGGTAGCTGCCCCCCATTATAAATTAGGTAGCTGCCCCCCAGGATAGGTTAGATTAGGTAGCTGCCCCCCAGGATAGGTTAGATTAGGTAGCTGCCCCCCCCCCCAGATAGGTTAGGTGGGTAGCTGCCCCCCCAGGATAGGTTAGGTAGGTAGCTGCCCCCCCAGGATAGGTTAGGTAGGTAGCTGCCCCCCCAGGACAGGTTAGGTAGGTAGCTGCCCCCCCAGGATAGGTTAGGTAGGTAGCTGCCCCCCAGGATAGATTAGGTAGCTGCCCCCCAGGATAGGTTAGATTAGGTAGCTGCCCCCCCAGGATAGGGATTTGGATATGTGTGTGCGTCGGGTGTTGCCGGGGGAGGGGGGCTGTTGTTGCCGTGGGGGGGGGGGGGGCCCACATCCAGATTCCGCATCGGGGCCCAGAGGTTTGTAGCTACGCCACTGAGAGCAGCATTGGCAGCTATATATTACCTCCTTCTGATGACAGGACAGGTCCACTTCACTCCTCTTCAGTGTATAAGCGCTATACAGCCAATCACCATTAGGTTTCCATCCCTGCAGGTCATCTCACATAGACAGAAACTGCATGGTGATTCGCTGTACGATGCTTGTACTTAGAAAAGGAGTGAAGAGGACCTATCCTGCCGCTGGAAGGAGGTGATGTATAATGCTGCCGCAGCTGCTCTTCATACGTACACGAGCAGGTCCCCGTAGCTCCCGGGTCCCAAAGTCCCTTGGATCATTGTTGCCTATATCAGAGTTCTTCAACCACATACCCCCTCAAGTATCTTTGTACTGAGAAGCAGTAATGAAGAACCTTGGCCTCAAGTACATTATGCATAACCAAACCGTACTGAGTGTGTTTTTATATCATTTTGTCATAATTAGTCCTGTAAAGACAGGGTTGAGATTTAACGAGGAGGAAAGTCGCATCATGCGTTGTGTGCGGAATGTGAAGCATACAGTTCAGGAAAAGTATGTTTCACGGCAACTGTAAACACGCATGCAATGCGGTACCGCACAGCAATGCATGCCTCATGTTATTCCGAGGTATTCCTCCACGCCACACTGCTACTGCGCCAATGTGAATGTTCCATTACAATATAATTGCACCACATTTACAATGCAATTAACCACTTGAGGACCGCCCCCAGCCGATGGGCGGCGGCAAAGACCGGGCCCAAACGACCGCAATACGCCCATCGGCGGGGGCGGCTGCGGGAGTGGCTGTGCGGCGATCGCGTCATTCGTGACGCGATCAGCCGCCGGGGACTGGCTCCGCCCACCGTTCGTTGTAACCCGCCGGCCGTTCGGAAGCGCCGGCGGGTTACTAGCACCCGGATCGCCGCATGTAACAAGTATAATAGGCTTTGTAATGTATACAAAGCCTATTATACTGGCTGCCTCCTGCCCTGGTGGTCCCAGTGTCCGAGGGACCACCAGGGCAGGCTGCAGCCACCCTAGTCTGCACCCAAGCACACTGATTTCCCCCTCCCCTGCCCCCTGATCGCCCACAGCACCCCTCAGACCCCCCCCTGCCCACCCCCCAGACCACTGTTTGCACCCAGTCACCCCCCTAATCACCCATCAATCACTCCCTGTCACTATCTGTCAACGCTATTTTATTTTTAAGTCCCTAATCTGCCCCCTACTCCCTCCTGATCACCCCCCCACCCCTCAGATTCTCCCCAGACCCCCCCCCCAGACCCCCCCCCCGTGTACTGTATGCATCTATCCCCCCTGATCACCTGTCAATCACCTGTCAATCACCTGTCAATCACCCGTCAATCACCCGTCAATCACCCCCTGTCACTGCCACCCATCAATCAGCCCCTAACCTGCCCCTTGCGGGCAATCTGATCACCCACCCACACCAATAGATCGCCCGCAGATCCGACATCAGATCACCTCCCAAATCCATTGTTTACATCTCTTATCTCCTCTAAACACCCACTAATTACCCATCAATCACCCCCTATCACCACCTGTCACTGTTACCCATCAGATTAGACCCTAATCTGCCCCTTGCGGGCACCCAATCACCCGCCCACACGCTCAGATTGCCCTCAGACCCCCCCTTATCAATTCGCCCGTGCAATATTTACATCTGTTATTCCCTGTAATAACCCACTGATCACCTGTCAATCACCCATCAATCACCCCCTGTCACTGCCACCCATCAATCACCCCCTGTCACTGCCACCCATCAAACAGCCCCTAACCTGCCCCTTGCGGGCAATCTGATCACCCACCCACACCAATAGATCGCCCGCAGATCCGACATCAGATCACCTCCCAAATCCATTGTTTACATCTCTTATCTCCTCTAAACACCCACTAATTACCCATCAATCACCCCCTATCACCACCTGTCACTGTTACCCATCAGATTAGACCCTAATCTGCCCCTTGCGGGCACCCAATCACCCGCCCACACGCTCAGATTGCCCTCAGACCCCCCCTTATCAATTCGCCCGTGCAATATTTACATCTGTTATTCCCTGTAATAACCCACTGATCACCTGTCAATCACCCATCAATCACCCCCTGTCACTGCCACCCATCAATCACCCCCTGTCACTGCCACCCATCAAACAGCCCCTAACCTGCCCCTTGCGGGCAATCTGATCACCCACCCACACCAATAGATCGCCCGCAGATCTTCTCTCCTCTAAACACCCACTAATTACCCATCAATCACCCCCTATCACCACCTGTCACTGTTACCCATCAGATTAGACCCTAATCTGCCCCTTGCGGGCACCCAATCACCCGCCCACACCTCAGAACGCCCTCAGACCCCAGCCCTGATCACCTCGCCAGTGCATTGCTTGCATCTATTTCCCCCCTCTAATCACACCTTGAGACACCCATCAATCACCTCCTGTCACCCCCTAGCACACCTACCCATCAGATCAGGCCCTAATTTGCCCCGTGTGGGCACCTGATCACTCGGCCAAACCCTCAGATCCCCCTCAGACCCCCTTCCGATCACGTCCCCAGTGCATTTATTGCATCTATTTTCCCCTCTAACCGCCCCCTGAGACACCCATCAATCACCTCCTGTCACCCCCCTAGCACTCCTATCCATCAGATCAGGCCCAATACATCCTGTCATCTAAGAGGCCACCCTGCTTATGACCGCTTCCACAAAATTTGCCCCCTCATAGACCACCTGTCATCAAAATTTGCAGATGCTTATACCCCTGAACAGTCATTTTGAGAAATTTGGTTTCCAGACTACTCACAGTTTTGGGCCCGTAAAATGCCAGGGCAGTATAGGAACCCCACAAGTGACCCCATTTTAGAAAGAAGACACCCCAAGGTATTCTGTTAGGTGTATGATGAGTTCATAGAATATTTTATTTTTTGTCAAAAGTTAGAGGAAATTGGATTTTTATTGTTTTTTCTTAAAGTGTCATTTTTCACTAACTTGTGACAAAAAATAAAATCTTCTATGAACTCACCATACCCCTAACGGAATACCTTGGGGTGTCTTCTTTCTAAAATGGGGTCACTTGTGGGGTTCCTATACTGCCCTGGCATTTTAGGGGCCCTAAACCGTGAGGAGTAGTCTAGAATCCAAATGCCTCAAAATGACCTGTGAATAGGACGTTAGGCCCCTTAGCGCACCTAGGTTGCAAAAAAGTGTCACACATGTGGTATCGCCGTACTCAGAAGAAGTAGTATAATGTGTTTTGCGGTGTATTTTTATACATACCCATGCTGGGTGGGAGAAATCTCTCTGTAAATGGACAATTGTGTGTAAAAAAAATCAAATAATTGTCATTTACAGAGATATTTCTCCCACCCAGCATCTGTATGTGTAAAAATACACCCCAAAACACATTATACTACTTCTCCTGAGTACGGCGGTACCACATGTGTGGCACTTTTTTGCACCCTAAGTGCGCTAAGGGGCCCAAAGTCCAATGAGTACCTTTAGGATTTCACAGGTCATTTTGCGACATTTGGTTTCAAGACTACTCCTCACGGTTTAGGGCCCCTAAAATGCCAGGGCAGTATAGGAACCCCACAAATGACCCCATTTTAGAAAGAAGACACCCCAAGGTATTCCGTTAGGAGTATGGTGAGTTCATAGAAGATTTTATTTTTTGTCACAAGTTAGCGGAAAATGACACTTTGTGAAAAAAAAACAATTAACATCAATTTCCGCTAACTTGTGACAAAAAAAAAAAATCTTCTATGAACTCACCATACTCCTAATGGAATACCTTGGGGTGTCTTCTTTCTAAAATGGGGTAATTTGTGGGGTTCCTATACTGTCCTGGCATTTTAGGGGCCCTAAACCGTGAGGAGTAGTCTTGAAACGAAATTTCTCAAAATGACCTGTGAAATCCTAAAGGTACTCATTGGACTTTGGGCCCCTTAGCGCAGTTAGGGTGCAAAAAAGTGCCACACATGTGGTATCGCCGTACTCAGGAGAAGTAGTATAATGTGTTTTGGGGTGTATTTTTCCACATACCCATGCTGAGTGGGAGAAATATCTCTATAAATAGACAATTGTGTGTAAAAAAAATAAAAAAATTGTCATTTACGGAGATATTTCTCCCACCCAGCATGGGTATGTGTAAAAATACACCCCAAAACACATTATACTACTTTTCCTGAGTACGGCAATACCACATGTGTGGCACTTTTTTGCAGCCTAACTGCGCTAAGGGGCCCAAAGTCCAATGAGCATCTTTAGGCTTTACATGGGTGCTTACAATTAGGCACCCCCCAAAATGCCAGGACAGTGAACACACCCCACAAATGACCCCATTTTGGAAAGTAGACACTTCAAGGTATTCAGAGAGGAGCATAGTGAGTCCGTGGCAGATTTCATTTTTTTTTGTCGCAAGTTAGAAGAAATGGAAACTTTTTTTTTTTGTTGTTGTTGTCACAAAGTGTCATTTTCCGCTAACTTGTGACAAAAAATAAAATCTTCTATGAACTCACCATGCCTCTCACTGAATACTTTGGGATGTCTTCTTTCCAAAATGGGGTCATTTGGGGGGTATTTGTACTATCCTGGAATTTTAGCCCCTCATGAAACCTGACAGGTGCGCAGAAAAGTCAGAGATGCTTGAAAATGGGAAAATTCACTTTTGGCACCATAGTTTGTAAACGCTATAACTTTTACCCAATCCAATAAATATACACTGAATGGTTTTTTTTTTATCAAAGACATGTAGCAGAATAACTTTCGCGCTCAAATGTATAGGAAATTTTACTTTATTTAAAAAATGTCAGCACAGAAAGTTAAAAAAGTCATTTTTTTGACAAAATTCATGTCTTTTTTGATGAATATAATAAAAAGTAAAACTCGCAGCAGCAATCAAATAGCATCAAAAGAAAGCTGTATTAGTGACAAGAAAAGGAGGTAAAATTCATTTAGGTGGTAGGTTGTATGACCGAGCATTAAACCGTGAAAGCTGCAGTGGTCTGAATGGAGAAAAAGGCTCTGGTCCTTAAGGGGCGAAAAGACTGTGGTCCTGAAGTGGTTAAACTGTCTGTCACAATGCAGCGATTCACAGTGGAAGCAGCCTTTAGCTATGTACAAATTCTAGATTTTCATTCCACAAAACGTCTGTGGTCATCTCTGCTGATAATCTAGCGTGAGTGCAGGTGTCTGCCAGCATTGGCATCTGGCCAGGATTATCGTGGATTGCACAGAAGTGCGAGCTTACTGAAACGGATCACATGGATCCGTTGCAGAATGTCCATTCTCTGTTCAAGTTTGAATACAGCCTCGGTGATCTGCTGAGCTGGATAATATCTAGTGGCCACTTTTATAGTTCTCACTACATCACACTGAGGGAAACTTCCTAACATTAACATCTCAATCCTAACTGAAAATACTTACCTCCTCCTCCTCCTCCATAACCAAGCCTGTTAACACCTAATCCTAACTCAAACTCACCTTTGTCACATTAATTTTGAGTTCATACCTAGTGCACACTACAGTGCACCCCATCTAATAGCCTTTGGGATTAATCCAACACTCCTTCAATGATAATCACTACCATACTGCTGATGAGAGCAGCGTAGTAGCCGACTAATGGCACTCACACTAATGGAGCTGTAATTAACTGCTGTAGTGCTTCTGCACTGCAGTATGGCAAAGGTGAATTTGGTTCTAATAAAACGAACCTTTTCTGTCCATCACTGGAAAATATTCTAGCATAGACACAAGAATAGATGTGGGAAGTAAAAGTAGTGTGTCTAGCACTGTATAATTATTGTTTCACAAATCAGTGTATATAAGACGGTCTGTCCCTGGCATTTTGGCTCTCCTACTCTATTTTGATCAAGCTGAACAAGCAACATTATAACTGCTTTGATTATGTTTATTTTTTGAACTGAAGTTGCTTAACACTCATCAGCACAGTTTGCGGCATGGTATTTATGCATCTAAATTACCTATGCAGAGATGCTAATGTATATAGTGTTTTACCAAAAACTCATTAAAAGGCAATGTCTGTGTATAAGGAGCACTTTCTGTAAAATTAGAATTTATTACACTCTTAAGACCGAAGAAGCTTAAGTGGCTTAAAATCCATTCAGTCTGGTCTTTATTTCTTATTCGGGACAAGCTACTTGTTATTACATAGAAAAAGCCAAAAGCTAATTAATACAAGATACAAAAATACTAATCAGAAATGTTCTTGCGGATGACACTCAAAGACAACTGTGAAGAACAAGTCAAACAAATTAACTTTGACAGACATATAGGACTAAAGAGGAATACTCACCGTTGCAACTCAGATAGATGGATCCAGCATTGCCCATCCATCTTCTTGGTGGTAACGTCACCAGATGGGCGTGAACAGGAAGTCAAGCAATCACAGTATTTTGCGCTGATTTTTTAGGGATCTTAACCACTTGAGGACCTAGGGCTTTCTACCCCTTAAGGACCGGCCACTTTTTTTCCATTCAGACCACTGCAGCTTTCACGGTTTATTGCTCGCTCATACAACCTACCACCTAAATGAATTTTGGCTCCTTTTCTTGTCACTAATAAAGCTTTCTTTTGGTGCTATTTGATTGCTCCTGCGATTTTTACTTTTTATTATATTCAGCAAAAAAGACATGAATTTTGGCAAAAAAAAGATTTTTTTAACTTTCTGTGCTGACAGTTTTCAAATAAAGTAAAATTTCTGTATACATGCAGCGCGAAAAATGTGGACAAACATGTTTTTGATAAAAAAAAAACCCATTCAGTGTATATTTATTGGTTTGGGTAAAAGTTATAGCGTTTACAAACTATGGTGCAAAAAGTGAATTTTCCCATTTTCAAGCATCTCTGACTTTTCTGACCCCCTGTCATGTTTCATGAGGGGCTAGAATTCCAGGATAGTATAAATACCCCCCAAATGACCCCATTTTGGAAAGAAGACATCCCAAAGTATTCACTGAGAGGCATAGTGAGTTCATAGAAGATATTATTTTTTGTCACAAGTAAGCGGAAAATGACACTTTGTGAGAAAAAAAAAAAAAAAAAAGTTTCCATTTCTTCTAACTTGCGACAAAAAAAAATGAAATCTGCCACGGACTCACCATGCCCCTCTCTGAATACCTTGAAGGGTCTACTTTCCAAAATGGGATCATTTGTGGGGTGTGTTTACTGTCCTGACATTTTGGGGGGTGCTAAATTGTAAGCACCCCTGTAAAGCCTAAAGGTGCTCATTGGACTTTGGACCCCTTAGCGCAGTTAGGCTGCAAAAAAGTGCCACACATGTGGTATTGCCGTACTCAGGAGAAGTAGTATAATGTGTTTTGGGGTGTATTTTTACACATACCCATGCTGGGTGGGAGAAATATCTCTGTAAATGACAATTTGTTAATTTTTTTTACACACAATTGTTCATTTACAGAGATATTTCTCCCACTCAGCATGGGTATGTGTAAAAATACACCACAAAACACATTATACTACTTCTCCTGAGTACGGCGATACCACATGTGTGGCACTTTTTTGCACCCTAACTGCGCTAAAGGGCCCAAAGTCCAATGAGTACCTTTAGGATTTCACAGGTCATTTTGAGAAATTTCGTTTCAAGACTACTCCTCACGGTTTAGGGCCCCTAAAATGCCAGGGCAGTATAGGAACCCCACAAATGACCCCATTTTAGAAAGAAGACACCCCAAGGTATTCCGTTAGGAGTATGGCGAGTTCATAGAAGATTTTATTTTTTGTTACAAGTTAGCGGAAAATGACACTTTGTGAAAAAACACAATTAAAATCAATTTCCGCTAACTTTTGACAAAAAAATAAAATCTTCTATGAACTCACCATACTCCTAACGGAATACCTTGGGGTGTCTTCTTTCTAAAATGGGGTCATTTGTGGGGTTCCTATACTGCCCTGGCATTTTAGGGGCCCTAAACCGTGAGGAGTAGTCTTGAAACGAAATTTCTCAAAATGACCTGTGAAATCCTAAAGGTACTCATTGGACTTTGGGCCCTTTAGCGCAGTTAGGGTGCAAAAAAGTGCCACACATGTGGTATCGCCATACTCGGGAGAAGTAGTACAATGTGTTTTGGGGTGTATTTTTACACATACCCATGCTGGGTGGGAGAAATACCTCTGTAAATGGACAATTGTGTGTAAAAAAATCAAAAGATTGTCATTTACAGAGGTATTTCTCCCACCCAGCATGGGTATGTGTAAAAATACACCCCAAAACACATTGTACTACTTCTCCCGAGTACGGCGATACCACATGTGTGGCACTTTTTTGCACCCTAACTGCACTAAGGGGCCCAAAGTCCAATGAGTACCTTTAGGATTTCACAGGTCATTTTTGTTTCAAGACTACTCCTCACGGTTTAGGGCCCCTAAAATGCCAGGGCAGTATAGGAACCCCACTAATGACCCCATTTTAGAAAGAAGACACCCCAAGGTATTCCGTTAGGAGTATGGTGAGTTCATAGAAGTTTTTATTTTTTTGTCACAAGTTAGCGGAAATTGATTTTAATAGTTTTTTTTCACAAAGTGTCATTTTCCGCTAACTTGTGACAAAAAATAAAATCTTCTATGAACTCACCATACTCCGTACGGAATACCTTTGGGTGTCTTCTTTCTAGAATGGGGTCATTTGTGGGGTTCCTATACTGCCCTGGCATTTTAGGGGCCCTAAACCGTGAGGAGTAGTCTTGAAACCAAATGTCGCAAAATGACCTGTGAAATCCTAAAGGTACTCATTGGACTTTGGGCCCCTTAGCGTACTTAGGGTGTAAAAAAGTGCCACACATGTGGTACCGCTGTACTCAAGAGAAGTAGTATAATGCGTTTTGGGGTGTATTTTTACACATACCCATGCTAAGTGGGAGAAATATCTCTGTAAATGACAATTGTTTGATTTTTTTACACACAATTGTCCATTTACATAGAAATTTCTCCCACCCAGCATGGGTATGTGTAAAAATACACCCCAAAACACATTATACTACTTTTCCTGAGTACGGCGGTACCACATGTGTGACACTTTTTTGCAGCCTAGGTGCGCTAAGGGGCCCAACGTCCTATTCACAGGTCATTTTGAAGCATTTGTTTTCTAGACTACTCCTCGCGGTTTAGGGCCCCTAAAATGCCAGGGCAGTATAGGAACCCCACAAGTGACCCCATTTTAGAAAGAAGACACCCCAAGGTATTCCGTTAGGTGTATGGCGAGTTCATAGAAGATTTTATTTTTTGTCACAAGTTAGTGAAAAATGACACTTTGTGAAAAAAAAACAATAAAAATTAATTTCCGCTAACTTTTGACAAAAAATAAAATCTTCTATGAACTCGTCATACACCTAACATAATACCTTGGGGTGTCTTTTTTTTCTAAAATGGGGTCACTTGTGGGGTTCCTATACCGCCCTGGCATTTTACAGGCCCAAAACCGTGAGTAGTCTGGAAACCAAATGTCTCAAAATGACTGTTCAGGGGTATAAGCATCTGCAAATTTTGATGACAGGTGGTCTATGAGGGGGCGAATTTTGTGGAACCGGTCATAAGCAGGGTGGCCTTTTAGATGACAGGTTGTATTGGGCCTGATCTGATGGATAGGAGTGCTAGGGGGGTGACAGGAGGTGATTGATGGGTGTCTCAGGGGGTGGTTAGAGGGGAAAATAGATGCAATCCATGCACTGGGGAGGTGATCGGAAGGGGGTCTGAGGGTTTGGCCGAGTGATCAGGAGCCCACACGGGGCAAATTGGGGCCTGATCTGATGGGTAGGTGTGCTAGGGGGTGACAGGAGGTGATTGATGGGTGTCTCAAGGTGTGATTAGAGGGGGGAATAGATGCAAGCAATGCACTGGCGAGGTGATCAGGGCTGGGGTCTGAGGGCATTCTGAGGGTGTGGGCGGGTGATTGAGTGCCCTAGGGGCAGATAGGGGTCTAATCTGATAGGTAGCAGTGACAGGGGGTGATTGATGGGTAATTAGTGGGTGTTTAGGGTAGAGAATAGATGGAAACACTGCGCTTGGGTGGTGATCTGATGTCGGATCTGCGGGCGATCTATTGGTGTGGGTGGGTGATCAGTTTGCCCGCAAGGGGCAGGTTAGGGGCTGATTGATGGGTGGCAGTGACAGCGGGTGATTGATGGGTGGCAGTGACAGGGGGTGATTGATGGGTGGCTGTGACAGGGGGTGATTGATGGGTGATTGATAGGTGATTGACAGGTAATCAGTGGGTTATTACAGGGGAGAACAGATGTAAATATTGCACTGGCGAATTGATAAGGGGGGGTCTGAGGGCAATCTGAGCGTGTAGGCGGGCGATTGGGTGCCCGCAAGGGGCAGATTAGGGTCTGATCTGATAGGTAACAGTGACAGGTGGTGATAGGGAGTGATTGATGGGTAATTAGTGGGTGTTTAGAGGAGAGAATAGATGTAAACAATGGATTTGGGAGGTGATCTGATGTCGGATCTGCGGGCGATCTATTGGTGTGGGTGGGTGATCAGATTGCCCGCAAGGGGCAGGTTAGGGGCTGATTGATGGGTGGCAGTGACAGGGGGTGACAGGGGGTGATTGATGGGTGATAGGTGATTGGCAGGTGATTGACAGGTGATCAGTGGGTTTTTACAGGGAAGGACAGATGTAATTAATGCACTGGCGAATTGATAAGGGGGGGGGGGGGTCTGAGGGCAATCTGAGCGTGTGGGCGGGTGATTGGGTGCCCGCAAGGGGCAGATTAGGGTCTGATCTGATAGGTAACAGTGACAGGTGGTGATAGGGGGTGATTGATGGGTGATTGATGGGTAATTAGTGGGTGTTTAGAGAAGATAACAGATGTAAACGATACATTTGGGAGGTAATCTGACGGCGGGTTTGCGGGCGATCTAATGGTGTGGGTGGGTGATCAGATTGCCCGCAAGGGGCAGGTTAGGGGCTGATTGATGGGTGGCAGTGACAGGGGGTGACAGGGGGTGATTGATGGGTGATAGGTGATTGGCAGGTGATTGGCAGGTGATCAGTGGGTTATTACAGGGAAGAACAGATGTAATTAATGCACTGGTGAATTGATAAGGGGGGGTCAGAGGGCAATCTGAGCGTGTGGGCGGGTGATTGGGTGCCCGCAAGGGGCAGATTAGGGTCTGATCTGATAGGTAAAAGTGACAGGTGGTGATAGGGGGTGATTGATGGGTGATTGATGGGTAATTAGTGGGTGTTTAGAGGAGAGAATAGATGTAAACAATGGATTTGGGAGGTGATCTGATGTCGGATCTGTGGGCGATCTATTGGTGTGGGGGGGTGATCAGATTGCCCGCAAGGGGCAGGTTAGGGGCTGATTGATGGGTGGCAGTGACAGGGGGTGATTGATGGGTGATTGATGGGTGATTGACGGGTGATTGACAGGTGATTGACAGGTGATTGACAGGTGATCAGGGGGATAGATGCATACAGTAAACAGGGGGTGGTGGTCTGGGGGGGGGGTCTGGGGAGAATCTGAGGGGTGGGGGGTGATCAGGAGGGGGCAGGGAGCAGGGGGGGGGATAAAAAAAAAATAGCGTTGACAGATAGTGACAGGGAGTGATTGATGGGTGATTAGGGGGGTGATTGGGTGCAAACAGGGGTCTGGGGGGTGGGCAGGGGGGGGGTCTGATGGGTGCTGTGGGCGATCTGGGGCAGGGGGGGGGAGAAATCAGTGTGCTTGGGTGCAGACTAGGGTGGCTGCAGCCTGCCCTGGTGGTCCCTCGGACACTGGGACCACCAGGGCAGGAGGCAGCCTGTATAATACACTTTGTAAACATTACAAAGTGTATTATACACTTTGTATGCGGCGATCGCGGGGTTAACATCCCGCCGGCGCTTCCGTATAGCCGGCGGGATGTTGCGGCGAGCGAGCGGTGACAGGCGCCGGCGGAGGATCGCGTCACGGATGACGCGATCGCTCCGCCCATGCCCTTAAATGGACCGCCGCCTCTGTGGGTGAGGCCGTCCTGAAGGGCTCCACTTCCCCGCCGCCCCTGTGTAGTGGGCGGTCGGGAAGTGGTTAAAGATCCGCCATGATGATCATTATTGATATATGTCGCTAAATGCCATTCATGTCATTGCGTGCCTGTACCCAAGTTGCTAGATCGTGGAAATGATCGCTCATCGCTCAAAACAATCACCGGTCATCTGAAAAATCGCATAGTGGGTACGGGCCTTTAGGGGCCCGTACCTATTACAAGCAGATGTACAACCCGTTGATGAGGGTTGTACATCTGCTTGTAATGACCAATTCTGTATTTTGTACCACTGTTCATATTTTATGTATACCAATGTCTGTATCGATGTGGACCCCATATGGCCTGATTTACTAATGAATGTCCTGAAACATCTTTATAGGAATATCAGAAGTGATCCAGAAAAAAAACGGAACTGGATTAATTACATTTTGTGATATTAAAGCAATCCAGAAGTGATAAAACAAAATCCACCATGCACACCACCAGCACAGAAAACAGATGTTATGAATAAATGCTTCAAAAATGTACAACGTCCTTAGTTCCATTGCCTGAAACTACAATTTTCACCTTAAAGGGTACCTGAAGCAAGAAAAAGAAAATATACTTACCTCAGTAGAGGGAAGCTTCTGGATAGTCCATATTCCTGACTGCTTGTCTGCTATATCCTCTTTCATGTTCTTTCGTTTCTTAAAACTTAATATGAGTAAAACAGAACTACCATATTTTCCCTTGTATAAGACGCTCCAGAATATAAGATGCACCTAGGTTTAGAGGGCAAAAACCAGGGGAAAAAAATATACTAAACCTGGTGCCTCCATGTTCCAGGAGCGTCTTGAAGATGTTCTCCCCCAGTTGGTATCCTCCTATGTCCCCATCTGTCCTCCCAGGTGTCCCCTTCTTTCCTCCCAGGTGTCCCCTTCTGTCCTCCCAAGTGCCCCCTTCTGTTCCCAGGTGTCCCCTCCTGTCCCTAGGTGTCCCCTTCTGTCCTCCCAGGTGTCCCCTTCTGTCCTCCCAGGTGTCCCCTTCTGTCCCCAGGTGTCCCCTTCTGTTCTCCCAGGTGTCCCCTTCTGTACCCAGGTGTCCCCTTCTGTCCTCCCAGATGTCCACCTTCTGTCCCCAGGTGTTCCTGCTATCTCCCATGTGTCTATGTTTCTTCCCTTATCCACGCTATCTCTGCCATGTCCCTGCTTCTCTCTCTATGTCCCTGCTACTTGCATGTGTAACTGCTCAATGTTTAAATGTATATAGTGTACCACTGTAGTATCCCCGCTATCTCCGCCATTACCCCGCTATCTCTGCAATGTCCCCGCTATCTCTGCCATGTCCCCCGCTATCTCCGCCATGTCCCCTGATAAATGTATAAAGTGTAGCGCTGATGCAGGCTCTTACCTCTCCAGTAGCGCCCGCGGGGATAGCCGACCTCTTCACCGCAGCACTTCATGCTCTAGTGTTGGCTTGTACTATTGACTCATCAGTACAAGTCACGTTCGCTAGAGCGAGAAGTGCGGCGGTGAAGAGGTCGGCTATCCCCGCGGGCGCTACTGGAGAGGTAAGAGCCTGCATCAGCGCTACACTTTATACATTTATCATGGGACATGGTGGAGATAGGTGGAGATAGCGGGGACATGGCGGAGATAGCGGGGACATGGCGGAGATAGCGAGGACATTGCAGAGATAGCGAGGACATTGCAGAGATAGCGAGGACATTGCAGAGATAGCGAGGACATTGCAGAGATAGCGGGGACATTGCAGAGATAGCGAAGACATTGTAGAGATAGCGGGGATACTGCAGTGGTACACTATATACATTTAAACATTGAGCAGTTACACATGCGCGGAGATAGCGGGGACATGGGAAGAAACATGGACTCATGGGGGATAGTGGGGACAGATCGGGCACACAGGCAGGGAATCTCCGATAGCGGTGGATCGGCAGTTCCTATCGGCGGGCGTTCGGAAGTCGGGGATTTCCCGCCTTTTCCGTATAAGATGCAGGGACTTTTTCTCCACATTTTTGGGGGAGAAAAGTGCGTCTTTTATGGCGAAAAATACGGTAATTATTTTTTCACAGTCTCTGGCCACCACTCTGCCTGAAATAACAATAAATGTTAATAACACTCCCATAACTTCAGTTCCCAAAGTACGGTGCTTAAGGGTAATATTTGACTCCTCTCTCTCTTTTATTCCTCACATTCACTCCCTAACCAGCTCCTGTCCATCTCCAATTCAAAAATATATCTTGCATCTGACCTTTTCCCACTCAAGATAGAACTAAATTGTTAATACATGCTCTTATAATACCTCGTCTGCACTATTGTAACATACTACTTTGTGGACTACCAACTAACAGACTGGCACCACTCCAATCTGTACTGAGCTCGGCTGCTCGTCTCATTCATCATTCTTCCTGCTTCTCCTCTGCTGCTCCTCTCTGCCGAGCTCTTCAGTGGCTACCAATTAACCAGAGGATCTAGTTCATACTCTTAACCCTAACCTACAAAGCACTCCACAATCTCTCTCCCTGTACATCTCCCCACTAGTTTCCAGATACCAACTCAATCGCAATCTCAGGTCTGCACAAGCTTCTTTTTGTCCTCCTCTAGAATTACCTCCTCACATTCACGTATACAAGATTTTGCACGTGTTTCACCTCTCCTCTGGAATGCCCTTCCACAACACACCCGTCTCTCTCCAACCTTTGTTACCTTTAAATGCTCTCTCAAAACTCACTTGTTCCAGCAAGCATACACTCTACCTTAGGCCACTTCCCCCTTGTCCTAAAACCAAATTGCACTCCTATTAGATAATCCTAAAACACACTACCTCTACATGTTCATTGTATACAACCCCTCCTCTTGTTCCCCCCCTTCTTCCTTTAGATGGTAAGCTCGCAAGGGCAGGGCTCTCTCCCCTTTTATGTCTTGGAATTAATTCTACATTTTATTCATCACATTACTCTTGTCCCTGTCATTACCAATTCTGTACTTTGTATCGATTCTCTATTTTGTCTTCAGTTCTGTATTTTGTATACTGGTGTATACCATGTCTGTAATATTATGTACCCCACATTCATTTCTTACTGTGTACAGTGCCAAGGAATATGTTGGCGCTTTATAAATCAATAACAATAATAATAAAGCATCCAGGGGCACCCAGGGGCTTCCCTCTATAGTGGTGAGTATCTAACTTTTCTTTTTTACTGTAGACCGAAAATATTGTTTCAGTAAGAATGCAGACAGCAATAAAATCACGCAGACAGCAATAAAAGAACACAGACAGCAATAAAACCTTCTCATACTTTTCAAAACTAAACTAAAGGCTGTCACATATGACAGAATTTGCATGGGATTGGTATCTTCATGAATTCATGTTTGCCGCACATCTAATGCAAGTCAATGGCATTGCAGTTGACTTGTGTTGTGCAAATTTTCTGCATTATTGCATGTACTCTCCCATATCCAACCTCACACAAAGCCTGACATCAACAATTAACTTAAAGGACAACTGAAATGAGAGAGATATCGAGGCTGCCATATTTATTTCCTTTTTAAAAATACCAGTTGCCTGGCAGCCCTGCTGATCCATTTGGCTGCAGTAGTGTCTGAATCACACACCAGAAACAAGCACGCATGTCACGCAATGTCAGAAACACGTTATATGATGCATGCTTGTTCAGGGTCTATGGCTAAACGTATTAAAGGTAGAGGATCAGCAGGACAGCCAGGCAGTTATTATTGCTTGTTGACCTTCAGGGCCCGTTTCCACTATCGCGAATTCGCATGCGTTTGCCGCATGCAAATTCGCATAGCCAATACAAGTGGATGGGACTGTTGTCAGGATTCCTTTGCGTTTTTCTGTGCAGAAAAAATCTGCCAGGCAGAGCCATCAGAATTCGCATACCGCATACCGCTATGCGAATCGCATACAATGCATTTAAAGGGAACCAGAGATGAAGGATAGTGGAAAATGAAAAAAGATTGTATACATACTTGGGGCTTCCTCCAGCCTCCCCCATAAGCCTGGATCACTCCCACGCTGCCGTCCTCCGCTTCCTCTATCCGCCGGTACTGGTCCCGTCACTTCCGGCGGATGTGGGCAATTTTCCGCATGAACAGGGGCTCCCTCCTTATCCTTACGCATTCACCTGCGTAGTATGAAGGCGCATGCGTAAGGATATGGAGAAAGCCCTGTTCATGCGGAAAATTGGCTGCGTCCGCCGGCAGTGACGCACTGCGCTTGCCTTGACTGGCTCGACTGGCCGGGTTTACGGGTCCCGGTACCAGCGGATAGAGGAAGCGGAGGATGGCGGCGTGGGAGCGATCCAGGCTTATAGGGCTGGAGGAAGCCCCAGGTATGTATACATTTTTTTTACCAGTCTCTGGTTCTCTTTAATAGGGAATTTCGCATGCGGCATTGGTATGCGAATTTTCATGCGAATTCGCATGCAAGTTCGCATGGAATCAATGGAAAAAGCATGCAGGCACTGCCATGAATAAATTCGCATGTATCGCCATCCATCGCATGCGAATTTGCATGAAAATTAGCATAAACTTGCATGCGAAATTCGCATCCGCATGCAAATTTTTACCGCAGCGATTCCCACCGCACAAGTGGAAACGGGCCCTTAAGCAGTCTGCTCACACATATGAATGCAGTGCATGTCCTTGCATCTTTATAACTTGAAGCCATTTTGAAGCTCTTATCTTAAGGCTCATCTCTTTCTGCAGCAATGTATGTATGTTTAAATGGAAGTTATGCATGAAAGAGTACCATCTGCAGAGGATGGTCATTTAACTAGACAATAAACTTCATGCAGACATGTAGTTAAATTCATCTGAAGTCATGTGGAACATATTGTGAAACTGTAAAGTGCATAGTAAATGGTGAGCTCTCCTGTGATGTGCATGAATCACACATTCACACAACTTAGTCAAGAACCCATAAAGGTGATATCCCCAGTACCAGCAGCCACAGTCTCGCCAGCAGTGCTTCAGCCTGTCATGCTCATCTGCTATGTAGGCAGAGTTCCATTCCAGCGCACAGAGCCAGAACTGTGAATGTGACAACAACAGGGACATGAAGCTGTTCTAGAATAATAGCAAACTAATCACAGTGCACTGTGTACATTGCAGTGTACTTATGTGCTAGAATAATAACACTGTGGCCATTATAGGCGAGACCATGTTAGCTACAGCTGAGACACTTTAAGCTATGTGTATTGAATTGCATTTTTGTAGCACAGTAGCAGTTCTCTTCCCATAGGTTGAATATGGCCACTCACACTATAATGCACAGAATAATTTTACCACGGTGCAGTGTGCATTGTTTTGTGCACTGCACACATTGGAAGGAAAGTGCTGGCAGGTATTGCATTATGTTGTAATGCATTGGTTTACACAAAATGTAAAAGGGTGAACGAAAAGGTCTCTATGCAATTCTTATTTTAAATATTTCACTATCTCAGACACAGTGAACACACATTTGAGAATCAAGACAATTTATGTACCTATATTGGGCAGGAGAAACCCGTCATTACTGTGAACAATCATATTGCTGTGCTCATATATACTGTGAGCAATCATATTGCTTAAAAAGGCACAAGTGACTGTAGTCTTAAAGGGCCCATAGCCATCCACTGCCAAAGTTTAAGAGACTCCGTAACAAAAATTGCATCCTGTTTTTTATCATCCTACAAGTTCCAAAAGCTATTCTAATGTGTTCTAGCTTACTGCAGCACTTTCTACTATCACAGTCTCTATAATAAATCAATGTATCTTTCCCCTGTCAGACTTGTCGGCCTGTGTCTGGAAGGCTGCCAAGTTCTTCAGTGTTGTGGTTCTGCTATGAACTCCCCCTTCCAGGCCCCTCTATGCACACTGCCTGTGTATTATTTAGATTAGAGCAGCTTCTCTTTTCTCTCTTATCTTTTACAAGCTGGATAAATCCTCCTCTGAGCTGGCTGGGCTTTCACATACTGAAGAATTACAGACAAGGGCAAAGCTGTTTGCAGGAAGAAACGAGCAGCCTGAAACTTCAGTGCATGAGAACAGGGGGAAAGAAACACACAAATGATCTCTTGAGATTCAAAAGGAAGGCTGTATGCAGCCTGCTTGTGTATGGATGTATTTTCTATGTGTGGACATACTGTACATCAACCTACTTCCTGTTTTGGTGGCCATTTTGTTTGTTTATAAACAAACTTTTAAAAACTGTTTTTAACCACTTTTAATGCGGTGAGGAGCGGCGAAATTGTGTCAGAGGGGAATAGGAGATGTCCCCTAACGCACTGGTATGTTTACTTTTGTGCGATTTTAACAATACAGATTCTCTTTAATGCTTAGTTGGTAAACACCTTGCATACTTTGGAAACACAGACAACTAATGGTCTACAGACAAGCGGGTGAGTTATATTAACCATAGCACCCACCATCCATCCTTGCAGCACCAAGGAGGAGGTATACATTAGGGCTCTTTCTCCCACATTTATTTTCATCCTCGGTGATATATGAAAACAAACCAATTTTGCTCTCGATATAGTTATATTACGTTCTTGTTTTGGGGCTCTAGGGGGAGACATAACACAGGGTTTTGCCGTTAAAGCTGAAAAATGCGGCTGACAGAACCTGAAATAGGAGCTGAACAGACGTTTCTAGGTTTTTCGCTCAGCTGTCCCCATGTTAGCAATAAGCAACTTTTTAGCGAGATGAAATATGAGGAACAAAGAGGCAGGGACAAGCACAGCCAGCACGGCAGTGGAACAGACAGTGACAGCTGTGTTTAGGATGACGGAGCTTACATGGGTCACTGCTTTTAACGCACCATGATGGGAAGCCCTTTTAAAGTGTTGAGAAACTGCTCAAAAAACAGCATCAGTTTATGACAGGCTCAGAGGCAAGCAGCCATCACTCCAACTACTGGAATGTTAACACATGTATTTTAGTATGTTCCAATATAAAAATCAATGTGTATGTGATGAACCATATTGTGAGGTACTGCAGTCACAGCTTATGGTTCAACCAAACATTGCAATCCAAACATTTCATTTCCTACTACGTTGATCATTTGATCAACTAAACGAATGAATGGCTTAATTATGATTGTTTTAATGCAATTCACTGTACATTATGAGGCATTAAAAAAAACTATCCAAAAGAACAGAGGTTGGCAGGGTCGGACTGGGACACTGGGGGCCCACCAAAGAAATTTCAACCTGGGGCCCACACATCCCATGATTGCGGTAAAAAAAGGGACCATGCACCGGAAGGTGGGCGTGGTCATGATGTATTATGGACAGGGCCAAATGTACATGATCTTAGCAGCATTGTAATTCAGAGACACTGCTGCCCAGCAAAACTTTGCATAGAGTCCCATCCTTCAATATAAAGTAATGTCCTACTTTGCAGAGGTTGCGACCACAGAGATTGCGAGTTGGGGCCCTTGGGCCAAAGGGGCCTTGAAGGGCCCTCCCTCAACTACAGTATTACCTCTCTATTGGTCCTGTGCTCATAATAATCACTTCTATAGATACTTTGAACAGTGGTAATCATTAACAAGCTATTTCTCACCCCCTCCTTCCACCTCTGACACTGTAGTTGCCATTGGCAGGTTTTGGTGCGTCGTATCAATTGTTATATATAGAATGCTTGGGCGGCCCAATTGTAAAATTTGCATCGAGGCCTACAGCTCCTTAGCTATGCCACTGCTCTCAGCATGAGTGATTACAGCACTGAGAAGAGAATTTTTGTGCTGCAGGCAGCAATTGGAGCTCTGTCAGACAAGGAGGGGGGGGCACCTGGAGGCGGGGCCCGCCGAGGGAAAAAACTGTACTACTGTGGCCCAGTCCGACTGTTTCAATATTCTTCTTTTTTTTTTTTTTAAGTTTCAAGCAAGAGGCATTCAATGTATCATTTTAGTTATGCAACATTTCCATAGTTCTGTTTACACAGGTTAACATTCTGTGTACAGATAACAACATCCTATTGAAGTTAACATTTCTGCATTCTGTTTTATCAAGCATCGATAACTTTCAAGCATTCCGGCTTCAATAATCTTTTGCGCACTTACCTATTCTGAATGGAAGTGGTCTATCTTCAACCTCAACAGATCCATTTCAATATTTGAAACTCACACATAACTAACTGAACTCACACACAGGGCAGCAATCATGGGGGGACAACTGACACTGCAGTGAGGGGCCCAGGGCTTTTGGGGGCCCTGCCCCCCTCCCAAAGTGCTGTTAGGGCCGCATGTGCTGGCTGCGGGCCTGTGGCTCACTAACCAGCACACCGCGTTCCAGCACTGAGAGAAGAATGACATCAGCTCTTGAACGTGGGAAGCAGATGAGTGAGCCCACTACAGCAGACTTTCTATACTTGGGCACCACCTACAGTATATCTGGCTACAGGCTACCTATACTGGGCCACCGCCTATACCTGGCTACCTATACTGGGGCTGGAACCCCCTATACCTATAGCTTGCTACCTATACTGGGGGCACCAGTACCTGGCTAACCTATACTGGTGCACCACCTATACCAGGTTACCTATGCTGGGGGCCACTATACCAGGCTACCTATACTGGGGCACCACCTATAGTTGAATACCTATACTGGGGCACCTGTATCTTGCTGGACTATACTGGGGCACCAGCTATACCAGGCTACCTATACTGGGGGCATCTGCACCAGGCTAACTATACTGGGGCACCACCTATAGCTGTCTACTTATACTGGGGAAACCTATACCTGGCTACCTATACTGGTGATGTGTGAGGGGCCCCAAAATTTCTCATGGCGGCCCTGCTCACACATAACCTTTGTTTTTGCATATCTCCTTCAAAACTGTCTCGTTTTATAAGGGAAGGTGGGTGGTTTTTGGACAGCTGAGTTTAGTGGTGTGGCGGCCATGCGCAGTTGCAGGAGGAGCACTTAAGACAAATCTATGCCATGTCAGGCTTACACAGCCACAAACATGGTGTAGATTTAACTACACACTGTCCCCAAGGAGTTGAACACAGTTTATACATTTTTTTTCTTCCACAATAACCATTTCTAGAATTTTACATTATAATTAGGTAGCATGTACCCTCCAAACAACATAATTATGCAGCATTCTTTTACCCCCCTCAAACAACATAAGTATGCAGCATTCTTTTACCCCCCTCACACAACATAATTATGCAGCATGATTTTACCCCCTCAATCAAAATAATCAGGCACAATTTTTATCTTAACGCTAACTGAGCATTTTTTTCAAACTGTTGCGTACTAATTCTTTACCTTTTTTCCATCTGTATATTAAAAACAATATGATATAAAAATACCTTATTTTCATTCACTGCAACAGAGTTGGCTGGATGTTTTACTGGAATACATGGCACCTACATTTCTCTCCATTACAGTGTTGGCTCTATTCAACTACACTGAATGAGACAGCACTGTTGTGCACAAATGCATATAGCAATTCACTGTCAGAACGTACTGCTGCACAGCACAAACGTATGCCCATCAGACAGCGCCATCCAGGGCCGGATTTGTATTCTTTACTGTCCAAGGCCACTGTCAGCAGCCACCCCCCTTCAGTATAGGTAGCCAGTTGACCCCTCCCAGTATTGGTAGCCAGGTGACCCTTCCCCCTCCTTCCAGCATAGGTAGCCCACAAAACCTTCCCTCTAGTATAGGTAGCCAAATAACCCTTCCCCCCACTTCCAGTCAGGACCGGATTTGTACTCTTTACCGCCCAAGGCCAATGTCACCAGCCACCCCCCCTTTAGTATAGGTAGCGAGTTGACCCCTATCCCGTTCCCACCAATATAGGTAGCCAGATGAACCCTCCCCTCTAGTATAGGTAGCCTCATGACCCCCCCCCTCCAGTATAGGTAGCCAAATGACCCCTCCACTCTTTCCCTCTAGTATAGGTAGCCTGATGACCCCTTCCCCTCAAGTATAGGTAGCCAGCTCACCTCCACACCGTAGCAGCCATCAGTGTCATTCACTTCTCTGCTCGTCTTCAGTGCAGAGGTTTCCTCTTCCCCTCCGTCTCCAATGCTGTCCGAGTCCGTAGTTGCCCGCCACAATGCTAAAGTGCACAGAGAGCAAGGTGGCTGCTGCACAGGTGGCTGGCGCTTGCTTGATCTCCCTGAATTGCAGCATTAGCAAGCCTGCTGCTTTGGTGCTTTTGCTCCTGTGGTGCCCTAGGCTATGGCCTAGGTGGCCTTGGCCTAAATCCGGCCCTGCTTCCAGTGTAGGTAGCGACATAACCCTTCCCCCCACCCCCCCCTCCAGTTTGATAGCCTGATGACCCCCCTTTCCTCCAGTATAGGCAGGCTGAGGACTCTTCTCCCCTTTCCTCAAGTATAAGATTCCAGGTGACCCTCTCCCCTTCTGTATAGATAGCCTGCTGACACCCCCTCTCTAGTATAGGTAGCCAGGTGACCCTTCTGCCCCCAGTATAGCCTGCTGCTAACCCGCCCTTGATCCTATGGTGCCCTAGGCCATGGCCTATGTGGCCTTGCCGTAAATCTGGCCCTGGTGCCATCTATGCACTGATGTCCTTGCATATATATCACATACTGAGATGTGTTGCTGAAGTCAGCTAGCTTACCAATGCTACAGCGTGTCCAGACCTAGATAACAAATCCTAGGTGATATTGTATGCTTGCTTGATGAGGTGAGTTTTCAGTGACAGAACTGCAACTGATTTAGTGTGAAAGGATCCTTAAAGTGAACCTGAGGAGGCAATAAACCCCCCCAAAAAAACAGATACCTATGAAGATGGAACCCTTTGGATCCTCCAGCAGGGATGTCGAACTTCAGTCCTCAAGGACCAAGGTCCACACACATTTTTGGCACAGCTCAAATAAATTGATGAGACTGAATCAGGAAACAGTGGTTCATTAAGTAGAACACATTTCTCCATTTCTCAGTCCATCCTTAAATGGACACTTAAGTTAAACAAAAAAAATGAGTTTTACTCACCTGGGGCTTCCAATAGCCCGCTGCAGCTGTCCGGTGCCCTCGCCATCTCCCTCCGATCCTCCTGACCCCACCGGCAGCCACTTCCTGTTTCGGTGACAGGAGCTGACAGGCTGGGGATGCGAGTGATTCTTCGCGTTCCTGGCCACAATAGTGCCATCTATGCTGCTATAGCATATATCATATACCATATAGCAGCATAGAGGGTGCTAATGTGTCTGGGAACGCGAAGAATCACTCGCGTCCCCAGCCTGTCAGCTCCTGTCAACGAAACAGGAAGTGGCTGCTGGCGGGGCCAGGAGGATCGGAGGGAGACAGCGAGGGCACCGGACAGCTGCAGGGAGCTATTGGAAGCCATAGGTGAGTAAAACTCATTTTTTTTGTTTGACTTAAGTGTCCCTTTAACATTGGCATAGCTATAGCCCACGGGGACTTAACCACTTAACGACCAGCTAACGCCGATGGCGGCGGCTAGTCATTTGTGGTTTTACATGGAAACTCTATGTCAGTTCACGGTGGGTGTCTCCGTGAATAGCCTGCGAGCCTCCGATCGCGGCTCGCAGGCTAACTGTAAACACGCGGGGAAGAAATCCCCGCTGTTTACATCAATACGGCGCTGCTGTGCAGCAGCGCCGTAAAGGAGATCGGAGATCCCCGGGCTCTGATTGGCCGAGGATCGCCGCCGTGTGATAGGCCGAAGCCTATCAGAGGCGGCACAGGACGAATCTCCGTCCTGCGCCGCCCATGCAAGGAGAGGTAGGGAGGGAAGGGGAGGAATCGCGCTGCGGAGGGGGGCTTTGAGGAGCCTCCCCGCTCGGCCACACGGAGCGGCGGCGATCAGACCCCCCCAGCAGGTCATCCCCCTAGTGGGGAAAAAAGGGGGGAAGTCTGATCGCCCTGCCATTAACACGATCTGTGCTGCGGGCTGGAGAGCCTACGCAGCACAGATCTGAGAGAAACGGTCCGGTCCTTAAGTGGTTTGACACCTGTGCTCCAGAGGCACTTCCTGTGTCCTCCTCCAGACCACTACCGCTGTTCAGGACCTTCTTGAAGATCGCGTCCGCACTGCTCTTCATGAAAGGGCAACATGATGTCTGCGCTGTAGCACAGAGGCTCCAGCTTACTGCACAGCCATGGCTGCACTCTCGCAGGTACAGTACAGCCTTGCTTGTGCATGAAGAGCAGCGTGGACACAATCTTCAAACTCGATTCACGTATGTTCTGGGGGGTCCATGTGTGGCATCAGTGGGAAACAGGAGGACATGGGAAGCATCTGCAGGATCCAGAGGCTACCCTCTTCTTAGGTAAATATCTATTTTTTTTCGTTTAACACATACAGTATACACTCAGGCAGGGAACACACTACACGCGTTTGTGCGCGTTTTGCTGTGAATGGCAAATGCGCACAATTCTACAGGCTATTGAAGTCAATAGTCTTGCATGAGAAATGTGTGCATTGCGTCCGTTTGCATTTTTTTTTTTTGCATTTTCCATTTTACAGTACATGCTGCCGCAAATGCATAAACCTACACGGAACAACGTACATGTTATGCGCGAACGCATAAACCTGACGGAACCCTGAGAATCCCAGGGGAAAACGGCCCTGCAAGTGTGTTCCCTGCCTTATGCACACAATACTGCTTACTAAAGCTGTACACTATCAGATTGTTTCCCAATCGCCCACATATGGCTCTTCCTACTCAGTAACCCAGCACCTATTCAGTAAGAAGTTCATTGGGCAAGACTCCCTAACACTGCTACTGCCTACTGAGTGCGCTCTTGTGGCTGCCTCGCAAGCGCTTTGAGTCCGACAGGAGAAAGGCGCTATACAAAAAAAGGAATTATTATTATTATTAAAATGATTGAATTAATCTCTGTGTTAGTGTCTCTGTAAGGCTAGGTTCACAGTGGGACGTTATTATCCTGCTTTATAAAGTTATATAACGCAGTCTACCGCACTGCAATGTTAAGGCTATGTGCCATTTCCAGTGTGACGTTAGCTGCACGTTGTAAATGTTGCGTTATGTTAACGTACTGCTGCAGTGCGTTTCCTCTAAATGCACATGTTAAAAAGATAGAGAAGCATCCTTTTCATTTCCCATATGCTTCACAGTATCTACTGTATACAACTTTAACAATGCGTTAATGTTCATTATGACTCTTTTGTTGCATTGCATTTTAATTTTGTGTTGCGACTTTATCGTCGCATCACAAAGCAACGTCCCACTGTAAGCCAAGCCTTGTGCTAGGTACACACCATACAATTTTCTGGCAGATTTACCTGCCAGATCAATCATTTCTAACATGTCCGATCTGAATTTCGGACGATTTTTTTTGCTTTTCCCACCGATTTCCATAGAAGTGAAGCAGAAATCGATTGGAAAAACTCTTCCCTCCAGAGAAGGGAAGACAGGGGACTATGCATACAACTTTGAATAAATATGTAGTAAATATTCATTTTTAGTTGTTAAAGTTAGTGCGACTGAATCGCTTTCTCCAATAATAACTTATTTAGCTGGTAGGAATCCTGCTAAAGAAAGTCTATATTGTAGTAGTAATGTTCCCTGTCGTCCAGAGAAGAAACATCTGGCATGCTGGATTATTATTTCGCAATAGCTGGTGAGTTGGCCAGGCTGCCAGTCGTGCCGGGCACACACACACTGACAGCCAGTCACATTGGAAGTGGTAGGGAGAGGATTGCCGTACAGGCAGCCCCTCCTTTCCTCAAGGGGAGGGGGGAGTGTGATCAGGTTACATAGCTGGCTATGGAGCAGACTGCAATAGCAGCAGAGGGGGTGAGGGACGGGTCACATGAAGACACAAGCATGCTGACTATGTCCTTCCCTGTCTGCGCTCTGCTGTCCTGCTGATCCCGGCCACTGCTGACACTTGTGCCCAGACTTTGGCCAGCCCGAGGGGCACCTCCAACCCTGCACTTGGCAACAATGATGCCAGTTGTGTTTCTAGGAAGTCTGTGAGAGCTGCTATTGTGCTGTCTGCAGGCATGTGCTGCTGGCATCTCTGCTCCTTCCTCTAGCCTGCATGGCAACTTGGACTACGTGAAGTTACTCCCTGGCACAGCTGCTGGATTTCCCAACAAGGAGCCGCTATGATACTTGTACAGGAGGTGCTGCTCATTTAAAGGGAAGCCAAGTTCAGTGAGCCATGTAGCGGCATCTAGCTCCCTCCGTGCTCCTGTGGCTCTCATGGCTCGTGTCTGGGGGCAGCCTCGTGTTTAGCGTGTGTGCTGCTGGGTGCATTGGCCCAGGCTACAGCTGGTCTCCATGCTTGTCGGGGCATCTTGGCTGTGCACCTCCAAAGGACCACAGAAAGCGTCTAAAGGGGAGGAGGAGGAGAGGAGACGGGAGAGGAGAGAGAGGCGAGAAGGGGGCAGCGGAGGTGGCGGAGGAGAGGAGATGGATGAGTCCTCCTTGTTGGATTTACTGGAGTGCTCTGTGTGCCTGGAGAGGCTGGACACCAGTGCCAGGGTGCTGCCGTGCCAGCACACCTTCTGCCGCCGCTGCCTGCAGAGCATCGTCAGCTCCAGGAACGAGCTGCGCTGCCCGGAGTGCCGCATCCTGGTGGAATGTGGGGTGGATGATTTACCAGCGAATATCCTGCTCGTCAGGCTCTTGGATGGCATACGGCAGAGACCTCGGAGCAGCCCAACTGGGAGTCCCCTGGCAAGCGGGCACCACTCTGGCAGCAGCAGCAACAATAGCAACAACCACAGCAGTAACTGTGGCAGCCCGGGATGCTCTGCCACGGGGGGCACCACGGCAGCCCCCCCACGCCATGCTGTCTGCACCCAGAGTCTGAGGGATCTGGCTGCTGCCAGTCAGAGCGCCCTGCTGCTGGCCAAGGTACGTGCATGCCCCGTGCCATGTGGGAAACTACAACTATTATTGTGGCATGACTTGTGCCAGCTGAGCGCAGGAGGTTACACCTGTTCTGCTGGTGCAATGCCAGGCAGCTTCTGTTACACAATAGGTGGATGTGTATAGGGTATTCAGGCAGCCCTGGGAGGGTCTGCTATTTATAAATGCTCCCACAGACTACTTGTGAGTAATGCCACTTTCTGCCAGCCAGGCGGCATTTAATAGCACACCTGCTGAAGACACCCTGCAGAGTCATTTATCACCAGCATTATCTTTAAGCTGATTTGCAAATAGCTCGGTTTGTTTGGCTTTGCCATGCAGTTTTTCTTGCTAGCCTTAAAATTTGCATATGTCAAAATAATAATCTTAACTAGTACCATGCTAGACCAAATTGCCTGATCCTAGATTTAGTTCAATCACTGTCTACAGAAGAGATGTATAACTTGTAGTCAGTTGGGGATGTTCAGTACATGTAATGCTATAAGCAGTGATGATAGAATACTATAATTTAGCAACCAATCCTGTCATAGGTAGTGAGATCTGGAAAAAGATGAATTCCTGTTGGCTGATTTAATACTAATTCACACTTCAACAATGACATATAGAGGAATGTTTGCACTTTATATTTATATTTCAACACAAAATACTGTGTGTGCGTGCGTGCGTGCGTGTATATATATATATATATATATATATATATATATATATATAATATATAGATAGATAGTGATTGTTGATCTTTACAAGGCCAGTATTTTTGATAATATTTGTAAGTTACTAAAGAGTTCACTGTCTCCATAAAAGTGCAGTGAAATATTTGATGTCTGTGTTAGTTGGCTGTAGTTGGCTGATGGTGTAATGGTTAAGGGCTCTGCCTCTGACACAGGAGACCAGGGTTCGAATCTCGGCTCTGCCTGTTTAGTAAGCCAGCACTAATTCAGTAGGAGACCTTTGGCAAGTCTCCCTTACACTGCTACTGCCAATAGAGCGCGCCCTAGTGGCTGCTGCTCTGCTCTGGCGCTTTGAGTCCGCAAGGAGAAAAGCGCAATATAAATGTTATTTGTCTTGTCTTGTCTTGTCTGTATGGGGCATTGTTCTCTACAGGCTGCTTTTTTTAAAGGGATGAAGAGGCTGCCATATTATTCCCTAAAAACAGACAACAAAAATATAATAATGACAAATAAATAAGATCACCTACTTGCCTGGCTGTCATGTTGTTGCAATAATAATTTGAGAATCACAGTCTCAGAATACATAGTAAGGTCAGGTGACTCCAGTGTGACTCCAGTGACTGTATGTTTGGGCCAGTGAGGCTTGGTCTACACAGCAGCCAGACAGCAATTTAAAAAAATGGGAAATATGGCAGCTTCCATATTCCTGTCTGCCCAGGTTTCTTTTAAAAGGAATATGTTATGGTGCAAAATAGCTGATGTTATTAATGATTTTTTTTCTTGGTGGGCATTTTTATAGTCCCTGCCTGATTTGGTCTTGTTGTGGCTTAATTATACCATACAAGCAATGAGACCAGAATCCCCATCTGTAGGCTTATTCTGTGTCAGGTATCCTGTTTATGACACAAAAAAATGTCTTCTCAATGCAAATGAAAAAGTACAATTTTGACTTGACAGAAGGCAATTACATATGATCTCTTCACCCTATGCAGAATGGAACACCATCAATTCATCACTTAGGGCCAATGGGCAGGGTTATGCAAATCATTGCTATGTTGTATTGTTTCACATTGTTGCAAATTTAAAGCTCACAAGTTTTATAAAGCATTTCAAACAATATTATTTTAGGTTAAAATGTGTTTCAAGCAATCCAAAACCTCACAAAGTCCTGCAACTTCCACCTTCGTAACATCTGTAAGATTCGCCCTTTCCTGACCCCTGCCACCACCAAACTCCTCATCCATGCCCTCATAATTTCCCGCCTCGACTACTGCAATGCCCTTCTGTCTGGACTCCCTAAGACCCGAATAGCCCCACTGCAGTCCATCATGAATGCGGCTGCCAGAATTATCCACTCCTCCCATCGCTCCACCAGGGCGGCTCCCCTCCGTGAATCCCTCCACTGGCTTCCTATCCAGTCCAGAATCAGATTCAAGATATTGTGTCTGACCTACAAATCCATCCACAAAACCTGTCCAACCTACATTTCTGATCTTACTCAGAGATACACACCAAGCCGCTCACTCCGCTCCTCCAATGAACTTCGCCTGACCGTCCCCCGCATCACCCAGTCCCATGCACGCCTCCAAGACTTCTCAAGAGCCGCTCCGACACTATGGAACTCCCTACCTCCACCCATTAGGGCAGCCTCCTCCTTCAACACCTTCAAGAAGGCCCTCAAAACTCACCTTTTCACTCTTGCCTACCACCCCTCACAATTGCTCTAAACCCACAGCCGAACTCTGGTCCCCTACCTCTCGTGTCCCTACCTCTCCCTCTAGATTGTAAGCCTTTGGGCAGGGTCCTCACTCCTTTTGTGTCCTACCTGATCATGCACCTCTATTACTGTGCACCCATGCTATGCATTTGAGTGAACCTAACTTGCCTAACTCCATGCTCCCATCCAGTGACTGACTAAGCATTACCTGGTACTCATACTGTGCTGTGTGATCTGGTTTTCTTGTATTCCTGTATTGTCATATTGCTGTTTGTCACCCCTAAATATTGTCTGTAACCTAAATTAATGTCCAGCGCTGCGTAATATGTTGGCGCTTTATAAATACAACAAATAAATAAATAAATAAATAAATAGAGGTAAATCCTTTATCAAGTCATTGATCCTCATCTCTTTCTTAGCAGCTTACAGGTGTCTGTCCCCTCCCCGTCAGTCTGCCTTCTACACTGGTTGACAAGCTGGAGGTCAGAAGGCATCTGTACCCCTAGTGTAGTTTTATTTCTTTCGTCAGTTTGGGTTCAGTTTAGCATTGTGACTTCTATGAGTTTGCTATTTGCTGCTTTATTTTGTTGGCTTTACTTGTGCTTTAATATAAGATACCATAAAAACTACACATTCAGTGTTAGAGTTTTAGATCTAGTGTATTTTGGATGTTATTCAGGTAGCACAACTGTGCCATCTCTATGTCATTTTGGCTGTGGACCTTACCTATGTGTTAGGTTTCTTATGTGTGTTACATAAAATGTCATTCCAGCACATTGTAGCAAGAGCCACCATATATGGCTTTCACTATCCTGATATGGTGCTTAGCAGGTGCTCAGGTCTTTTTGATTACGGTACTTTGCACAATTTTAAGGGAAAATCTGTTTTCCTTATACAATTGCCATACATATAGGTAGGTGAACGCAAGTCATTTTGCTATTTTGTGCTAGTAAATATTTTCCCTTTCATTCTACAGCCAGCTGAGAGCTACCACACCTGACAGGAAGCTCACATTGCTGCTCTGCACAGCCTTAGCAACAGTACTCTTTGTACTCTGTCAGGAGTACAGTTGCTATTAGCCTGTCCACAAACCTCCCCCTTGCTGCATAAGCAATATGCTTCACAGGGTGGGAGCCTTTGTTTCTCATCTTCATAAACCAGGGTCTATTTATAGGCATTGCGATCAGCTGATTGCCAGCAAAATACCATTATTCCTGCACAAATAACATCTATTTTTGCCATGTTTAGAAAACGGGATGGCCAACTAAAGTGATTGCCAGTTTTACAAGTGCTCATCTGTCTCGGACTAATTGCCGCTATTTTTGCTAATTATTTGCAAATAGTGATGATCTCTTTATTTAGAAAGTGTTGCTCAGCCTGCTCACCACTTCATAAATTAACAAATTAAACTAGCCACATTGATATGCCATGGGTTTCAAAGGAGAACAAAGGTATTTATTTCAAACATCCTTTCCCTCTTCTCTACTTTGTAGCCATGATGTAGCAGTGATCTATGATCAATGTACAGAGTTTTTGAGCAGCATGCCTTCCTCATTTGCTCCCAGGTTCAGTATAGTGTCTGCCCCATCCCACACCAGGCTTGGGACAGTGTCTGCGCCAAGCCCTGAATAGTGTCTACCCAGGCTCTATATTGTGTTCACACTATTCTCCCCCTGATTCCACATAGTGCCTGCCCCATCCTCCCTCAGGTCCAAGATTGACAGTGTCTTCCCCAAGCCCTGTATAGTGCTCACTCCTGGGCTCTATATTGTGTTCCCACTATTCTCCCCCCGTCCTATATAGTGTCTGCCCCATCCTCCCCCAGGTCCAAGACAGTGTCTGTCCCAAGCCCTGTACAGTGTCTACCTGCCCCTCCCTCAAGCGGGGCACAGTGCCCACTCCCATGCTCTATATTGTATCCACCCCCTTCTGCCCCAGGTCCTGTATAGTGTCTGCCCCATCCTCTCCCAGGTCTGAAACAGTAACTGCTCTAAACCATGTATAGTGTCTACTCCCTCCTCCCCCAAGCCCTGCATAGTTTCTACTCCCAGGCTCTATATTGTGTTCATTCCCTTCTCCCCCAGATCCCTTATGGTGTCTGCCCCAACCTTCCCTAAGCTATGTATGGTTGCTATCTTCTCCTCGCCTTAAACTGTATAACATCTGCCCCTTCTCCCCACATCCTGTATATTTTCTATCCTTTTCTGCCCTTTCCCTGTAGTGTGTCTAGTCCCTCCTTCTGTAGGCCCTTTACAGTGCCTGCCCCCCCCCCCCCTGATCTGTATAGTGCACACCCCCTCTTTCCACAGGCCCTGTGCCCATCCCATTTTCCTTCATGTCCTTTATAGTGTCTGCAGTCTCTTCCCTCATGCCCTTTATAGTGTGTCCCCCCCTCCTTACCCTGGCTCTGTATAGTTTACTCATGCTCCCTGAGGATCTGTGTAATGTCTGCCTTGGTGCCAACCTGCTCCTGTACCTTTCATGTATTTTTTCCGACTTTGTGTCCTGTATTTAGAATCTAAAATCTGAAAATTGAACAAGTATAAATTAGATAAGTGAATTTTAAGAGTGTAAAGAAGCAAAGAGGAGGACAGGGACAAATGTGCTTGGAGAACTTTACTACAGCTCATTTACTCTCCTCTCTGGATTCAGCCAGTTGGCAGGTCATTCGGGTGTAAGGATGCGACCTAAACTAGAAAGAAAAATATATGCCAGACTACAATATATGTCAGACTACATTACTCAGCATCCTACCATAGAAACCATGTGTCTGCTTTGTCAGGAGATGGACTTTTAGTTTACACAAGAGGGTAGCAAGCAACTGTAAGACCTCAGTCTGCTGAGAGCAAACTAGCCCGGCACTAGAGGTCTAAAAAAGTGTGTGGATAAGTGCACAGCAATAGACAAGCAGAGCAACAAAAAGGTTTTTGTATTTGAAAACTTCTGTTTTCGATGCAATACTTATAGTTTACACTAATTGGTATAACTGCTTTGAGAATTCACCTTCTGCAGTTTTGGGTTTGATCAGAGGCGTGGCTAGGGCTTTCAGCACCCTGGACAACGTCCGTTTTTGCGCCCTTTCCTAGTCTCGTGACAAGATGTGAGCCATATGGTTAGGTATGTGCTTTTACAGCACATATACTGTACCTGCTGCCCTGTCTGCACTGTCCTCTGCTGTGTTGCTTCATGGTCCTGTGGTGCCCACCTAAAAAAGAATGACAGTATTGTCAAATTGGGATCGGGCAGATCTCCCCTGCTCTCTCCTGCTCAAGGCTCGCTCTCTTTCTCCTTCCATACCACCCCTGTTTGATAATGAGAAGAGGAGGGCTGAAAAGAGACAGGAGGTAGTCGGGGAGAGAAAGGAGGGAGCAGGGGAGAAAATCTGTCCCTTCCTGCTCCTTCCCAGGCATTAGGGGGACTGGGAGGAATAAGGATGGTGCAGTTTGGGCTGGGGAAGCAGGTCAGTAAAGGCACATACCTAGCCTTTAATACCTGAAGCCAGAATAGCCTTTAATACCTGAAGCCTTTAATACGTGAAGCAAATCTGAAGGGGAAAAAAACAGATTCCAATGGAGAAGGAAGGCTCTGAGTCCCATTGAGCCTTCCATTTCTTCTCACGGTTCCCTTATTCTAGTGCTGTCATCCTCGTTTTAATCTGCCACCACAGGAGGATTTGGAAGACTTTGGGAGCCCCAATGTTCTCATCAATGGGTGGCTCCGTACTGTGCAGGTGGGAGTGCGCACTCGTGCATGCGCAGTATGGAGCCGCTTGTCTTCAGGAGCACTCGGGTTAACAAAGCCTTCCATAGCGGCACAGAGCAGTATTTGAGCCATCGGTCGTGACGGTGCTGGATCGAGGGGACCATGGGAAGAGCGAGAAGGTTCTATAGGACCCTCAGCCTTCCCTCTCCATAGGTAACTCTTTTTGTTTTTTCCACTTCAGACTTGCTTTGTAACAGTAGGATGAAGGTAGATAAAAAGTATAAAAATAGAGGAGGCAGTGATGGACTGAACTCCTACAAGTAGACACAAGATATTATTAATGTTTCAATCAAACAATTTTATTTACTATGTACAGCGCTACGGAAGATATTGGCGCTATATAAATAAAAAAATAATAATAATAATTTACATACTCCAGGTTCCTGGAGTATGTAAATAAAATTGTTTTGTTAAAACAACATCAATATTATCTTGTGTCTACTTGGAGGTGGTAAGTCCACCGCTGTCTCCTCTATTTTTAAACTTTTTAGCTACCTTTATCCTTCTGGCGCCTCTGTTTATATGAACATTATCTGAGTGTGATGGTATTTTAAAAGTGAAATCATGGTCGTCAAGAGCTGCTTATTGTCTTCAGGGTTCTTCCCGTTCACCATTCCACATAGTTCTTTATTCACAGCTTCCCCTCTGTTCTACAGGCTGTGAACATGCCCAGCGATAGAAAGCGCCTGCGTACACCTTGTTTCTTTTGTGCAAGAGCACTTCCTTTTATTGGGCATGCATGCCCAGTACAAATGCTCCCATGCATGACCACAGGTGCTTCCTGCAGAGAGGACTTGACTGCCTGGCAAGTAAAATATTAAAAAGGACCAAACTAAGAACGGAAGGACTCTGAAGGCATTAAGTAGCAGAAGTTTTGCAGTAAGTGCTTTACTACATTGTGGGGTTGATTCACTAAGCAGCTACAGCAGCACAGCTTAATGACAACAGCGCTTGGTAATAATTCTCAGTGCACGCTATGCAGTCATAGCATGCACTGCTAAATTACACTCTCCGCTATAGTTTAACGAGCGCTTTGTTAAACTTAACGAACGCTCCACTCAACCCGCCCAGAGCCTGGGAATGAGATTTCTGCACTATGATTGGCCCAGTAGGCTGCCTGTCACTTGACAGTCAGCCTACTGGGCAGGGCAGCTTAGTGAATCAACCCCAACCTATTTTATGTAAATTTTTTGATTTTCTGCTGCAGGAGGAATGAGACTGCATGATCTGCCAGGAAAAGTTTGGAGCTCTGCAGCAGAAATCTATTGATGATGAAGTCATAAGTGGAAACTGAAGAATTGAGTGGAAAACTCTCCAATGCATCTCAGCACTAACTTAGCAAGCTGCGCTAACAAATTAAAGGAAGTAACCGATAGTCAATTATCTGGCAACAATTAACACAACTGACACAACCTGGGACCCACTGACAGTGATTTTGCAGCACTCTCTGTTTTGACAACGATCTTCAAATCGCTATACCAGTAGATCCTTAGGATGTTTCCACTCGCAGCGTTGTGATGGCGGCGCGTTTGCAAATCGCTGCTGGCAGCATTTTGGGAGCGATCCCACAACAATCGCATCAGTGACCGCAGATCACTCTGGAAATCACAGTCAAAATTGCAGCACTCTGTGGTTTTGGAAATATTATTATTATTTAGTATTTATATAGCACCGACATCTTCCGCAGCGCTGTACAGAGCATATATAGTGTTGTCTCTAACTGTCCCTCAAAGGAGCTCACAATCTAGTCCCTACCATAGTCATGTGTCTATATCGTGTAGTGTGTGTATTGTAGTCTAGGGCCAATTTAGGGGGAAGCCAATTAACTTATCTGTATGTTTTTGGGATGTGGGAGGAAACCAGAGTGCCCAGAGGAAACCCACGCAGACACAGGGGGAACATACAAACTCCTTGCAGATGTTGACCTGGCTGGGATTTGAACCGGGGACCCAGTGCTGCAAGGCAAGAGCGCTAACCATTATGCCACCGTGCTTCCCAATATAGTGAGTGCTTTGCGATCCATCATAAAGCGCAACCAGTGGGTTTCTAGCCTGAGACTTCTTATGGCTTGCCTACAAATCTAGTGCAAACTTGTTCATTTCTTGATGATTTCGGGTGGCCCAATTCCAGGTTGCATGCAGTGTGCTTTACATTTGATTTATCAACATCTGATTGACTATATCTCTAATCCACAGCTAGTGGTTGTCATCTGCTAGCACAGCTTTCACTTCCTAAGTCAGTGCGGATATGTGAGGAGATATTTCGCTTATCTCTAGCCATAAGAAGCTATTCCACACAGCAGCATAAACTCACCCCCAAAATATCACTTGTGGATATACTGACATTTTTATTGATATCTAAGTTTCTTCAGTTCTGTTTATCAGTAATGGCATTTTAATACTAGTTATCTGTAGTGGGGATCTCAGAATGTTTCACTCTCCCTCTGCTTTTTTCATGTTGCTCCAGTTTATCATATAGAATTCTCATTCATTTATAAGCATAGGGATGTTCTCCGATTTGTTGGTTAAAAATACTGTCCAGACAGACAGGACAGCTGCTAGGCTGCTATTTCTGAGGCTGTACAAGCACTTGAACAAGTACCTCTCTTTATGTACACTTGCTGATCTCTGAATCAGAGTTTTTCCTGTGAACTGTGAGATAATGCTACTCCATTTGTGCTTCCCTACTGAAAACGTTTGCTCGAGCTGAGGCGGAAGCTCTGTACATCTCCTTCACATAAGGACGTTTGGGAGCTACTCTGTTACAGCTTCTAACAACACACTTGCTAACAGATTCCACACATCACTTCAACTGACAAGTGCCTCGACAATACAAAAAATGTGTTTGCTGCATCCTCAAAGAGCGTCCCTCCACTGATATCTCTTTCATAGCCGACAGTTCCAGAACACATCTGTCATGCAAGGATTACCTCTCATTACTGAATATTTCATGTGTCGCAATATTGTCTCCTAAACCATGAAGAAATATTCTTTTAGTTAGCTATTTGTGTCATTTTTCAGTCTGGATAATTATGTTCATTAGCTGTGGGAAATGCCATAGATGATCCTTGGCTTTCCAGCTAAATTAAGGGTAGATAAAGTCAAACAAATGCAGGTGCTAGCAGCAAAATTTAAAGGGAAGCTTAAGTGGCATGTGACATGATGTGTATGTACAGTGCCAAGTACAGAAATATATATTCTGTGTTGCTTTTCTTTTTTTTCTCTGTCTGAAATAATTAATATTAAAGGACAACTGTAATGAGAGGGATATGGAGGCTTCCATATTGATTCCCTTTTCAGCAATATCAGTTGCCTGGTTGTGCTGCTGATCCTCTGCCTCTAATACTTTTAGCCAGAGACCCTGAACAAGCATGCAGCAGATCAGGTGTTTCTGACATTATTGTCAGATCTGACAAGATTAGCTGCATGCTTGTTTCCGGTATTATTTAGGACCCTACTGCAGCTAAATAGACCAGCAGGGCTGCCGGGCAACTGGTATTGTTTAAAAGGAAATGAATATGGCAGCCTCCGTATACCTCTTACTTCAGTTCCCCTTTAAGCTATGCAACTGACAGTTTTTCTCCAGTCAGGTCCAGCGGGTCTATAGCGCCATTCACTAAGAAGGAATTACAGATTTCCTAGCAGAGAACTGGGCTTCTGAGCATATGGGATAGGTAAAAAGGCGCTCCTCCCTGTGTTTTCTCTCCACGTCGCGGTTCTCCTCTCTGTGTCTTCTCTCCATGCTGCGGCGCTTCTCCCCGTGTCTTCTCTCCTTGCTGCGGCACTCCTCCCTGTGTCTTCTCTCCATGCTGCGGCACTCCTCCCTGTGTCTTCTCTCCATGCTGCGGCACTCCTCCCTGTGTCTTCTCTTCACGTTGTGGCTCTCCTCCCTGTGACTTCTCTCCATGCTGCGGCATTACGCCCTGTGTCTTGTCTCCATGCTCCGGCACTCCTACCTGTTTCATTCTCTCCATGCCATGGTGCTCCTCCCTGTGTCTTCTCTCCATGCTGCAGCACTCCTCTCTGTGTCTTCTCTCCATGCTGCGGCACTCCTCCCTGTGTCTTCTCTTCACGTCGCGGCTCTCCTCCCTGTGACTTCTCTCCATGCTGCGGCATTCCGCCCTGTGTCTTGTCTCCATGCTCCGGCACTCCTACCTGTTTCATTCTCTCCATGCCATGGTGCTCCTCCCTGTGTCTTCTCTCCATGCTGCAGCACTCCTCTCTGTGTCTTCTCTCCATGCTGCGGCACTCCTCCCTGTGTCTTCTCTTCACGTCGCGGCTCTCCTCCCTGTGACTTCTCTCCATGCTGCGGCATTCCGCCCTGTGTCTTCTCTCCATGCTCCGGAACTCCTACCTGTTTCATTCTCTCCATGCCATGGTGCTCCTCCCTGTGTCTTCTCTCCATGCCACTGTACTCCTTCCTGTGTCTCCTCTCTATGCCATGGAGCTCCTCCCCGTGTCTTCTCTGCATGCCACGGCTCTCCTACGTGTGTCTTTTCTCCATGCTGCGGCACTTTTTCCTATTTCTTCTCTCCATGCCGCGGTGCTCCTCCCTGTGTCTTCCCTCCATGCCATGGTGCTCCTCCCTGTGTGTTCTCTCCATGCCGCGGTGATCCTCTCTGTGTCTTCCCTCCAGGCAATGGTGCTCCTCCCTGTGTCTTCTCTCCATGCAATGGTGCTCCTCCTTGTGTCTTCTCTCAATGCCGTAGTGCTCCTCCCTGTTTCTTCTCTCCATGCCATGGTGCTCCTCCCTGTGTCTTCTCTCCATGCCGTGATGCTCCTCCCTGTGTCTTCCATCCATGCAATGGTGCTCCTCCCTGTGTCTTCTCTCCATGCCGTAGTGCTCCTCCCTATGTCTTCTCTCCATGCAATGGTGCTCCTCCCTGTGTCTTCTCTCAATGCCGTAATGCTCCTCCCTGTTTCTTCTCTCCATGCCATGGTGCTCCTCCCTGTACCTTCTCTGCATGCCGTGACGCTCCTCCCTGTGTCTTCTCTCCATGCCATGGGGCTCCTCCCTGTGTCTTCTCTCCATGCCATGGGTTCCTCTCTGTGTCTTCTCTCCATGCAATGGTGCTCTTCCCTGTGTCTTCTCTCCATGTCATGGTGTTCCTCCCTGTGTCTTCTCTCCATGTAATGGCGCTCCTCCCTGTGTCTTCTCTCCATGTCATGGTGCTTCTCCCTGTGTCTTCTCTCCATGTCACGGTGCTCCTCCCTGTGAGACAAACACTAGAGGTCTGCTGTGTATCCTCATCCACTAACATCCTCTATTAGCACTATGGCCTGCATTGGTGTAGAGGCCAGAGGATAACAACACAGGGGGCATATCCACTGCCTAGAAGTGCTAGGGCAATGGAATGTGAAGTACAGTACATTTGCTACTTATTACCTGAAATCCTTGCTATTGGCAATCATATTAAATAATCGAAATAACTAATCACTACAGCTAGACAATATTGGATGGTAAACATGAACTGTGCAACCTCCTCAATAACCATAGTTTATTTGCCTTTCTTAATTTTTACATCAATGTTTGTATTTTCCGAGAACGTTTCTTCTGCAGTGTCATTTTTTTTTTTCATTTTCTAGATTTGTCAAGATAAATGGCACAATAGGGGAACTTTGTTTCTTCCACTTCAGTGTCTCGTAGGAAACGTACCAGTGATCCTAATTCCACTGACAGAGAGTCTAGCAGCTCCACATTGTCTCAGTTAGAATATGTTATACAGTATTTGTTTTATTCAAACATATGGTAAAATCTTACGTTAGTGTTGATGAAATTTGTTTCATTTGACATTGGTAGTGGGTATTGATGGCTTCACACTGTAAACAAGACAGCCTGCTTTGCTTCCAGGTTTCTGCGTTGTAGAGCTATTTATGGCTCATGTCTGTTAGTGTGTATAACCCATCATGAGGCTGGTTTCCTAAATAACAGCCTGGCCTGTGTTCTCTTTAAATATTCATTAAAGCTGGAAATGTGAAAATATGTAGTATCCATTGTATGTGATTATGTAGTTACAGTAAATATATACGGTGGCGGAAATGATTCCTTTAGTAAATCAGTCTTCATATGTTCACTACATCCCATAGTGGTTAATATTGTTTAAGAGTTGATGTAAGTCAAACATCTTTTTTTAAGCTTTTATTAAAGGCAATGAAATCTTATCCAGTCCAGATGCTATATGCTCGCTGTATCCCATCATTGTTTATGCAACTGTATATACTGTGTATTCTCTATTGTACAGTACCACAAAACATGCTGGGGTTATATAAATTCAAAGTAATAACAGTATGCAAATATATGTTTATAGACCATCAGTTTATATTATACGTTCAGCAAACCATCAAATACTTCCGATAAAGGTATACCTTGACATAACTGTCATGCTTGTAACAATATATTTCTGTAGTTACTACTTTACTATAGCTACCATATTTTTCGGACTATAAGATGCTCCTGTCCATAAGATGCACCTAGGTTAAGAGGACAAAAAACAGGAGAGAAAAAATATATACTAAACCTGGTGCATCCATGGTGAAGGGGCATCTTGTGGATTATGCCTCCTTTGTACCTTATGCCCCCTCCTTTGTAAAGCATGCCCCCTTGTACCTCGTGTCTCTCTGTGTTCTCCTCTGTCCCCCTTGTGTCCTTATGTTTCCACCTCTGTCATCCTCTGTGTCCCCCTTGTGTCCTCCTCTGTGCCCCTTTGGGTCCTCAGTTTGTCCCCCTGTGTCCTCCTCTGCATAGGCACAGTACAGGAAGTCCCCGACACTGCAGTGGGTTGGAGGTTTGTATTGGCAGGCGTTCACAAGTCTGGAACTCCCTGCATTCGCACTATAAGACACAGTGACTTTTTCCCCTCACCTTTGGGAGAGAAAAAGTGAGTCTTATAGTCCAAAAAATACAGTCATTTCTATTTTTTTTGTTTTTTGCCTGCATGGGAGTCCCCATCTTGTTGGTGATATCAGTGCTATGTGCAGAGTAGGGAGAATACACATCTTTTACAGTGCTATGCACCCCTTAACCCAAGAGGTCCCCAAACGTTTTGGGTCGAGGACCGGGTCAACATACTTCAGACTGCTGGGGGGCCGGAGTATACATAAAATGATGTTGAAGTCTTTGCGGGCCAGACAGTGAAGCATACCCAGGTGACAGCCTGCAGACCAATTGGACAACAGTGTCACCTGATGTAGAATTTGATTGGAAACCAGCGAATTACTGCTTTCTGGCTTCATTCTATATGCTGACCACCAATATTTAAAGATGTAGCTGACCACATCTATAATACATTTTGTGTGTGGGGGCAGGTAAAAAAGCCTCAGGGGGCCACGTTCGGCCCGCGGGCCTTAGTTTGAGGACCACTGCCTTAACCTGTCATTAGTAACAGGAAGAAGTCACAAAAGAAAACAGTTACATATCACTTGATTATTCAGGAATAATTGTTTTGAAAATGTAAAGTATTTATATTGCTTTACAATCATTTATCTGCAACCACTGTCCTGAATAGCACATACCGCAGTGCATAAAATGTAACAGCTTATTGCAGAAACATACAAATCTGTAACTCTCTATAGATATTTTGTAGCTTTTGGTTTCTTTTGTTGTATGACTTTAGTTATTTCTTCTTTAACAATGAATGCTCTATTAAGACTTTATTATAGAACCCTCATTTCAGCTTAGTTTTATTTACGTAATATGCTTTAAAGAGACACTGAAGCGAAAAAAAATGATGATATTATGATTTGTATGTGTAGTACAGCTAAGAAATAAAACATTAAGATCAGATACATCAGTCTAATTGTTTCCAGTACAGGAAGAGCTAAGAAACTCCAGTTGTTATCTCTATGCAAAAAAGCCATTAATCTCTACGACTAAGTTAGTCGTGGAGAGGGCTGTTATCTGACTTTTATTATCTCAACTGTAAGTGAACTGTTTTCTTTTTATCTGCTAGAGGAGAAGTCATTACTTCATAGACTGCTCTGAAAGACTTGTTTTGAAAGCTTAGTGTTGTGTAATCTGCACATATTAGAGAATGATGCAATGTTAGAAAAAATACTATATACCTGAAAATAAAAGTATGAGAATATTTTCTTTGCTGTTAATCTTCTAGTAATTATTCATAGTACACAACCAATTCACTATATCATATTTTTTTTTTCGCTTCAGTGTCTCTTTAAGTCTTTATAGTAGTTTAATTTTTATTGTAGCGTTATAGTAATTTTACACCTTCTCTGCCTAATGATGTGAAAGTCATAACTTCTTTACTCACCTGATGAATTACAACTTTTTTGCTGTAAAATCTTAATGGCTTGTTTATATGACTGTTTATATCTGGTACTGCAGGAAATGTTAATGCTTTATAAATCAATGATTAGAATGTCCTGTAATGATATCTTCATAAAGTTTCATGTTACAGTTTTATGGTAAAGGAAATGGCCTAAGTTACATTCAAGTGTCATTTAGCAATGCTGACACTGGCGGAGTTCTCTGCAATAAACAGCTGTTACTGTGTCTGTTCCTTGCATATTTCACATACTCCTATTATAATATAACGCGTGAATGTTCTGTGCCATATTGGTCGTCTCACAATCCTCATCTAAGTGTTTAAAGGGGAACTCCTTGTCGTTTCATTGGATTGGACATCGATTAGGGATAGCATTGGTCATTAATATCTTTTAAAGAGGGATTAAAAGGTGACAATGTTCAGTAAAAACATGTGTTCCTAATTTTTATTACCCATGCAGTTCATCATATTTGCTTTTGTGCACACGTATTATCATCTGTTTTTAAATTACAAGATCCCAAAGTACAGTTTATCTGTACTAAAAGCTACCATTGTAATTTATTGCATAGCTGCTGTATTTATATATTACAATGTATCCAGTTAGAATGTGTCTACTCCTGTAAACACTTTTGGCTTGTATTCAGCTGAGACACTGCTAGCAGTGTTTATATTATCTTGTTTGTTTTCTTATCAGCTACTATTGTAATCACTTCCTCAAGTTTGGCACTAAGCTACTCACTGAAGGAGAAAGTGCTGTGTTTAACTGTTTGAATGCTGTTCTGCTACCAATGTTCTTTTCTGGTAGTACCTTTTTTGCCATACAGAATATTTTAGAGCAAAGAAGGAATTCTGAGTTTCATACCATTCAAAGTTTTCTCCCTTCAAGGTGTTATCCTTACAGAATGTTTTAAGCCCAAGTTTGTCTATGGTTTGTTGATGGGGGGTTGTTCCGCTGCTAAAAGATTGCAAAAGTGCTGCCTGTGATCGCCTTTCAGGGATCTAGGAGCAAATCACCTTTGCTCCACTAATTGTGTTGAAAATCTCAGTACTTTGCGATTCAGAAATCGCTAGTGGGACCCAGCCCTAAGGAATACAGAGAGAGATTAGTAGTAGAGTTGTAGATGGCCTTAGTGCAAAGCAATGCAGCTAAATACAGTTGATACTAATGGTATTGGATACCATTATCAGCAAATGTAGTGAAGATTTGCAGCTGCTGCCAATATTTCTGTGTCATAGTCATTAAGGAGCTATTCTCTTACTGATTCACTGTTCGGTTGGAGTGGTTACCCACAGACACTTCTCCAGCAAAATGGCCAGTTTATGTGGCTTATTCATGATTTCACTGTTTCCCACTAAGTCACTATTAATAAGTAGCCTGCCAGTATGTAAAACTCAGTGCGTCTGCACGGCCCTGGTCACGTGTGTCCTCGTTCGTGCGCCCATTGGCGAGATCGTCTTGTGCAGGCGCAGTAAGAGAAAATCTGTGAAACTCTTTATTTCCTACGTTTAGGTTCACTTTAAAGAGGAGCTCCATCCAAAAATTAAAAATCCTTCAGTGCTGCTGTAAAGAAAAGTTATGGTTTCCTGTGGATTCCCGTCCCACGAAGCTGTCCCAAAGACCCCGCATCACTTGACTTCCAGTGCCTGGCCCAGCCTCCCCTCTCTCCTTAGAGAAAAAACGCCCAGCTGTTTACTGCAGTAGGGAAGGAGAGAGGGGAGGCTGGGCCAGGCACTGGAAGTGGAGTGATGCGGGGTCTTTGGGACGGCTTTGTGGAGTCGAGACTCTGCAGGTAAAGATAACTTTTCTTTACAGCAGCGCTGATGGATGTTTACTTTTTGGATGGAGATCCTCTTTAAGAAAACTTTCTTATGTTATTGTTGAATTTCTTTACTCTGAGGTTGATCAGACCACATAATGGCTCAGGCCTTGTCAGGGATTCTGGAGCAGACAGAGGTGTAATGTGTATATACAAGAGTCTTTCACTACAATGTAATAGGTATAAATATAAACATCTTAGTTTAAAACATACAAGAGAAATGTGTCTGTGTTGTATCCCTGTACACTAAGTGAACCTGCCATAAACTTGTTATTAAATGTTAATTAATATGCTGTGGGCTGGAGTATCTTTACATGTTTTATGTGCATTGTGTGGAAGTGTGTGTTTGACTTTTGGTGTGCTGTAGTGAAATACAGGTAAATGTTGTTTTGCCTTATCTCTTTATTTGAGTCTCTTGTGGTTTCAGCGTTTTGCTGATGTGATTTGTGCACCAGATCAGCATTTGAACAATATTGCTACAAGCTACTCTAGGGAAATAACTGGAGGTTTTTGTTTTGTGTGGGAATAAGCTGTGGTTATCCTAAACTCATCAGGGCTGATGCATAGCAGAAAAAAATGTTTTTTTATGCAAGGCATTTAAAGAGAATCTGTATTGTTAAAATCGCACAAAAGTAAACATACCAGTGCGTTAGGGGACATCTCCTATTACCCTCTGTCACAATTTAGCCGCTCCTCGCCGCATTAAAAGTGGTTAAAAACAGTTTTAAAAAGTTTGTTTATAAACAAACAAAATGGCCACCAAAACAGGAAGTAGGTTGATGTACAGTATGTCCACACATAGAAAATACATCCATACACAAGCAGGCTGTATACAGCCTTCCTTTTTAATCTCAAGAGATCATTTGTGTGTTTCTTTCCCCCTGCAGCTATCTTCCACTGAAGTGTCAGGCTTTTTCTTCCTGCAGAGTGCAGACAGCTCTTCCTGTATGTAATTCCTCAGTATGTGAAAGCCCAGCCAGCTCAGAGGAGGATTTATCCAGATTGTAAAAGATAATAGAGCAGAGAGAACCTGCCATAATCTAAATAACACACAGGCAGTGTGCAGAGAGAGGCCTGGAGGGGGGAGATGCATCACAGAACCACAACACTGAAGAACTTGGCAGCCTTCCAGACACAGGCTGACAAGTCTGACAAGAGAGAGATAAGTTGATTTATTACAGAGATGGTGATAGTAGAACGTGCTGCAGTAAGCCAGAACACATTAGAATAGCTTTTGGAACTTGTAGGATGATAAAAAACAGGATGCAATTTTTGTTACGGAGTCTCTTTAAGCAGGTATGGAAGTCAGCCACTGTACAGGCAGTAACTCCTTAAACACCAACAGATGAGAGAAGATGTAAAATTATCTCGCAGGAGAAATATTTGAGGAAAAGTGAATTGAGTAAGTCCCCAGAGTAAGAGATTGTAGAGGAAGGAGTGAACTTTTTTTATTGTCATCTGACACTGTAAAGCTTTCAAGTTTGTTCCTAAACTTTGCATTTTGTGTGGATAAGCTCTACTAATAACTTCCATGGAATTTAAAGGTTTACTTCACTTAAATATTAATATTTATATAACATCACTTCTTGAAGTTATTTTGATAATGAAAGCCATGAAATATTATCTTTCATCTTCACCCTGTAGCTGTTATAACTTTTTTGTTTAGGAAACTTGCTGGAAACCATGGCAACAGTAAATGGCTTACTGGGAATTCTACTTTTTCTGTTTGTCTCTTTGGTTTATAATTCTGCATAAAGCAGGAAGTAACTTTTATTTCATCTCCTTTCATGTCTAGGGCCTATCTGTGTGTACTATAGTGACACATTCATTCCACAGGGAGGAATGCGGGACTCCTTGTGTATGTATGGTTGGGAGTAATCGCTCCCACCTCAGTATCAGGGGACACAGCCAGTTAATGAAGCTTTCCACAGCAACATGCAGAGCTGCAGAACTTGACCTACGTAAACATCAGCCCCAGCCCTGACATTTATCGGGCTTTCCCCTCCTTGCCAAGCATTACAATAGTCCCATATGGCGCACAAACTTCCACTGCTAGCAGGCATCCAACTTTCCTGTTTACACTAAATACCATATATACACATGGGTTAGCCCTCCTGCGCTTATGCCTAACACTACCCCCACCATCACCTTCACCAACACACACACACACATGCACAAACATACAGTTTTGGCCTAAAAATAGGCCAAGATTCCTCCCATGTGCCGCTGTCGCCCCTCCATGCATCCTCCTCTAGCTTGCTTCCTCTAGTGTCCTGTGCAGTTCTGAGCTGTCCACTAGAGCTCAAGGCTCACTGTCATGTGACCGCAGTGTGTTTGGCGCTCTAGTGGCCAGTTTGGAAAGCTGCACGGGACACTAGAGAAAGAAAGCCGGTGCGAGGACAAGTAGAAATACATGCGAAAGCATGCTCTGCAGCACACTCTGTATTCTTGGGCCCCTGTGCACATCACAGACGATATATTCCACTCTTGAAATACACTTTAAGATGACACAATAATATGTCGATCCCATGTGCCAGTTTAAAAAGAGTATCCACTATTTATTAATTACAACTATTATTTTATTGGGAAAAGATTGATGTAATTGTTCTGCTTACAAGGTTTAATAGGTGACCTCAAAAACCATTTCTCACTGCTCTTTTATTTGATATTTAATATATAACTTTAATATAAACACTCAGAGGGTTGAGGCAGACTTTACCCGGCTGAGACTGTACAGACCTGTAGTCAGCCCTTTGGGCGATGACACATTCTGTTGTAATGGGGGCGAAGGGCTGATGGAGTGGTGCACATGTGACTGGCAGAGGAGGTGATCAGCATCACTGGCCAGGCGGTGGCCGGAGGCTTCTGTACACATTTCAGATTATCAGCAGAGGCAGTCGCTATTGGCTGACTTTAAACTAGCGTGTGTAAGGTCCTCCTTTAAATGCCTTTCTGCACCCTTGCTTGTTTTTTTACTGCCCCATGGGGGACATGCAAAAAGCGATCCTTTAAGCTACGTGTGGCTTCCAGGATTGCCTAAGTGCTGGAGAGATGATGCAAACATTGGGATAAAAACGTGGTGTTTGTGCAAAGGACAGTAAGTGGTGGTAGCAGCACTGTCCATTTATTTGAATGGACAGCGCTTAAAGAGAACCTAAACTGAGAAGGATATGGATTTCTCCTTTTAAAATATTACCAATTGCCTGACTGTCCTGCTGATCCCGTGTAACTAATACTTTTAGCCACAGACCCACAACAAGCATGCAGATCAGGTGCTCTGACTGAAGTCAGACTGGATTAGCTGCATACTTGTTTCAGGTGTGTGATTCACCCACTACTGCAGCCATAGAGATCAGCAGGACTGACAAGCAACTGGTATTGTTTAAAAGGAAACATCCATATCCCTCTCAGTTGCGGTTCCCTTTAAAGAGGAACTCCAGGAAAAATAATGTAATAAAAACGTGCTTCAATTTTACAATAATTATGTATAAATGATTTAGGTAGTGTGTGCCCATTGTAAAATCTTTTAAATCCCTGATTTACATTCTGACATTTATTACATGGTGAAATGTTTGCTGTTAACAGAAAAAAGACTGGGTCTATACCTGGATTTATGGCCGACTGGTGTGCTTTTGTCTGTGGTATTGAGAATAAACTAGCCAGTCGGCCATAAATCCAGGTGGAGACCCAGTCTTTTTTCTGTTTGCATGAAGCTGCCCTTAGGTGGATAGGGGTGTCGACTGGTTGACTCCCTGGTATTGGAATCTACTGTGTTGTAGCGCTGGGATAATCTTTATTGGACATTTTTACTGTTGGCAGGTGATGTAGCTGCTGCATGCTTTTTTGGCAGTTGTAAACAGCTGTAAACAGCTATTTCCCACAATGCAACAAGGTACACAGACAGGAAACTGCCAGGAGAACTGCGTCCTCAGAGTTTCTTGTGGGAGGGGTTTCACCACAATATCAGCCATACAGCGCCCCCTGATGGTCTGTTTGTGAAAAGGAATAGATTTCTCATGTAAACGGGGGTATCAGCTACTGATTGGGATAAAGTTCAATTCTTGGTCAGATTTTCTCTATAACCCTCCTGGCGGTCTATTAAAAACCGCCAGGGGGCAGCGGTTTTTGTATTTTTGTTTAAATCATGTAGCGAGCCTAGGGCTCGCTACATGATAGCCGCTATGCAGTGGCATCCCCCTAACCTCTTCTATCGCCTCCGGCGATCAGGAAATCCCGTTCCAAGAACGGGATTTCCTGGAGGGCTTCCCCTGTCGCCATGGTGATGGAGCAGGATGACGTCACCGATGTCATCGGGAGTCCCGATCCACCCCTCAGCGCTGCCTGGCGCTGATAGGCCAAGCTGCGCAAGGGGTCTAGGGGGGGGGGGGGGTGGCACGGTGCGGCGGATAGCGGCGAATTGGCACGGGGCGGCGGCGATCGGTGTGTTCACGCAGCTAGCAAAGTGCTAGCTGCGTGCAGCAAAAAAAAATTGTGCAAATCGGCCCAACAGGGCCTGAGAAAACCTCCTGCGCGGCTTACCCCGCCAGGAAGGTTAACGGATGTGTGCCACAGTCGTTGTTTAACATTGCAGGGTGCCCACTCTCAGCAGAAAAGAGATAGAAAAATTCTGATGATCTGCTCTATGCTGTTCTCTCATTCCCGTAGCATCTCTCTTTACTACAGAAAGTCAGCTTTAAAAACTAAAAGAAAAAATAAAAGCAAGGATATTTTACATTGCAATGGATAATACTTTATATACTGTATTATACAGTGTATCATGATAGTGATGGTCAATGAAAGTCTAATAAACCCAGCTTGCATCTAATTAAGCCATTCAAAATTGTCAGAAAGTGTATTGGATTAGCTCAGCAAGTGTCTCTTGAAAAAGACAAAATAACAAAAAAGTACAGCCAAGCAGTGCAAAGAAAGCTCTTTGTGCCAGATATAAATAACAAGACTCTCCTATGTATAATATATTGAACTTTAGTGCTGATCTGGGGCTATTTAATAGCTTTTTTGTGAAGAAAGATTAAAAAGCACAATAAATCTATAATCCCCAATAAAATATGCCCTAAAATGTTTTTTGTTTTATAGGTACCATGTGGTAGAGATTCTGGAAGTGGTTAATTGTGTCTGTAGTGATAATAGTAAAGAGCCCAGCTAGAGAATTTCAAGTAGTAAATTAATTGTTTGCAATATTAAAGCACAGCTGGATATTAATTTCTAAAGCACATCCAAAATAAAACATAAAAGACATAACAGCTTAAAAGTGGTGCGCTTTCAATTAAAAAAGCAAAAAGTTTACGACATTTGCTCTTTAAGCAATTTCCTAAGTTGTGTCTCTTGCATATAAGACTGGTTGTAGAGATCAGTGAACAGAATAAGGTGACAGTGTGGGTTCAGCCCATAAAATAGATGAGCATATCTTAATGTTCTATATTTATAGGCATACAATAAGCTATAGTTACAGAAGGTACATAAAAGCCAGAATATTGTTTTCAAACATGGGTAGAAAATAGCTTTTTGCACAAAAGCTATGCCTGGCTCCACTTTATTAGTTTATGAAGCCGCTCTATAAATGAACAATAATTAATAATAATGGGATTCTTATTTGGTGTGATTGATGGATTCATTAATCTAAAGGTGCATACCCATGTATGAAGACTGGGATGCCTGGGAATCAGGATTTGTTTGTGGTGTTTTGTTGCTTGGGTGGTTATGGATGTGGGCATGGCACATGATGGAGAGCCTTTCCACTAGAGGTGTGAGAAGGGGAACAGTGGGCTTCAATGTCAATCAGGCATCAGTGTCACTAAGGTATTGCTGTACACATGCTACTCTCTCAGCCGTCTCGTGACCTGAAGAAGCAGGCTGTGTCTGGGAGATGCATTGTTTGCAGTGTTTCTAAGTTAATTTTTTTTTTTTACCTACGTGTGGTCTTCCTTGAGGGACGTAAGTCCACCACCCTTCTTCCCTTTAATCTGCTTTTAGATTTGTAATATGTTAGGCACTATGTACTACCATAGAAACCAATGAGATATCCGTTTTCTTAAATTCGGGAAGAGGGAATTCCCTGCTCCAGGTAGTTCTTTATTATGTAATTATCCTACGGGGTCCAGGAGTGGGAAACTGAAGAGAAAGGCCATCAGATGAACCACTTTTAGAAAAGGCAAAAGCCAACATTACTATCAGGGCTTTGGAGTAGGTACAAAAATCATTCGACTCCAACTTCAACTCCCCAGTTTATGAAACCACCAACTTCAACTCTAGCTCCAGGTACCCAAAATGGCTTCGACTCCTCGACTCAGACTCCTTAGTCTAATAGTTACCAGGGCTGTGGATTTGGTACAGAAATCACCCGACTCCAACGCCTCAGTCTATGAAACCTCCAACTCCGATTCCAGGTACCTAAAATTGCTCAGACTCCTCGACTCCAACTCCACAGCCCTGATGATTACTATAAAGGTGGCCATTAATGATACAATTCCCTGGACGATTGATCATCTGATTTGATCATAATATCAATTGGAAACAATTGCTTGGGCCCACTAACAGAAGCAAAAGTGGTAACCAATTCGATCAGATTAATGGAATCAATCTTTTTTTATGGATTTCATCGCCCTGATTGGTTAGTAGGTTCTCTTCAGTTAGTGGCCCGAAAGATTGTTTCCATATTACGATCGAATCAAACAGTCAGTTGTTCAGGTAACTGTATTTTTAATGACCACCTTAAAGCGGTATAAAACCCTGACATAATATTCAAAAAAACATGTTTTCCTACTTTTTATATGCCGTATGGTTATCATATTTACATTTGTGCATAAGTATTATTATTCATTTAGAAATTACAAGTTCCCAAAAGTACAGTTTTTGCTTTGAGAGCTGACTTTGCATTTTATTCATAACTGCTTTAATTCATTATGTATTGAAGACAGAAATGCTTTGAGTGTCTGTCTGTGTCCAGGAGCTTCTGCACAGTCAGAGAATGTGTCACATTCCTCACTTGATACAATTAAGTAAACACAAGATAACATTACCTAAAGTTCGGATGCGTCCAGATTTCTCTGCACTGAACTTTCAAGTCCTGTGTGTAACCCTTTGAATGCTGTTCTAGTATAAAAAAAAATGCTGGTTGTATATAATATGCTGTAATTAATTTATTATTAGAGCAAAGAAGAAATGCTGGGTTTCATTCCGCTTTAAGAGCGATAATTTCATCCAAACGCTTTCTGTAAGCTGATCAGCCTTTAGGATAATTTGTCTTTGTAGAATTTCTTTAATTCAATACATATTGGTGTATTTTTCTGCAGGAACTTCTTATTTTAGGTCTTATTACGTTATTTCTACTGGGTTCAAGTCACGTATCTGACCAAACCAATCCAAAACAATTTTTTTGTTTCTCTTCATTAATTCGAATAAAGAGATTAACCATTTAAATAAGTTAAATTGCAATTGTGTTTAGAGCCATTGTTGCACAACTCGCCGCATGCAATTTTTTGCCTTTTAAGAACGCCACTGTGGTAATGTACACTGCAGTGCGGCGTTCTTACTAGTGCTATCCAATTCTCTGGGATTGGCGGTACATGCTGCATTTCTGGTGCAATGCTGTCCAGCCTCATTTAATAGAACTTTACAATTGCAGAAAAAAAATCAAAAAGCAATCACCCAGAAGGAACTGTGTTCTTCCTGTGCGCTGTGCGTTTTTTTTGTGTATGAAAAAGGCCCTTAGTGTCGGGCTGCCGAGTAGAGATTATCTACAGGCTTCTAATTTTCCGTTTTGGATGCATCTTTTGTTGTGATTTGCATGCTGCTTAGAATTGGGCCAAACAAATTAGGTTGGTATCATCCTTTAACCTCTTGAGGACTGCAGTGCTAAACCCCCCTAGTGACCAGGCCATTTTAAGCAAAATGTGCCACTGCAGCTTTAAGGCTAAGCTGCAGATCTGCACAACACAGCACACACGTGATTTCCCCCCCCTTTTCTCCCCACCAACAGAGCTCTCTGTTGGTGGGGTCTGATCGCCCCCAGATTGTTTTTTTTTTTGTTTACAAATATTTTTGTTTCTTTTTTTATTAAAAAAAGCGTGTTCTTTTAAATCTATTCCCTCCCTCCCTCCCTCCTTCCCCACAGCCAACCAATTGTGGCGATCGGCTGTCATAGGCTTCTGCCTATGAGAGCCGATCGCTCTCCAGTGTCCCAGGGGGACAGCCGTGTCACATGGCTGTCCCCAGTACAGTGCTGCTGCCGATCGCAGCGCTGTACGGGTAAATAGACGGCGATCACGCCGTCTATCAGTCTCCCGAGCGGCAATAGCCGCTCGGAGACTGAAGAGGGGGCGGAGCTCCGCCCTCCGAGAATGAGATGCGCGCGCAGCGTGCGCGCGATCTCATTCAAAACAGAGCCCCAGGACTTTACGCCAATTGGCGTTAGGCGGTCCTGGGGCTGCCGCCGCGGCCACGCCTACCGGCGTGACGCGGTCGGCAAGAGGTTAAGGTGAGGTAAATCATGAGTTAAGTTAGATAACGAGAGATAAATTGTGAGTTAATAAGTAAGGTGAGATAATTCCCAATGACTGCAGGAGTATATGCAGAGTCAGGTCGCCTCGGTGCCTGCACAGTAAAGCACCACACAGCACCGGATTTTGGTGCTGCCATAGACTGTAGTGTTAATTACGGCTATAGTAGGGGCAACTTTCTCTAAAATCACTAATTCAGGTGCCAGGAATACTCCCCTAGATTACCTAGTGAAGGGGAAGTTGTCTCTCATTCTCCCAGATAACAACATACATGGATATACATACGCGGATATGCCTGGGAATTTAATCTATGTTGGTGACAACATTGCTGATGTGAATCATTTGTGAGCCTAATGAATAGTGTCAATGGCCTCAATTCACGGAGCATTATCAAACGTTTATCAAACACTTTATCAAACGTTTGATAATTTACCTCATGGGTAAAATCTCATTTTGAATTCACTAAGGTGTTATATATTTGTTGAACGTTTTATCGGTAAAACATTCGCTAAATATATAACACCTTTGTGAATTTAAAACGAGATTTTACCCATGAGGTAAATTATCAAACATTTGATAAAGTGTTTGATAAACGTTTGATAATGCTCCGTGAATTGAGGCCACTGTCTGATTCCTGCATTCCAAACCTTTATTTTTATGAGAGTTTTATGTTGAAATATGTTTTCCACTACAAAAATAACTTTTTAATCAATATACAAGAAATACAACACTAAGGGCGCGTTTCCACTTGAGCGGAAACCGCCGCGAATCCGCAGAGTTTCCCCGCAGGCGGATAGTGCGGGGAAACTCTGCCATAGGGTGTAATGGTAACGCCGGCCGAATCGCTACCGCTAGCGATTCGGCCGGCTTTTCTATCCGAATCGGTGCGGGAGGCTGCGGATCCCATAGCTGTGCATGGCACAGCTAATGGGATTCGTGTGCTTTCCCCGCAGACCCGGAAGAGCCGGCTCGCGTCTCGCAGACGCGCGCCGCTGTAGTGGAATCGCGCCCTTAGGCAATACATCTAAGATTGGGTGGAGAATAATATTGTAGTATAGTACTAGTGTAGTATTGGAGTATTTGAAATTAATAGAATAGTAGTAGATAGCAGTTTGAGGTTGCCTCTGCAGATACCGTAAATGCCCCCCTGGAATAAATATGATGGAATGCAATGTGTCTGCATTGTGTGCACAGCGCTGAAGAACATTTGGCCGCTTTGCTGGTGCCTGACCTTCTGTAAGCTCGGACTCCTCTCATCAATCAGAGCAAATCTCACCAGGAGTTAAAATTGGGATACAAGCAAACAAATTTGTTTTCGAGAAACAAATTGAGGCATTTTCTTTCTTCATTGCCTTGTGCTTGCTTGTGTTGATGCAATGCTAATGAATTGCTCGGTTCAGAAGATTCTTAATGAGCTATGAAACCTGTGTTGTCAACTAGCTGTCTGAACAACATCCGCAGCCAGGGTAGTCAGGATGTTCAATTCTGATCAGCTGAGTATCAGGAAAATCACAAACCCAAGGCTCTCACTGAGAGGTCAGAGCAAAGAATTCATCAAATATCATTCCTGTAGTGCAGCCAGACCAGGCAGACTCTCCAGGCCACTACATTTGATTGCAGCTCAGCATTTTCCTAAGAGGAAATTGAGTCTTAGTAGACAATCCCCTTTGGAAAATGTATTTAAAGATCTAGGTCAGTATGAAGCACTGGAAAGATAAGTGCGGCATGATATCATCAGTATGGGAAGAATAGGGTTAACAGATAACATCAGCCTGTCTGCCCGGACGGTATTGGCGAGGCGAAACCATCCAGTGTACCGCGATAAGACCAACATACCAGGGTAGAAATTGAAGTGTGTGCTGCAATTTCTTGAAAATGCGTTGCCTTCTGTGGGGTTTCTAATCTTGAGATGTTTATTATGATGCCAAGTGTGCTGGTGCACAGCTGACCGGGCATGGAGTTCACTTCTAGTAAATGGAAATGAATGTGTCATGGTTACTGTAATGTTACTTTGTCTTTGTTACCTTGTTTTACGTTATTGATTCTTGCGGTTAGTAAATTGTCAGCGCTTCAATGAAGCTATAGATTGACCCGAGTTCAAGATTAGAACTCCCCTTCGATGAAAGTTGACTGCGTAAAATACACTCGGCAGAAATCAATAGAGTCTGGCATTCAAGAGAAGCTTTAGACAAGTTTGTACGCAGTATATGTGTTCCTCTATTGAACCCAGTGATATCTCACGTTGCATTCACTGCATTAATGGAAACAGGAAAAATGCTGGGTGGAAGTTTATTTAGCTATTTATTGAAATATTTCTCTTTTTTATGTCAGCCATTTATGGACTGTGCTAAACCACATGTGGGAGTTTATAATACATATTTGCTTTACAAAGTGGCAGTACAATATGTGTTTGTATGTGAGTCCAGTGCAGAGCACACAGGTTTACGGCTGGGGTATAGCTACATGTCACTGATCAGTTAAAGCACAGCAATCATATGGCATTCATTAAAGGAACACTATGACAAACATTATGCTGTTCCATTATCCCCACCATCAGCTATTTAATATGGGCAGCATAAATTTCACCATAGAGCTTGTATTAAAAAAAAATGGCTCCTGACACCAATTTTACTCTTGCTGTGCTGATGCAATGGCTGGCTGTTCCATGCTAACTGCTAGCAGCCTTCTGTCTCTCTCTGCCTCAGATGATTTACTGTATAACTCGGTTCACACACTCCAGAGCTGTGTTGTAGCTTCTCACATGTAACTATAATGTAACTAAATAAACAGAATGCTAATTAGTTACTTACTTAGCTAGTTGCATTATAGTTACATGTGAGAAGCAACAACACAGCTCTGGAGTGTGTGAACCGAGTTACAAATCAGATTTGCCAGAGAGAGAGAGAAGGCTGCTAGCAGTTAGCATGGAACAGCTAGCCGTCACCTCAGCACAGGAACAGCTAGCCGTCACCTCAGCACAGGAACAGCTAGCCGTCACATCAGCACAGGAACAGCTGATTTAGTGATGCAGATCAGCTGTGTAGAAGAAAAGAATTGGTGTTAGAAGCTATTTTTTTTAACACAGCTCTATGGTGAAATGTATACTGTCCATAGTAAATAACTGATGGTGGGCATAATGGAACAACATAATTTTTGCCATAGTGTCCCTTTAAGATTCTGTCTGCCATCCCCTCATCAGCCATACTGTATAGTTATCCTAACTATTTTATCGCAAGGGAATATCAGCTATGTAAAGTCACAGTTCACCTTACGTCCAGCAGGCATTGGATTTATACCTAAATCCTATTCAGATGGGACTTAAAGGAAATCTTACGTGACCTGAATAAGTTGTTCCAGCCCCCTGTAGTCCTTCAGGTCCCTCACTGTCCTCCCTTTCCGATTCAGTCTGCTGCTGTGCCCCTCCTAAAGCTGGCTGACTGAGCCCTGTCGTGGGCTACTGCACATGTGCGGCCCTGGATGTGTGTAGGGCCCCTTGTTCATGCTCCTGTTGCTGCGAGCGTTCTGTGAATGCGCAGTTGGACATTTTATGATCTGCACAAGCACAGAATGCTGCTGGCCACTTTCATTTTTCCCACAATCTCTGTGATTTGTGCTGGGGAGCCAATGGGAGCACCAGTCACTAGTGTGGGATGGATGGTGACCTGTCACTCAAAGGGGGCAGGGCCAGTGCTGCCTCATGCATTAGTGCTGTCACGCAATGCAGGTGCACTGACGTAATACGCAATTCCTTGCTGCAGCGTGGTGTCAGGGGACATTGATAGCAGCGCAGGCAGCTGAAGCCCAAATGCCCCATGTAAAAATTCTGTGTCACAGTGTGGTGCTGGAGGGGATGAAAGTGTGGGACCTAGGGGTTAAAATGTTGTTAAATGGACAGTGGTTTGTTGTGAATGGAGCATTCACCATACCAGAAGTGGGGATGGAGATCTGTGACCTATTGTTAATTTTTTAGCACCCCTGGCTTAGCTTTAGCACCCCTGGCTTAGCTTTAGCACCCTGGCTTAGCTTTAGCACCCCTGGATTAGCTTTAGCACCCCTGACTTAGCTTTAGCTCCCTGGCTTAGCTTTAGCACCCCTGATTTAGCTTTAGCACCCTGGCTTAGCTTTAGCACCCCTGGCTTAGCTTTAGCACCCTGGCTTAGCTTTACCACCCCTGGATTAGCTTTAGCACCCCTGACTTAGCTTTAGCTCCCTGGCTTAGCTTTAGCACCCCTGATTTAGCTTTAGCACCCCTGGCTTAGCTTTAGCACCCTGGATTAGCTTTAGCACCCCTGGCTTAGCTTACCCTTCCCTACAGTCCTTCGAGATGGGATTAGCTGAACAGGAAAGGGATGATTTATATGACATAATAACCACGGTCACCAGAGTAAGGCCTGGTTCACACTAGCATAAAAAATGGCCCGTTAAGTGGAACTAAACGGCCCGGATCCTAGCAGAGGTGAACGAATCCTATGTTAATCAGTAGGATCTGTTCACATTGCTCCCTTAGAACCGCAAGTTTGGGGAGGCTGCGATAAATCCGGAGCGACGTAGATGGAATGGAGGGTCACGGATCAAAATCCATTTCACAGATCGGTCCTTACATGAATCAGTTGTTAATCTATTCATTGTGAACCGGCCTTTAGGTTAGAAACCAAGATGGCAGTGACCAGATCAGCAATGCACCTCAGGGCACATGAGTAGATTAACATTTTATTACATTAATTTGTTGCATTTATTTCATTACATTGATGTACCATCAATATACGAGGGTCAACTAGAAAGTAACTCACTTTTATCTGCCACGCAAGGTATTCTTTCATTTTAATTTAGGCTAATCTCCTCTCACTCTGCACCATCATATGACTGCAGATCACCAAGAGATTAACGAATAAGCATTACCATTAGGACCCCCTGCCATTCCTCCAACCCATAGGGGAGAGGTGTAATGCTACTACAACAAACGGATTGAAAGCCTCGTAAAAAATATATGTTTAAATAAAAGAGGTGATTATGTGAAGAAAAAAAAATAGGAGATACGGTTTGTCTGAAATAAATACAATTTTCTTTAATTGAATCAAGGAAAACGCTGTTACTTTCTAGATGATCCTCGTTTCCTTTTCCATTTTTTTATTGAGAAAATATTTTCCAGCACAAATATGGCAAACATGGTAAAAGAGGTAGAAAATAAAATACCAGTTGCCTGGCAGTCCTGCTGGTCTCTTGGACTTCAGTAGTATCTGAATAACACATCTGAAATAAGCATGTGGCTAATACAGTCAGACTTCAGTCAGAAAAGGCTGATCTGCATTCTTGTTTAGGGTCTATGGCTAAATTTATTGGAGACACAGGATAAGCAGGATAACCAGGAAATATGCGTTGTGTAAAAGGAAATAAATATGTCAGCCTCATATTTCTCTCAGTTCAGGTGTGCTTTAAAGTGATCTGAAGCTCAGCATTTCTTCTTTGCTCTAAAAGATTCCTTGCAGTCTTAGGGCCCGTTTCCACTATCGCGGATCCGCATGCGTTGTCCGCATGCGGATTCGCACAACCAATACAAGTGGATGGGACTGTTTCCACTTGTCAGTTTTGCTGTGCGTTTTTCTGTGCAGGATTTTTCTGCACGGCAGAGCCCTCAGAATTCGCCTGCGTGTGGAATCGCACACAATGTATTTAATAGGAAAATCGCATGCGTTTTCCCCATGCGTTTTTTGCCGCAAATTCGCATGCGAATTCGCATAGGTACCAATGTAAATTCACACAGGCAGTGACATGGTTAAAATCGCATATACCCTCACCTATGCGAATTCGCATGCGAATTCGCGGCAAAAAACGCATGCGGAATCGCATCCGCATGCGATTTCATCAGCGGTGGAATCCAGGCGATTCCGCACCGCAATAGTGGAAACGAGCCCTTAAACCTACTAGCACAAAAAAGTAGCAGAACAGCATTTAAACAGTTAAACACAGCACTTTGTCCTGATCCTTCAACCTAGGATCTGATCCCAAGTGGAGATAACAGTATCTCTTGTTTACATTCGCAGTTGTTACATTGTGTGTAACAACTGAAAAGGAGCTCTCTGTGCTTCAGAAGATTTTTAATATATAATAAAAAGCAGCTTGAATAATATATAACGGGTGCTTTCAAAGCAGATACACCGTACTTTAGGAACTTGTCATTTGTAAACAGACAATATTACTTGCGCAAAAAAAGCAAATATGATAACTGTATGGGTAATAAAAAGTAGGAAAACAAGGGGTTTGGTGGGAGCTACTTCTCTTTATGCACGAAGTCCCAACATAAAAAGCTGAACATTCCTGCTTTAAAGTGGTCTGAAATTCTGACAAAACATTCAATATTTTATTGAATGTTTTGTTAGTTTCAGATCACTGTAAAGCAGAGATGTTCAGCTTTTTATGTTGGGACTCCATATATAAAGAGAAGTAGCTCCCACCAAACCCCTTGTGTTATGACTTTCATATCTGACAGGTCTGGGCAAGGCGGCCTCTCAAACCTTGGATTTAAAATCTTCTTAGTTCCAAATACACATTTTTGAACACTTGAGGAAGAAGTAAAGTATCTGCAGATTCTGTTAAGTTTGTTTTTTTGACATCTGCTTCCAATTAGTCATCTCAATGAATGGAGTGTTGGTTTCTCAAACTATTCCAAGTACTGTCATCCTGGGATATTTTTAATATGTCTGGATTCTGCTTTGGCAAACTGTCTGGAAGCATCATACTGGAATGCATGAGCAATCCTTTATTGGAAAAGTATTGTTTAGAACTGTTTTCTTTATCGCTGTGGAAGTCTCTCAGGAACCTGTTTAAGTCTGTTCAAATGTGACAGAAAAATGAATGTGTTTTGGGTCACAGTATGAATAACAATACAATTTGGCAGAGAAAAAGTGGACATATGGCTTTAGAATGTATTAACATATATTAACTTAATTGCCTTGCATATGAACGTACACAAATTTAATTAAAATCAATTATTTGAATTTTAACGTGTGCGGAGCTAATTGAGATGCTAAAAGGCTGTTATACGGTGGGTGGAAAAGCAAATTAGCAGCTTTTTTGATTATTATTAGCTAGACAGGTCAGTAGACATTACAGTTTGTCCATATTTTTTATATCAGTTTAGATTTTGCTCCAATCCTGGTGTGTAGATCTCTATCCCAGATAATAATGTAATCATGTTGTGCTATGTGTATGCTGTATAGAGTGAGTAGGCTAACACTTTTCAATAATACATAGCATAACCCTTACTTCAGTTGCTATGGGTGCATAGAGATTGAAGGTAAGACTTCATATTGCTGTAGTGTGCATGGAAGCATCTGCATTGATGGAGCTGACCAATGTTTATGTGAACCCTGGCCACATACAGGCTTAAGACGGCATTTCCCAATCATGATCAATACTCCTGTGTCAGAATTACAGTTCAGAAGTATTGACTGATGCACCACGCTGCCGCATCTGTTTCATTAGAAGGCTGACTGTAATCAATAGAATCTATTGCTATTCATAGACCCATTCTTCTGTTAGTTGATGCCACTGGGGTCTCCCACTGTCCGTGATTAAGAATTAAGTCAATTCAACCCCTATAACATTGATTGCACTTTATCAGTGTATTCCAGCCAGATTCAAGCAAAATGATTGAAGCTGCAGCAATCCGATGGGTTCAATTGTCTACTATAGCCTCAATTCACTAAGCTTTATCAAACACTTTATCAAACGTTTGATAATTAACCTCATGGGTAAAATCCAATTTTGAATTCACTAAGGTGTTATAGATTTATTGAACGTTTCATCAATAAAACATTCGATAAACACCTTATTGAATTAAAAGTTAGATATTACCCATGAGGTAAATTATTAAATGTTTGATAAAGTGTTTGATAAAGCTTAGTGAATTGAGGCCTGTGTAGAGACTTTCAGGCTGCAGGTACACAGACATTACTGGAGCATCCAGGTGCTGTCATCTTCTTCTTTTTTCTGCTCATTTTCTGCCGCTAGCATGGTCTGCTATGCTACCTTCCAGCCTACAACAACCCTTTTCTCTCTTTATATCTCACAGGAAGCAGGTGGTTTTATATATATATCAGGCATGCATTGTGGCAGACAAATTTTGATGTATTACAATTCATTTTGTGGCATTTAAGGTCACCTGAATCAAGAACTGTGATGCAATATTTATTTCTATAATACTTGTGCTAGATTGTCCACTCACCGCAAAGATTGCATTGAATTTACACCTTTGCTCCTTCATGTGATCCTTAACTGAAAAAGAACTAAACTTTGGACCAGCGCAGCCATCCTGTGTCCGTGGCGTGCCGAACTGATCCTCCGTTCCTCCGCCACGACTTACTGGTTTTACCAACTGATCAGTCGGCGGTCCACTGTGCCTGCGTGGCCCTGCACTGAATACTGCTCTGCACTGAATACTGATACTGCACTGAACTTCTGAGCTTGCAGCATCCAGGAGTATCTTTATGGCAACCACCTGTATTAGCTGCTTGTATTTGGTGATGTCTGCTACAGGGAGTACAGAACTAGTGGCAAAACTGTGGTATTTGGAGTGTGGCTGTGTATTAATATTTTAGTATGTATACAGCGCCAACATCTTTTGCAGAACTTTACAGAGTATATATAGTCTTATCACAAACTGTCCCTCTAAGGAGCTCACAGTGTGCTATGACCTAGAGATCCACATGACTACTAAGTCTATGACATAAAATAAATGTTTGTAAGACATTCTTAATAATGCTGGTATGGAAACTGAGATGGCGACAGTTATAATCTAAAGTCCAAAAAAGAATTCTAGAATTTTAGACTGTAGCTTTCAAGAGGCATTACATATGCAGTAGCATTACACATCCGGTGTAGGGACCTAGAGATATCTGATGGTAGTCTTTGTTTTCATTCTGAGTCCCTGGGGAGCAAGACCAGGGCAATCTTACGCACTGATAACATCTTTCCGGGTAAAAGCCATATGCTGTAAGGTTGATGTGAAACCATTACAGCTGTTGTATGAGCATAAATTCATCACATCTTATTACATTAACTAACAGATGCATTTGAAGAACTGAGTCACTTCAGTGGATTGGTAACAGAAGTTCCTTAACCACTTGTGTACCAGCAGCCTCTGGCTCCTTAAAGCGGAATATAACCCTGCATTTCAACTTTGCTCTAAAACATTATTTACAGTATATTATATGCAACCAGCATTTTGTTTTTACTAGACCAGCATTGGAAGGGTTACACAGGGCTTTAAAGTCCCTAGAGATTTCTGCAGACGCATCCGAAGTTGAGTTAGATACTTTTTGTTTACAAATATGTATCTAAGTGTTTATTGTGACTCATCTCTCTCAGTTGAAGGACAGCCAAAGAGTGTGTAACATTTCTAAATATATACATATAACTAAATAGAATGTAACTATCTGAACGTCTGCACGGAACTTAAAACCTCTGTGTTTAACCCTTCCAATGCTGGTCTAGTAAAAAAAAAAATTGCTTTTTGCATATAATATGCTGTAAATAATGTTTTAGAGCAAAGTTGAAATGCAGGGTTATATTCCGCTTTAAGGACCAGTGGCTGGCTGCTGGTTCAAAAAAATGGCTCCTACCGACACATGGATCCATCACTCTCTCTGTTTACCCATCGCTGCAGGCCCCTGGCTCTGCCGCCGCTGTGACAGTAGAGCTCTGTGAGCTGGTCAGGAGATGATTTCATTGGCTCCTGACCCTGTTGTAAATGTGAGCCAATGAGATTGCCTCACAGTGATCCCAGGGTCAGGAGCCAATGAAAGCCAATGAAATTGGCTCCTGACTGGCTCACGGAGCTCTGCCATCATAGGGACGGTGAAGCGAGGGGCCTGCGGTGATAGGAAAGTGGCGTGATCAGCGGTAATGGCGGGTCCATGCGAGCGCGGTAATTGAAATCTATGTCCTGGCAGGAATAAGCAGCCACAAACAGGGTGTAAATTTTTATTACCGCAGTTCGGAAGTGGTTAAAAAAGAGATTTAAGCAATACATTGAGGAAAATTGGTTGCTTGCCTTGTAAGATTTATGGAGCTGTGAATGTGGCACATAAGCAGCCATTCCTCACTTATTTCCTATGAATGTCTGACATGCAGCTCATCCGTGTGTTCTGGAATCTGCATTCATCATAGCACAGGCTCTTGACTAGTGTGTCAGCGCTCAGTAAGTTACTTCATTTTCATTATTACTGCTCGTTAAACAAATATAAGCCAGTCTGGCTCACTTACTACAGCCATGAAAAAAGGAGCCATGAATAATTGGTTATATATACATTATTACAGTTAATGTTTGATTCATAGTCATTGCTAATAGGATTAATAACACCTTTAAACAATTGTTTGTCAAGGTAAATAAGCTGAAATATACAGAAACTGTCTTAGACACAAGCAATTCATTAAATATTCAATTAACTATCTCTGGCTTCTCTTGGCCCACTAATCCTCAGCACTGCGCATTCATAATTAATGGGTTACTTTGTAAACAGAAATGACCGCTTTTAGTCACGATTAGAAGCTCATGGTTTGGTGTAACATTTACAGATGTACATGGCAACAGTCTGCCATCATTTAAAATGTGCTCTAGTAGAGCAGAGTCATTCAAAATTAAAGGGCCAATAAATATTAATTACAATCGCTTTCAATGGCATATGTGAGTAAATATAGAAAACTCTCAGGAACACATCAGCATTGGACACATTTTAAAATGGATTTGGTATAATGTGAAGCAATGTCACCCAACAGATAGATGACTTCCTGTCTGTCAGTATCTCAGTTCCCAAGTGACAGTATTTAGCCTGCTTTTACCTAAATTTATGAATCCCATAATGCGCTTTATAACTGAGTTATGTACTGTAAATGTCTTATTTCCTCTTCAATAGATCCACCTTCCAAATACAATGCGATTTATACGTGATTAATGCATATTTATCACTGGACATTTTCGTATTTTTTGAATATATCGCGATTTCAATATATCAAAAAATGCTGCATGTAGCATGTTTGCTTTTGCGCTAATCGCGAATCACTGGAGATCGCGGCAGTGACATCACTGGCATATACTTTACAATGCACTAGCGCTTTAAAAACTGCTAGCAATCGTTGGCGATTGGCGGTAAATGGGCTCTTTAAATTTTCTGTGGCATGCTGGTTCAATATAAATGAAAGAAAAATAATAATAATAAAATATTGGGTAATTGGGGTGTCACAAGATCATCTGGTCTATCATAGCTTTCTTCATTTAGGTGTTCTGATTTGTGGGAAACCATACAGTAATTTAATCTGATGGGATTACCACCATTGTGTGCAGACATCTCACGTTCAACCGTACTAAAGGGAAAAGAAGGCAAAGCTTAGGTAGTGTTTCCTGGCTGTATCCTGTCTGTTTGCATGTAAAATGTGAACTCATGGCAATTTACTGATGTTATGCTGGGTACACACATTGCGATTTCCCGCTTGGTTCCACGGGATCGATCGATTGTTTCCGACATTGTCGATCGGGTTTCAATTGATACAGACGTCGATTTTGCATACTTGACATGCAAAATCGACGGCTGTATCGATCAAAACCCGATCAAACATGTCAGAAATGATCGACGAGCGGGAAATCGTGACGTGTGCTCCCACCATTACTCTTATAACAGCAATTACATCATCAAGTGTTGACCTCATATCTGTGGTTGCTTTTGAAACCCTGCTTGTCCAGCTACTGTGTGAAACAAGATCATTAAAACCAGATAGCAGATGTGCAGGCACTGCTCCAGATTATAAAGCAAGTATACCTTAAAAATCAAAGGAAGACTGTACATATCATAATTCTGCTGTCCTATTGGGCCACCACCATACCACCACACGTGCGGCTATGCCCGATTAGAGGATCTCTACTAACTAGGCACTATAGACTGGGTCTCCCCTCCACTTCAATCTAAAATAAAACACACTTTGCTGCTTGTTCAGGATCTATGGATATATTATATATAAGTATTAGAGGCAGAAGATCAGTAGGATATCTAGGCAACAATAGCCCCTGCAAGGGATGCAACTGGAGAGGGGGGGAGAAGTTTCTTTTCCCTGTCCTGAGAGACTAACAACTAAGGGCTCAGAGAGAAAAAGCTTTCTCCTCTCTGCACAATTGTTCTAATGACTGCGTTTGCTCAGCCACTGATAAGGAATCATACAAAGATCTGTAGACAGTCCCTATTCAGTGTGCAGCAGGCTCTTGTATACAGACTTGGCCCCAGCCTCTTTGCCCTTCCCCAAGTGCTGTGTACTGTAGTGATGCCAGAAGAGTCTGCAAAGTCAGTTCTGCTCCATTAGGGGACAGAGTGAGGGCCCGTTCAGACTGCACGCGTTTCCAGCCACGTTATGGAAACGCGTGCAGGAGGCCGACACGCATGACATCAGACAGTGCATAGAGTGCACTGTCTGATGTTCACACTGCATGCGTTCTGGACCAGTGCGGTCCGGGAACGCATGCTGCACGCAGATTTAGCAAAAACGCGCCTGTCCCATTCACTTTTCAGTGATGGGATCAGCCACGCAACGCATACAAACGCGGATGGCATGCGTTCGTACGTGTTGCGTTCCACATGCGTGGCCATCCGCGTTTGTAATGTGAACCGAGCCTGAGTGCTGGAAGCACACTCATCTGTCAGTTTTCTGTATGCATTTTCTGTACACCATGTGTGTCTGTATGTGTGAAAACATGCACCTCTATCACAGAAGCTAATGTAATTGATAAAGAAAATGCATGCAGTGCTTCTTCAGGTTTTTATCTGCCTGGCCTTCCTTTGCAATTTCTGTTTGGGGGAGGGGGCCCCATCCGAAGTTTCACAGTGGGACAACTGAAGTGAGAGTAATATGGAGGCTGCCATATTTATTTCCTTTTAAACAATATCAGTTGCCTGGCAGGAGTGTAACAAAAATCACTGGGCCCCAGTGATTTCTAGTTACACTCCTGCCAGGCAACTGGTATTGTTTAAAAGGAAATAAATATGGCAGCCTCCATATTACTCTCACTTCAGTTGTCCTTTGAAAGGAAGTAAAATATGTCAGCCTCCATATTCCTCTCACTTCAGGTTCCCAGTATGTGAGTCCACACATATGAATCTTTGTGTACATGTGTATGTATTTAAAACGCTATATTGCAATCTTTATGTCTATATAAATATTTTACAAAAAGCGTCCAAGTGATTTTAAATATTTAAAGTTGAAAGAATCCGAAACTCCAATGAAGCATGCTCATATGGACTTTATTGTGTCAACTCCCTCAGAGTATTCCAATCCATTGGAGGTACTTTTAATATATGTTAATCAAAGTTGGAATCTCTTATCTAAAATAGTTCATATATAGAGTGCCAGGCTGGAAGAGGCAGCAGTAGAGTAACAGGGTCGGCATTCATGTGAGCACATTCTGCATCTGCTACCGCTGACCAGGTCTCTACTGATGCTGGCAAAATATGATCATAGTAATCATTTTGTGACTAAATATCCTGAAGGAACCAAAATACAGCTGTTGTAGAGACTGCTAGAGTGTGTCCAGCTGATAAACATTTAATAAGCTTCACACCTTGTCAGAAGAAAGTCAAGTTACTTTATTTTATGACTTTGAAAGAGGTTCTACAGCGTGTTTGTTAAGCACAAATCTGAATTTTGTCATTTAAAGATGTTGTTGTTGCTAAGCTGAATTTTTCAACCAACCTTTATGAGCAAGGATGAACAGCAGGCATAAACTGTGGACTGCTGTGACTGCAGAGACATTGTTTAGCGCTTTACACTTATTTAATCTGCTCCTTTACTCAATCAAAGTCACACACAGACAGAAATAGCAATGTTAGCAGCCTTTAGTCCTTTATATTGGCTCAATTCCTGCTCAAAGTGAAGTTACAGCAAAGTTTACAGGGATGACACAGCACTCTGTGGGATGATAAGCATTACTGCTTGCCGTGGGCACAAGGTGACTAATGGACCACAAGTAATACTGTGCAATTCTGATGATAGAAGGGTCTGGAAAGCTTTCTACTACTGGTGGTTTAATGAGCAGTTATTTTTTAGTAACTTAACTATCTATCTATCTTTCATTTCTGTTTGGATGTTTCCATTCACTCATTGTTCTGTTTTGTGCCTTTGGAGAGAAGCACATGGGTTTGTGGGTCACAAAGCATTCTTGCTTAGATATGATTTATCATAAAGTAGCCCGAACTGCATACGGTGAGTGTTTTTTTTTTTTACAATCATCCATGCTTGCATTCATCTGCTGCATGCCAGCAAATTACAGCTGAATCCTCCAATCAGAGCTAGAGATGGGCTGAAAACTCACCTTTGGGTAATTTTCTTGCTCCACAGAACGTGGAATTCCTGTAGGCAGAAATATAACTTTCCACTGAGCTAATAAGATTAGGAAACTATTGATTAATTACCTGCCAGCTGATTAACTACTCAAGCTGTCCGGCTCAAGCAGTTGATTCTGGCACACAGTTTTCTGTTTGGAATGGTCACCACCATAGAGCCCAATGGAAACTTGAGGCCGGGTGATGCTGAGTGTCTGGTTTCACTGACTATATTAGGTATTTGCGTTTTCCACTTCTATAGCCCAATGCAGGTGCCCCATTCAGTCACCAAAGCCAATAGCTGGACCTCAGTTATACAACAGCTGATTACTGGCAGCCAAATCAAGCAGTGGAGAAGGAATGGAAAGTGTTAGTATTGAGTATTAGGCTTTATTTTAGGAGAGTTAGTGTTAGGGGTTGGCATAGGGGTGATTAGAGTTAACACCTGTTGTTAGGAGGTTAGGGTTAGGCTTTTGGAAATGCTGTATGTTAGGAAAAGAGGTTAGGGTTAGGCCTCAAAAAAGAAATTTACATTGGGCATGTTAGGATTAAGCATTAGGAAGGAATTAAGTTTAGGGGAAGGGATTAATGTTAGGGGAGTTGAGTTAGATGTTAGGAAGGAAAAGGGAAGCATTTGGAGATATCCAACCCATGATTAGCTACTAAAATACAGACAAAAGTACATCTGCAAAACTGATCATATAATAATGGTAACAGCACATTACCGATATTCTCACTAGTATCATCACACAGTACCCAAATTAACAAGCACATGCTAGAAATGTCCGCCTAACCCTTGACAGATATGCTCCAGCCCCCCCGTAGCCTGTGAGATCCCCGGCGTCCTCTTGGTCCCTTTCTTGGTCACATTGGCGGCTCCGGTAATCCAGCGACTTTGGCTGAAGTCGCCCGTCATCAGGCTGGTCATCATGGGCGTCCTGCCTAGGTGCAGTTCTCTAAACGCACATGTGCAGGATGCTTATGGCGACTGGCATGGTGACAGGTTGGGGGTGCGCATGCGTGACTTCAGCCAAAGTCACCGGATTACTGGAGCCACCAGCGGTACCAGAGTAGGAACCAAGAGGACGCTGGGGGACCTCTCGGGATACAGGGGGCTGGAGGAAGCCCCAGGTAAGTCTAGATTTCCTTTTTTATTGCACTGCTCAGGGGATCCTGTGAAAAATTCCTTTTCAGCCCAGGGGAGTCTTGTTGAATTTTTTTTCACATCTACTTACAGCCAACAAAATCATTGTATTATATGAAGTCCTGTATTTAAACCTAGTAGATCAAGTTATAAAAGACTCAGGGATAGAATGTCAGTGTTTCTAATAATAGAGCGGATAGTTCAGATGTTTGTAGCTATGAAGTTTCTTTTACGTTTAGCATGTGATTAGATGACATTTGTTACACACACACCACGCACAAAAAACAAAAAACAAATTGTGTGTGTGCTCTGTCACCTTACCTGTGTTCAGTTCTGGTAGAGAAGAAAGCTTATGATAATCAGATGGATACCTGCCAGTAAAAGGACATTATCTAAAAAAAAAAAATACAGATAGATAAAAAAAAACCTTCTAGTTTAAGGGATGTGAAAGCTGCTCTTAAAGAAATACCGACATGAAAATAAACTGATGAGGTAGGTAAACAATTGCATCTAACCTACTTGTAAAAATGACTTTTTGAAATATCCCACAGTTTTTTTTAATATTTAAATCTACTTTTTAAGTTTTTAGTCAATGACACAGTCTTTACAGTATACCGTAGCTAAAATCTGTGAACTCTTTATTTGTTTCCTGCTTTCAGAAGCTGTTTTCTGCAAGCAAAAGAGTTTTATGGCATCAGTGAGGGTTACACTACAATCTGACTAGGTCCCGACTGGAGAGAAACTGTCACTTGCATACCTGAATGTGAACTCTTTCAAACAGAGAAAGAAACAAAGGAACACAGCATAGTTATTTGTATGCTTGGCAGTGTACATACACATGTATCTCATACATACAGTAATACATATTTATCTCATCAGTTTATTTTAACCTCAGTATTCCTTAAAAAAAGTCTACTTTCCTGGTTTCCTCTGATATTTTCTGAATCTAAATCTGAGGCCCATATGCAATTCACTTTTTCACCTGAGTTTTCTCCAAGGAGATAATTTTTCAACTTCGATTTAAAATAACTTTTTAGCACTTTACAATGGAAAAAGTACCAAGAAATAGGTGAAAATGTACTATCAAAATTATTTTGAGTATTTGTTTGCTTGTTGGTGGTTTAACCACTTGAGGACCCACCCTTTACCCCCCCTTAAGGACCAGCGCTGTTTGAAGGGATCTGTGCTGGGTGGGCTCTGCAGCCCCCAGCACAGATCAGGTTGCACGCAGAGCGATCAGATCGCCCCCCTTTTTTCCCCCCTATGGGGATGATGTGCAGGGGGGGTCTGATCGCTCCTACCTGCAGGCTAGTTGCGGGGGGGGGCACCTCAAAGCCCCCCTCCGCGGCGACATTCTCCCCCTCCCTCTCCTACCTCTCCCTCCCGGTGATCCGGGCTGCACAGGACGCTATCCGTCCTGTGCAGCCAGTGACAGGACGTCCCCTGTCACATGGAGGCGATCCCCGGCCGCTGATTGGCCGTGGATCGCCGATCTGCCTTACGGCGCTGCTGCGCAGCAGCGCCGTACAATGTAAACAAAGCGGATTATTTCCGCTTGTGTTTACATTTAGCCTGCGAGCCGCCATCGGCGGCCCGCAGGCTATTCACGGAGCCCCCCGCCGTGATTTGACAGGAAGCAGCCGCTCGCGCGAGCGGCTGCTTCCTAATTAATCAGCCTGCAGCTGGCGACGCAGTACTGCGTCGCTGGTCCTGCAGCTGCCACTTTGCCGACGCGCGGTATGAGTGCGCGGTCGGCAAGTGGTTAAAAGAGATTTTATTTACAAGTTGTGAAAATATCACCCAGGAGAAAACTCAGGTGAAAAAGTGAATTGCATATGGCCCTGAATCTAAACCAATATGCAGATCAGGTGTAGAGACGGTATTGGCAGCATGCTTGTATCACGTGTATGAAGAAGCTGGACAGGGACTTTAAAAGTAAGTCTTAACAAGAACTTTATAGTCCACTTCTACTGAGTTTTAGTTCACCCTCCCTCCCCCCTGAAGTAAACCTCCGGACTAAAAATCTACTCAGCAGAACCGAAAAGGCTTGGTGTTTCTTTAACAGTTTCACAGCATCAGAACTTTGTTTTTCTTAACGAAGCATCATTTTTAGCTGTATTTTTAGCTAAGCTCCACCCATCAAAGAAAACTGCCCGTTTTTCCCCCCCCTGATGCTGTGCAAAGCATGATGGGATTTCCTATGTTGTTATTCACATTGCCTAGCAACTGGGAGGGGTGATCAGCAGACAGGACAGTTGGAACTGTGTCTCATGCTCACTGTCACCTCCTTTCAACCAAAAAAATGGCTGCCCTCATGAAATAAAACATTTGCCTGTTCTTTTAAAACAGGGTGGGTAAGAGATTATATTACCTATCTATTTTAATTAACATAACTAATGTAACTTAATGACAGTATGTTTGTTTAGGCTGAAGTTGCTCTTTAACTAGTTTGCAGTGATGCAACAGCCCACCTCCAGAGGCAGTCATGATTGGAAACTTTTGGGGGCCTGATCAGTAAGTGAGAAAGGTGGGAGGTCAACCCCTAAGCCAAGGGAGGGCAAACTTTGTAAGGATCAGGATGCATTTCTCTCATATGTAGCACGCTGCTACTGCAGCTTTCTCTCTCTCTCTCCCTCCCTGCATTCCCCCTCCCAGCGGAAAAATGGCAGGTACGGATTGGGTATAACTCACCACCCTATCACACTCTCCATGGCAATGGCGGTGTCATATGACAAGCTGCTACGTATTGATCTCAGGTCACAGGATGCCGCCATTACCATGGAGATCCCTGCTGGAGATTGTGATAGAGTGAGTTAGCTTCCTTGTACATGTTGTGCATGTATTGTTCTAAGGATAGCAGGAGGGAGAAGGGGAGAGGAGCAGAAGCCGGCCCTCTATCGATGGACCAGCTTCATGATTCGGCTGTAGTTTGCCCATGGTTGCTCTAAGCAAGGGAGGGGGAAGGGGGGAGGGAGTGGTGAAGGGTTACAAAGTTTCAAAGGGAAGATAGGCTTTAAAGTACACCTGAATTGGTCCAGATACTCCTGCAGCCCACTAAATGAAGAGCTTTTGCAAAGAGGAAAAAAGCTGTGCACAAGCAGTTTCATTCTACTGGGCATGATCGGGCCTTACACACACAAGCCCAGTACTGCCTGGAAGACACTTATTTCACTAACTTCAGTATAATAAGTTTAGAGCAGGCCTGTACAACTCCAGTACTCAAGGGTCAAGCTCCTCACACATTTTTGGCACAGCTCAAATTAATTGATGGGACAGAATCAGGAAAAGCGTGGTTCATGAAGTAGAACACATTTCTCCATTTCTCTGTCCACCCTGAAACACTGGTATGGGCATGGCCCACGAAGATTGGAGTTGGACAACCCTGGTTTAAAGGGACCCTTCACTGGAATGGGTGGTGTAAGAAGAACTAAGAAGCCACTTGAGCATCCAGTGACTTCTCTCTACCTCTTTATTTTTATATTGCTTCTGGGGTACTTTTAAAGTGGTATGACACTCATAATTTCTTCTTTGCTCTTAACCACTTGAGGACCACAGTCTTTCTACCCCTTAAGGACCGGCCACTTTTTTTCCATTCAGACCACTGCAGCTTTCACGGTTTATTGGTCGCTCATACAACCTACCACCTAAATGAATTTTGGCTCCTTTTCTTGTCACTAATAAAGCTTTCTTTTGGTGCTATTTGATTGCTCCTGCGATTTTTACTTTTTATTATATTCATCAAAAAAGACATGAATTTTGGCAAAAAAATGATTTTTTTTAACTTTCTGTGCTGACAATTTTCAAATAAAGTAAAATTTCTGTATACATGCAGCACGAAAAATGTGGACAAACATGTTTTTGATAAAAAAAAAACCATTCAGTGTATATTTATTGGTTTGGGTAAAAGTTATAGCGTTTACAAACTATGGTGCAAAAAGTGAATTTTGCCATTTTCAAGCATCTATGACTTTTCTGACCCCCTGTCATGTTTCATGAGGGGCTAGAATTCCAGGATAGTATAAATACCCCCCAAATGACCCCATTTTGGAAAGAAGACATCCCAAAGTATTCACTGAGAGGCATAGTGAGTTCATAGAAGATATTATTTTTTGTCACAAGTAAGCGGAAAATGACACTTTGTGACAAAAAAAAAGAAAAAAAAAAGAATCCATTTCTTCTAACTTGCGACAAAAAAAAATGAAATCTGCCACGGACTCACCATGCCCCTCTCTGAATACCTTGAAGTGTCTACTTTCCAAAATGGGGTCATTTGTGGGGTGTGTTTACTGTCCTCGCATTTTGGGGGGTGCTAATTTGTAAGCACCCCTGTAAAGCCTAAAGGTGCTCATTGGACTTTGGGCCCCTTAGCGCAGTTAGGCTGCAAAAAAGTGCCACACATGTGGTATTGCCGTACTCAAGAGAAGTAGTAGAATGTGTTTTGGGGTGTATTTTTACACATACCCATGCTGGGTGGGAGAAATATCTCTGTAAATGACAATTTTTTCATTTGTTTTACACACAATTGTCCATTTACAGAGTTATTTCTCCCACCCAGCATGGGTATGTGTAAAAATACACCCCAAAACACATTGTACTACTTCTCCCGAGTACGGCAATACCACATGTGTGGCACTTTTTTGCACCCTAACTGCGCTAAAGGGCCCAAAGTCCAATGAGTACCTTTAGGATTTCACAAGTCATTTTGCGGAATTTGATTTCCAGACTACTCCTCACGGTTTAGGGCCCCTAAAATGCCAGGGCAGTATAGGAACCCCACAAATGACCCCATTTTAGAAAGAAGACACCCCAAGGTATTCCGTTAGGAGTATGGTGAGTTCATAGAAGATTTTATTTTTTGTCAAAAGTTAGCGGAAAATTGATTTTTATTGTTTTTTCACAAAGTGTCATTTTCCACTAACTTGTGACAAAAAATAAAATCTTCTATGAACTCACCATACTCCTAACGGAATACCTTTGGGTGTCTTCTTTCTAGAATGGGTTCATTTGTGAGGTTACTATACTGCCCTGGCATTTTAGGGGCCCTAAACCGTGAGGAGTAGTCTTGAAACCAAATGTCGCAAAATGACCTGTGAAATCCTAAAGGTACTCATTGGACTTTGGGCCCCTTAGCGTACTTAGGGTGTAAAAAAGTGCCACACATGTGGTACCGCCGTACTCAGGAGAAGTAGTATAATGTGTTTTGGGGTGTATTTTTACACATACCCATGCTAAGTGGGAGAAATATCTCTGTAAATGACAATTGTTTGATTTGTTTTACACACAAACGACCATTTACATAGAAATTTCTCCCACCCAGCATGGGTATGTGTAAAAATACACCCCAAAACACATTATACTACTTTTCCTGAGTACGGCGGTACCACATGTGTGACACTTTTTTGCAGCCTAGGTGCGCTAAGGGGCCCAACGTCCTATTCACGGGTCATTTTGAGGCATTTGTTTTCTAGACTACTCCTCGCGGTTTAGGGCCCCTAAAATGCCAGGGCAGTATAGGAACCCCACAAGTGACCCCATTTTAGAAAGAAGACACCCCAAGGTATTCCGTTAGGTGTATGGCGAGTTCATAGAAGATTTTATTTTTTGTCACAAGTTAGTGAAAAATGACACTTTGTGAAAAAAACCCAATAAAAATCAATTTCCGCTAACTTTTGACAAAAAATAAAATCTTCTATGAACTCGTCATACACCTAACAGAATACCTTGGGGTGTCTTTTTTTCTAAAATGGGGTCACTTGTGGGGTTCCTATACCGCCCTGGCATTTTACGGGCCCAAAACCGTGAGTAGTCTGGAAACCAAATGTCTCAAAATGACTGTTCAGGGGTATAAGCATCTGCAAATTTTGATGACAGGTGGTCTATGAGGGGGCGAATTTTGTGGAACCGGTCATAAGCAGGGTGGCCTTTTAGATGACAGGTTGTATTGGGCCTGATCTGATGGATAGGAGTGCTAGGGGGGTGACAGGAGGTGATTGATGGGTGTCTCAGGGGGTGGTTAGAGGGGAAAATAGATGCAATCAATGCACTGGGGAGGTGATCGGAAGGGGGTCTGAGGGGGATCTGAGGGTTTGGCCGAGTGATCAGGAGCCCACACGGGGCAAATTAGGGCCTGATCTGATGGGTAGGTGTGCTAGGGGGTGACAGGAGGTGATTGATGGGTGTCTCAAGGTGTGATTAGAAGGGGGAATAGATGCAAGCAATGCACTGGCGAGGTGATCAGGGCTGGGGTCTGAGGGCATTCTGAGGGTGTGGGCGGGTGATTGAGTGCCCTAGGGGCAGATACGGGTCTAATCTGATAGGTAGCAGTGACAGGGGGTGATTGATGGGTAATTAGTGGGTGTTTAGGGTAGAGAACAGATGTGAACACTGCACTTGGGAGGTGATCGGACGTCGGATCTGCGGGTGATCTATTGGTGTGGGTGGGTGATCAGATTGCCCGCAAGGGGCAGGTTAGGGGCTGATTGATGGGTGGCAGTGACAGGGGGTGATTGATGGGTGGCAGTGACAGGGGGTGATTGATGGGTGATTGATAGGTGATTGACAGGTGATCAGTGGGTTATTACAGGGAAGGACAGATGTAAATAATGCCCTGGCGAATTGATAAGGGGGGGTCTGAGGGCAATCTGAGCGTGTAGGCGGGTGATTGGGTGCCCGCAAGGGGCAGATTAGGGTCTGATCTGATGGGTAACAGTGACAGGTGGTGATAGGGGGTGATTGATGGGTAATTAGTGGGTGTTTAGAGGAGAGAATAGATGGAAACACTGCGCTTGGGTGGTGATCTGATGTCGGATCTGCGGGCGATCTATTGGTGTGGGTGGGTGATCAGTTTGCCCGCAAGGGGCAGGTTAGGGGCCGATTGATGGGTGGCAGTGACAGGGGTGATTGATGGGTGGCAGTGACAGGGGGTGATTGATGGGTGATTGACAGGTGATTGACAGGTGATCAGTGGGTTATTACAGGGAAGGACAGATGTAAATAATGCCCTGGCGAATTGATAAGGGGGGGTCTGAGGGCAATCTGAGCGTGTAGGCGGGTGATTGGGTGCCCGCAAGGGGCAGATTAGGGTCTGATCTGATGGGTAACAGTGACAGGTGGTGATAGGGGGTGATTGATGGGTAATTAGTGAGTGTTTAGAGGAGAGAATAGATGGAAACACTGCGCTTGGGTGGTGATCTGATGTTGGATCTGCGGGCGATCTATTGGTGTGGGTGGGTGATCAGTTTGCCCGCAAGGGGCAGGTTAGGGGCTGATTGTTGGGCGGCAGTGACAGGGGGTGATTGATGGGTGATAGGTGATTGGCAGGTGATTGACAGGTGATCAGTGGGTTATTACAGGGAAGGACAGATGTAATTAATGCACTGGTGAATTGATAAGGGGGGGGGGGGGGGGGGGGGTCTGAGGGCAATTTGAGCGTGTGGGCGGGTGATTGGGTGCCCGCAAGGGGCAGCTTAGGGTCTGATCTGATAGGTAACAGTGACAGGTGGTGATAGGGGGTGATTGATGGGTGATTGATGGGTAATTAGTGGGTGTTTAGAGAAGATAACAGATGTAAACAATACATTTGGGAGGTAATCTGACGGCGGGTTTGCGGGCGATCTAATGGTGTGGGTGGGTGATCAGATTGCCCGCAAGGGGCAGGTTAGGGGCTGATTGATGGGTGGCAGTGACAGGAGGTGACAGGGGGTGATTGATGGGTGATAGGTGATTGGCAGGTGATTGACAGGTGATCAGTGGGTTATTACAGGGAAGAACAGATGTAATTAATGCACTGGCGAATTGATAAGAGGGGGTCAGAGGGCAATCTGAGCGTGTTGGCGGGTGATTGGGTGCCCGCAAGGGGCAGATTAGGGTCTGATCTGATAGGTAAAAGTGACAGGTGGTGATAGGGGGTGATTGATGGGTGATTGATGGGTAATTAGTGGGTGTTTAGAGGAGAGAATAGATGTAAACAATGGATTTGGGAGGTGATCTGATGTCGGATCTGCGGGCGATCTATTGGTGTGGGTGGGTGATCAGATTGCCCGCAAGGGGCAGGTTAGGGGCTGATTGTTGGGTGGCAGTGACAGGGGGTGATTGATGGGTGATTGATGGGTGATTGACGGGTGATTGACAGGTTATCAGGGAAGATAGATGCATACAGTACACAGGGGGGGGGGGGGTCTGGGGGGGGGTCTGGGGAGAATCTGAGGGGTGGGGGGGGGTGATCAGGAGGGGGCAGGGGGCAGGGGGGGGGGGGTAAAAAAAAAAATAGCGTTGACAGATAGTGACAGGGAGTGATTGATGGGTTATTAGGGGGGTGATTGGGTGCAAACAGGGGTCTGGGGGTGGGCAGGGGGGGTCTGAGGGGTGCTGTGGGCGATCAGTGGGCGGGGGGGGGCAGATCAGTGTGTTTGGGTGCAGACTAGGGTGGCTGCAGCCTGCCCTGGTGGTCCCTCGGACACTGGGACCACCAGGGCAGGAGGCAGCCTGTATAATACACTTTGTATACATTACAAAGTGTATTATACACTTTGTAGCGGCGATCGCGGGGTTAACATCCCGCCGGCGCTTCCGTATGGCCGGCGGGATGTTACGGCGGGTGGGCGGAGCCAGTTGCCGGGGGAAGCGCGCGTCATCAATGACGCGATCGCTCCCCCGGCATGCCTAAAGGACGCGCCGCCTGAAGGCGTATTGCGGTCCTTTAGGCGTCCACTTTGCCGCCGCCCATGGGCTGTGGGCGGTCGGCAAGTGGTTAAAGATTATTTACAGCCTTAAATCTACTAAAACAAAAACATGTAGCAGAACAGCATTCAAACTGTTAAATACAGCACTTGCATCTTTAGTGGAAAGCTCCTTGCTTCGGTGGGTAGATTCTGGCCGCATCTGAAAAGGTGATAACATTACGTTTTGTTTACATTCCTTTGTCAGGTACATTTAGTAATGAATGGTATGTGTATACCATTCATTTGATAAGCAGCACGAGGATTATGTTTTTATCGTTAGATTAGTGTTAGGTCTTCCCCGAGGGGTTATGTCACTGCTGTGGGGAAGTCTATTAGGTAATAATTTTTGCACACATTATCACTGAAGCTAACACCTCCCTTTGCCTGTAGTGAGTGCTAGTTGTGTAATGTAGTCCAGTTATTGGAGCTCTGCACATCAATGCAGATAAATCATTCAGGTATAAGTTTTTTTTGAAAGCGCTGCCATGTCTCCCACTGTACATTTACTAAACATAAGCAAACTGCTGAAACTGAGCTGTACTGAGCTGACAAGCAGAAAGAACTGAGAAGTGATCACTAGATTTTAATATATCAATATAGCAGCTATGCAATAAAATGCAATGGCAGCTTTCAGAGCAGATAAACTGTACTTTGGTAATTTGTAATTTGTAAACAGACAATATTATATGTGCACAAAAAAAAATTATGGTAACTACGGTTAATAAAAAATAGGAAAACACATTTTTATTGTATGTTATGTCAGAGTTTTACCCACTTTAATTAAGGTACTGTAAGCTCATGGTATTTTCAGCCCATACATAAGTATATGTTACTTCTGGGGCATGGAGGATTTAGTTTGGCATTGCTTACAGTACAAAACTGCTTTCTGGAGACTTGCTGAGTCCAGCTGCTCTTGGACTGTTTCCTGACTATAGCTGATCTAGTCAGATGCTGGTCAGTAATTTAGGTTTTCTGCGGGAAAGTCCATTATCCTTTACTGTCATAGCTTCTCTAATTGCTTTCCTAATCACTGCTGTGCAGCATAAAGATTTGGACTGCAAATGGTCTTCCACGTAAAACACATTTATATTGAATTAATTATAAATTGAAGGAACTACACATGTGCATCAGCTTTCTTGAGTCAATCTTCTTTCATGCCACTTTTATACAAACATTTGGCTCCATGCTGACTCTATTGACAGCAAGAGTAGGAATTGAAGGTTTAGTAAATAAAGTCTCAGGAAATTAAAAATGTGCAAATGTAGCAAATGTAATGTTTTCAACTATGAAAATCTGGAGATCATACGTGAAACATGAGAATAGAACACCCACGATGTACTAACCAGGGAAGTGGGGGAGGGGAGACAGCATGAACTTGGACTTTTGCAAGTGTCCAAAACCAACACCGCTGTCTGTACTAGTCATTGTGTTTGGTGAAAGACGTGGTCTGTCTGTCTGCACTGCTGTGAGCTGCAATCAGGCAATATTTGTGAAAGTGAATGCAGCGGTATACCAGAGCTCTGTCTTGTGATTTATACAGCAGATTAAAGAGGGACTGTAACAACATATAGTAGGATGCGGTAAATTATTTAGGATACCCACTTTAACATTTAATACAGTATCCTAGTTTTAACATCACTTCCTATAGCTATTAGTATGTAGCACCGCCCTCCCACTGAGGCCTACCCTAGGTTATTTATTATGCAGAATTTTCTTCCCCAAAGCATCCTGGAAGACAGCTATGTTTTTATATTCACTTTAGAACTCTCAGTAACGAACATTCAGCAGGGATCACTTGCCAGTACTAAAGATTTTGCCACCTGAGATACATTTCAGAAACGTAATTAGTTTCAGAATCACTTTACAATGGGCAAACACTGACTAAATAATTTATGAAGGAATATTGTAAAACAATAAGCAATTGTATTTATTATGTTATTTGATTACTCCTTTTTAAAGTGTACCAGAGCTCAAAATATTAAAAAGATTTATACATAGCTGGGGTTTCCTCCAGCCCCATCTGCTCCGATCGTTCCTACACAGCCGTCCGCTGCGGCCCGCAGCTTTGGGAACTTGGTCCCGTCACTTAAGTCAGTCGGCTCCAGTCTACGCAGAAGAAGTGCGCTCTTTGTGTATCTCTCCAGCAATCTTTTTAATATTTTGAGCTCTGAGTCCCTTTAAGCATTGAAAAGAACTAAGTGATATATTTTATTTTGAGAGAACATATTTTCTTGAAAAAAGTAGGCATAGAAAGGTATGTAGAGAAAGCACACATTGTTATTGGGTTTTTAAGCTCTGGTAGCTCCAGCAATAGGGATGAGATGCAAATAGTTCAGAGTTTATGTAGGATTATGCAAATTCTGTATGCAAATTTATACAGCATCAAAGCAGACCTATTGAATTCCACCATGGCAGGATTTGATTGGTCCGTTTTCAAGCTGCATATGTTTGTATACAGATGTTGCCTAATACTGCATCAACTCTGAATTATTTCCATCTCATTGATCATCCCTATCCAGCAATGCGCTGTAGACAGCACACTACAATTATCACTAATGGATTTTGTTGTGATGCACATATGTGAACAAGCTCACTGAGGCTTTGTTCACATCTAAAATCAAAATCGCAAACGCAATCGGTTTTCGATTTTTTTGCGTGTTTTTTCTCCCCCTCCTGGCGCTCCACTGCGCGCTACGCTTTTGTACAAAGCTCTTTTGTAAGCACTTTTGCAGAGAGATTCAGTTGATGTCAGGAAGTGAACTCTTTCACCTGGAAAGGAATACATACAATGTATTTATTCATAAAAGCGTGAACGCAATCGCCCCATCAATCGATTTTGTGAGCATTTAGAGCTTTTTCTATACCTTCCATTAGAGCAAAATCACCCCCAAAATGGTACAGGCACCGCTTTGCGGAGCGCAAAGTGGACGAAATGCACTGGTATGAACCTTCTAGTAGAGAATCAATGCACAAGTGTTTTGTAGGTGATCGCCTGCGCTTGAAAAAAGACCTAAAACGCCCTAGATGTGAACAAGTCCTTAATCTTATAAGCAGTGCATTTGTATGCACAAACATGTTGTGTTTTTATGCAATGCACACAGTGTTAACAAGGTCTTAGTGGCATACCTATTAATTACTACCCCTTAAAGGTAAACATAATTGTGTTTTTATATATTGGCCTTGATACTACTTGGGATAGTTTAGCCCATAGCAATGTTCTCAGTAGACAGTGGCAGTGGTCTATCAACTGGTGAAAATCGCAGCGCTTTTCCAATGCTGATCACAAGAGGCTAGGTTTCCACTTACGGCTGCGTTTTCTCATCAGTAAAACATACACATGCGATTTTTCTGAAGATGAAAAGAACGCATGGCATTTTACATGCGTTTTATCTGAATTTTCTTGTGCGATTTTTTTGCAATGGCCCTAACAAACGATTGTTGTGGGTTGTCTGCCCTTTTTACACATATTTAACATATTTTCTTTAAATGATGTTACTAGATATCGTAAAAACGATCGCTCATAAAAAAAAGAAATCATTAAAAACATCTTGCTGTTAGTATGGACCTTTAGGCTTTTTTTCACACTAGATTCTATGCAGTGCACATCCACAGAAATAGGATTGCACTGCAATGGGGATGAAAAGTCGCTTTGCACATTTTTAATGTGATGCGACACGTACAGTGCAGCATACAGTCCATAGACTTATGCTTGTACTGCACCTCGAGCTGTGTGCGTTGCCTGGTAACATACTGCAGGCAGTGCGTTGTTCTTTTGGAACTTGTTGCATCACATTGCAAATCTACCAGTGTGAAAAGTCCTATGAAAATATGTGGAATGTGTGTTTACTGAGAGTTTCAAAGTCAGTAGGAATAATACCTGGTGTCCCGGAATGCTCTAGGAGGAGAAGTCCACTTAGCTTAATAGCCTAGTCCAGTGGTTACCAAACTTTTTTTGGTTGAAGGCCCCCTTGGTGGCTTTGAAATTTTTTCAAGGCACCCCTCGGCAAAAACAATTACCGAAATGCCATTATGACCCTTATCAGGCGACGACCCACTCCAAGTAGCTAGTGATGCTTATTAGGCACAGCAATTCCTCTCATGTTCAACTTCAATTATGGTTGCGGGGACTAAAGGTTAACTAGCAGGTAATGCAGCCACATTGTATATCAATGCGCGATTGCATTACCTGATAGTATTACATAAAGGATCGGGATGCATTCCGAGGCACCCCTGAAAGACGCCCGAGGCGCACCAGGTTTGAGAACCCCTGGCCTAGTCTATGTCATGGGAGGGCATGACAATACCAATATATAGCAGTATACAGTATAGACAAAGGAAGAGTTTATGATGCTGAAACCAGGATAATTATCATAAAAGTGGGTATCATGAATAATTTACAACATTCTACTATATGTCACTACAGTGCCTCTTTAAGATGAACTCATAATTCATTTGTTAACAGCTCACAGGTGCAATCGTGAAATGTGCCAATTTTTTTTTTCAGTCTACTGGCTGAAAGACCATATTGGATATGCCGCAGCACATATTCTAAATGATTTAAACAGCTGCAAATAACACACAGAATTATGTCGGCATGCCACAATCTTTTTTGCGTTACTGTAATCTATAGTGTTTGTGTTCAGTTATTTGTGATGATTATTGAAACAACTGTTCCTAATTGTGTAAATACACAAAGTTGGATGGACGGAAAGCTCAGATGTGGGACTCTTGAGCCTGCTGCAAGATAGTTTATATTGTTGACTGCAGAAGAAGAAAAACATACCTTCACCTGATTGCAGTTACTGCTGTGTAAGTGTGATGATACATATGGAGGTAGGACTGTGTACTCGATCTCCCAGAATCAAGCTTGAACTTGTACAATCCATTCTTTCTCTGAGTCTCCTGCCATGCTAAAAGACCAAGTAGAGAACAACACAATTAAATGTCCACATATACAGTTGATGAGAATGTCCATAGGGTCCAGTTACAAGGCATCTACAGGAACAGTTGCTCAACCACTGCTTCCCACCTCTGCCTTGAAAAAGAAAGTGAAACAGAATACCCAAGCAGCTCAGGGTGACCCAAAACTACTAGGAAAGTAAAGGGGAGTAAAAGACACCAAAAAGCCCTCCTACTAAAAAGTTGTAGTAGTTTGTCAGTGTAGTTTGGCTTCTTAAAACAGAAGGTATTTGTGATAATTCAGCTTTAAGTGAACAACTGTGGTCTCCCACTATGCATCACTGCTGAATATGTAAATTATCGCTTCATACCCATGAAGCCAGGTTTACAACCAGAACAGCTGGTGTATAGCAAGCCTATAGCTTATACATTTTACAAATGTACAAAACAATCCAACATGCAGACAGCCTAAAGTGCTAACCTCTGGAATAATGTTGTTGGTGATCTTTTTTTTTGTTTATAATAATAATAATAATTGCAGTATTTGTATCGCGCCTTTCTCCTGTCAGACTCAAAGGGCTTGCGAAGGCAGCCACTAGAGCGCACTCAGTAGGCAGTAGCAGTGTTAAGGAGACTTGCCCAAGAAACTCCTTACTGAAATAGGTGCTGGCTTACTGAACAGGCAGAGCTGAGATTCAAACCCAGGTCTCCTGTGTCAGAGGCAGAGCCCTTAACCATTACACCATCCAGCCATGGTATTTTTGTATCTACACCAATGATAGTTTTTCATGGTTCTATGCTGCTCTAGGCTGAGGCTGTTCTGGTACACACTGGGTATTTACCTGCTGTAATTGCATTCAGCTCATCACTACATTATTGTTCCTGCTCTGAATTTTACTGCAACTTCACCTGGGCACATAATCTGGTTGATGTTAGAGCTACCTGCTATTGGTTTAACGTTTTAACCACTTTGATTTTGCATACTACTCCAGGAGTGATCTCACGGTTCATCATGCCTGGGTGGGTAAGTAACATATAGTCTTCACTAAAGCAACTGGGATTTTCAGATCAAAATTTTTAAGGAATATGCATTTCTTTCAGCCTGGGGCAGTAGTGAGGCAAAACTCTATGGTTAGAGTGCTATCTACTAAACCTCTGTGCCAGCCTATATACCCTTTACCACTATGCCACCCAAGAAAGTGAATGAGTAAATGAAGCTTAGTCATAGTGCAGAATTAGACATACAATGTTATTTATTGATTTCTATTTTACATGCATCTGCTCTTTTTTATTGCTTTTTGAAAATATATCTGAAATCCATTCTCTAGCCAGGCTATACATCTGACTTGTAATGCAGACGGCATGCTAGCCCGGGTAATATTGCTTTCATTATTCCAGTTTCCTATTTCTGTCTCCCCTCATTTCATTACATCAGTTCAGAACCTCTATTTGTTCCACTGCCTGCCAACACGTTCCTTTCCTGCAGTGTCTATGACATCATGCAATCCTGAAAGCAGGCATTCACTTCACATCATGCAGCAGAACAAGGAATAGAAGAAACAAATGTTAGGATCAAAGGGAACAAATGAGCCTGGGTGTTTTCACATGCCGAAGAGGACTTTAATGTGTATGGCTCTCATACCTACCATTACCGTAACTCTTTCTGATTTTGTCAAATAAAGGATAGTTGGATTCAGCAGCGCTAACAGTTGATCTAATCAGCTTTGTGAGTCCCTAGAAGTGTGCAGTGTCATTACTAGTGCACAAAGAGAGCTCTTCAAGAGGAACAGTCATTCTGTAGAGGTCTCGTCTGCAAACAGGACTGTTCTTGCCATGGGCAAAGTGAGTTTTTCTTTTAAGTGGCACCCTCTAGAGGTGGGATGAAAGACTTTCATTAATTCAGCTTTTTCTCGTGAGTTTTCTTACAGGAGATGTATTTCCATCTTTCCAATTAAATAAGTTTTTCAGTTCCCATTGATCAAAAAAGTTTTCAAAATACATTGTCCTGAATTTAAGAGCCCTAGTCCAGTCCTACCTGCTTTTGAACGCATATTGTGTAGAATATAGTGTATCATACTTTGCCAATTGCCTGACAGTTTGGCCATTGCAAATAAACCATCGCTGCATAATAAGGATGAGTTTTCAAAACATACCTGTGTTTTTATTTGTGAGCTTGGGATTTTCCAAACATGGCTCTTTCACCCCTCTGCCACCATTCAAATGGGCAGCACATATGGATCTGTGGGGTGCCACAATGGTTGCTGGGCAGGCAACAAATTAAAACATTGGATGAGTGATATAATTTCAGTGATTGGAGTACATGCAGTGAATGCACATTTTACTCATCAGTCAGCTTTTTCACTCTTAGGGCTTGATTCACAAAAGCGTGAAAACTGCTAGCTTGGCAGTTATCACACGATCTGCCGTGCGTGAAGGTTTGTACGCATAAAGGATACGCTGCGTGATAAACAAAGGTTTGCGTAGGATCACACACGTGAAATGAGCAAACCTTTGTTTACACGTGAATGCAATCCATTACGTGCGCAAACCTTCGTGCTCAGCAGATCGCGTGATAACTGCCATGCTACCAGTTATCACGCTTTTGTGAATCAAGCCCTTGGTCAGTTGCATTCATCTCATCGGACAATATCATTGCATTGCAATTGCATTGCAACACGAAGCAATGATATTCCTATGTGGCTTTCACATCCAGTTCAGTGCTACACGGTGCAGCAGGTTCTGACGCAGTAAAGCATAGCATGCTGGGGTAACTGGGTAACACGTGCATTTACAGTGGCAGAGAGGAAAACTTTCATTGTACTGCATTGTACTGTATGCCTTGCTGTATGGTCGCACAGAGAAAATACTATGCCGTGCATACACAGCACGGCTCAGTTGCATTGCAATGTTGTCGCATTGCAATGTTGTCACAATGCAACTTACACATTGTGAAAGGGCCCTAAGTGCTGGCTTACACTAAATGCAGAAAAACTGATGCTTTTTAACTGATCATTTGTTTTGTAACAGTTCATCATGAAAAAGCTTTCACTTAAAATGCCTAGATGAGAACTGAGCCATAGGGAAACATGGGCATTTCCACCACCTGGGAAAGCACATCAGTTGTCTGTTCAGTTATAACTGACAGCAACTGACTCCCGGTAAACAAGCTTTTTTACCAGGCAGTTTCACAGATTGTTTATGCCCTCTGTAGTGACCTGTTTACAGCTGCTTTCAAACACCTTAGACAAACTTGACCCTGCATATATTGAATTGTGTTGAACTTTGTCACAGACAAAGGCTATAAAGTAGAGGAAACTGAAGGGCGTCTGGTGAAGATGGCGCGGAAGGATTTGCTTTCTTCATTCTGCTGTTTTAACCACAAGCATCTCAAGAGTTCAGCCGCTTCCCAAGTGCTTGAAAAAGTGTCCTGATTAGCACTCTGCATTTTGTCTGCTTCTGATAACCAAGGATGACTTGATGAAATGTGCACTAAAATGCTTTTGGCCAAAAATGAAAGCTTTTTTCTCGGCTGCTGTATTTTAATTATTTTATCAAGGACATACCTCAAATGGTAAGCATGAGCTGAGGAATTTCAAGTATAGTAGTTGCAGGCATTAGCTGTCTAAAAATATCCTTTATCTCAATATGGCATGACTTGGATGAGTTATACCTTTTTCACTCTCCATGCTAGGGTTGTCATTGAGATGCTAATGATTCTAAACAGATGTAAATCTGATGCTAGTTTTATGCAATTTTATACAGCTTGGAAATGGGCCAGTAAAAAGCAACATGAATGTGGTGCCCTGTGCCTATTGGGTGTGGACACATAGATCCAGCCTTGGACACACTAAAGGTAGCCTTGCACAATTCTTTTTTTTTCATTTTTTTATTTTATTAGTGAAATCTGTTTGATTTTTCTACTTGATCAAATAATTGTAAACATTGAACCAAAATACTACACACTTATGATTGTATATTCCAAAAAAAGTAAAAAGTTGGATACAATTTTCATTTTTTTTATTCTTTTAGATTTTTCCAACACACCTGATCATTTTTGTGTGTAATATAAATAAAAAATCATCATTGTTGTTGATTGAATATTTTATTGGAACAGTGTACCCCCCCCCCCCCCCCCGATCTCTCCTCGAGTAAAATATGTTCCGACCCCCCCCCCCCCCTTCAGCCCTTGGTAAGTGTTGCAAGCTCACCTTTCCGCTAGTGTGCCTCCTCTTGTGTCCCACGTTTTTCTCCATGACCACCCAGGGGTTACACAATGCATGGTGGAACTCTGGAATGTGTGGCAGGGGGAGGTGGCTGCATAGATTTCCAATAGACTTTATGCTGATCAGATTAGAGAGGGATCTATCTGATGGTTGAATCTGCCAGTGTATGTGTGCCTTTAGAATCATTTTGCTGCGGGTGAATGTATCAACAGTCATAAACCGAAATCTATCCAAGCCAAGTGCTGCTTCTCCCAGGCTGGGGGCAGGAGGTCAGGTGGCGATTGGCCATGCTTACAGAAATCCCACTGTTTACAAATGGTCAGGCTGGGTTAAGAACCACTGATTGTTTGTAGGTAGTTTACCGTATCATGAATAAAACAGGTTGATGCGCACAGTTACATATCTAGAGCAGTTTCCTGTGTTTCTAGCAGCATGAAGCTGTAGGGATTTCTTCAACCTGTGAACCAAGGCAGAATCAATGAATTTTTTAGTACATGAATGATGAGGCCTTGCTGCTGTAATGTGCATCCCAGCTGACACAGGTTAAGACCTAATCTATAGGCATGCCTGCGGTTATAAGAGTGCATTGGTTCTGCAGGTATGTCACTGGAATGTGCACCTTATAGTAACTGCGCGCCTGGGACACAACTGGTTCATTATGGAGGAGGAAGCCTGTTTACTGATGATTTTTTCATGGACAAGAAGTCATGTAATAATGCTGTATATGCTTCACGAGCTGGATGGGGATTTACAACAGCACTGTAGATTTTCTGCCTCTATTTGGACTTGAAAAGTCTACCAAGCTCTGTTGTGAAGGAGAGCACTGGCATCCAGAGGCCCATAACTGTTTGCAGCTGTGTTTATTTTCTTGGATTTGGACTCTTTTTTTGGCTGAAATCCATTGCTGAGAAATGAAATGCTTAAAGACGCAGTTCATTTCCTACAGACTCCATACAAAACCAGAGCCTAATAGTGTATGTTCACAGCAAACATGATCTTAACACTTCCAAAGACTGTATAAAAATATAATTGCAGCGCTTCCATATCTATTAATCCATTTTTTATGATAAGTACACAGAAGATGAAATAAGGTGAATGCAAAGTAAAAAGTTCTGCTGGCCGTGTTAAGCTGAATACTCACCTCGCGACGAAGGGAGATGGATCCAGCGATGTCTCTCTGACGATGAGCGCTCCCCATCATCTGACTCATCTTCCTGCTGGTGGGTATGCACGAGGTCACGCGTCATTACAAGACTTCCAGCGATTGCAGTACTTTGTGCTGGAGTTGTCAGGGATCTTAAAGATCTGATCTGCTGTGACGTTCGTTATTGACGTGCAATACTAAACAACGTTTTTGTGATTGTGGGTCTGTGCCCACATTACGAGATTGTGGAAAGGCCGCGCATTGCTCAAAAAAATCACTGGTCATTGGGAAAATCGTTGGAAGAATCACGAGGTGGGTACGGGCCTTGATAACTATGGGATGCTAGACTCTATTCTGATACAAGTCACAGGACATTTAGAGCTGATATCTAGACAAGCTACATTTTTTTGTTACTTTTTACTTTCTAGCTTAGGATAGGGTTCAAACCTCTGGTTTTATTTGTCATCTGTGTCCATTATGTAGAAATATTCACACATTTCCTGTTGATTATAAAATAAAGTTTTACCTTATACTTTTCTACCCCAAAATGAAACAAGTTATTATTATTTTTGATGTATATAGCGGCAGCATCTTCCGTGGCGCTGTACAATAGAGAACACAAAATACAGACAGCTACAAGGCAAAGAGTTACAGATAGAAGACAATTAAATGGGTCAGCAATGCATCATACATGGAGGTGGGATAGATGTACACACTGTACACAGCAGTAATAACGCACAAGGAGAAAGAGAGCCCTGCCCATCTGAGATTACACTCTAAAGGTCCCCACTAATGAAACAATCTTGATTGTACAACCTTACCAAATCAATGTAGCAGAAGCTTAAGCTGAGTGAATATACTTTGAATGGATACTGTATGAAATCCCACATATTACATAGAAATGGTAAGACTTTATGATCAAGATTGTATCTTTAGTGGGCATCTTAAAGAGACTCTGTAACGACAAAATGATCCCCTGGGGGGTACTCACCTCGGGTGGGGGAAGCCTCAGGATCCTAATGAGGCTTCCCACGCCGTCCTCTGTCCCACGGAGGTCTCGCTGCAGCCCTCCGAACAGCCGGCGACTGTGCCGACTGTTCAATTCAATATTTACCTTTGCAGGCTCCAGCGGGGGCGCTGTGGCTGCTTTCGCTCCGAAGGAGGCGGAAATACCCGATCTCAGTCGGGTCCGCTCTACTGCGCAGGCGCCGGAGACTTGCGCCTGCGCAGTAGAGCGGACCCGACTGAGATCGGGTATTTCCGCCTCCTTCGGAGCGAAAGCAGCCAGAGCGCCTGCGCAGGAGCCTGCAAAGGTAAATATTACGTCACCGCTGTACGGAGGGCTACAGCGAGACCCCCGAGGGACGGCAGACGGCGTGGGAAGCCTCATTAGGATCCTGAGGCTTCCCCCATCCGAGGTGAGTACCCCCCAGGGGACGTTTTAACGTTACAGATTCTCTTTAAAGCAGATCCGAGATGAACAACTAACTATAAAAAAAGTAACTTGTCTATATATCTTATCTAAAGTTTAGATAGTTTACACGGCAAATCTAGCTGTAAACAGCTTTAATAGAATATGATTATTTCTTCCTGTGATACAATAACAGCAGCCATGTTGTTTGTAAACATTACACAGAGGCAGGCTTATCTGCATCTTGAGCACTCAGCATGTGAAAAAAAACCTAATCCCCCCTCCTCCTCCCCTCTGCCTCTGAAATCTCTGGCTAGTAATACCTCCCCCTCCTCCTGCCCAGACTGAGCTCCCGTGAGCCCTTGCTACTGTTTGAAAATGCCAAGGCTCTCTGAAAAGCTGTGGGCGAGGCTTGTTTAGTTTATAGGGAATTAGAGTAGTAAAACAAAAACAAAAAAGTATTTGGCTTGAGGAATGCCCTATAAACAATAGGAAAGGAAACAGGATTAGGAAACACAATTATGCAATGAGTAAAAGTTCATCTCTGATCCACTTTAAGGTGTCCAATAATGATATCCACAAGAAGAGTTTTATGTCAGAATGAGAAGAGGTGACTTGCGGGTAGAAGAGTTAACTAAAGAGGAGGAGAGGAGAATATTATTGGTAGAGCTGAGATTTTGTGCAGGGAGGTATCTGGAGACAAGTGTAGTTAGAGAACCCCCCAGTGTAAAAATAAATCCCACACTTTCAGCACAGGGAGCATAATTTAGAGCAGCAGGAATCATTTTTAAAATCTGATCACTTGTGCCATAAATGAGAGAGCTGCCATGGCAGTTACCTGCCTTTGGAAAAAAAATTGTGTCATCTACGGGTGGGAGGTGCCTCTTAAATCAGCCCAGTAGGGGTACTCTGCTTCTACCTGTGCCACAAAGCTAGCCTACCACAGACAGGAGAGGTGAAGAGAGGAGTAGCGCAGTGACAGTCACATTATGCCAAATTCCAGAGCTGCCACAGTGCTTCCTTGCTGGTTAATGCAGAATCAGCCATTGCTGCTTAGGGTAAAATAAGATGACAGTTATAGCGATAATTATTCTGGCTCTTTTCACTTTGAAATTTGCAGCAGAGGTCCATTTTAAGTAGGGAGGAGCAAATCTGTAGAGTGCTTTGTAGGTAATAGTAGGACCTTAAATTGTCACAAACAGCAATAACATCTTGAAAGAGGTTTAAAACCTCCCTAATTGTAGAGGAAATAGAAAATGTTCCTGCTGAACTTCTACTTTAAAGTGTAATTGCAGTATTATGCTGCCTAGTATCACTGGTAGTGTAACCTTGGCAGCATTGTGTTCTCTTTTGTCTGCAGATCCTTCAGCCTGGGTGCTGCTTTGCTTACTATCTAAGTGCTGAGTTGACAGCGGCCGCATATGTGCAGAAGACGGACCAACGCCAAAGAGAGACTATATATATGTGTGTATATATATATATATATATATATATATATATATATATATATATATATATATATATATATATATATATATAATTTTTAAACGTGGTATGCTAGCACTTCTTCATTAATTACACTTAAGAAAAATACTAATGTCTCTTTTGACATAAGTAATTGCAGTGCATTTGAAGTTCTCTCTCTTATAGTGCCTGATATACTTTGAACTGTTTACTCACATTATGGTAAGAAAATGGATTTGCTTGATGTTAGGCTGACATTACATATTCCAGCGAGGATAGTTGCTAAGTAATTAGTACGGCTAAGATAGCAATTCAGCTAATTGCATGGGAAGCAGCCAGACTTCATAGTCCAGGAATTCCAGGAATATTACACCTACAGATGCATTCCTGGCACTGACTGCAGACCGTCTTTAAGGGGTAGCTTTACTAAAGTGATGATGAATTATCTCTGTTGTATTGCTGTTCAGCTCTTTAGGAGTCTGTTTCATGCTGTTTAGGAGTCTGTTTCATGCACAATTAATAAAGTAAAATGTTGACGATTGACCTGACTATCAAATGATTGGCAAGATTGGTGGTACCTTATGGACCTTCTTGTAGTCTTTTAGTCACTGGAAGGATATCATAAATCTGATAGTACCATATTTCCCCAAATATTAGACAGGGCCTTATATTCATTTTTGCTCCAAATGAATATACAAGTGTGTTGCCTACCTAAAAGATCTACTACATATTCTATTCAAAATGTGAATAGATTTGGCTGAGATTGAGTTTACTTTTTTTCTGTATGTTCTGTATGTTTTATATTAATGAAAGTTAAAGCAAGCCTGAGGTGAGGAAACTTACGTTAAGTTACCTACCTAAGTAGAAGGTAGGCTCTGGATATAGCAGGGATGCAGAACTCCAGTCCTCAAGGGCCGAGGTCCTCACACCTTTTTGGCACAACTCAAGTTAAATGATGGGACTGAATCGGAAAAGGTGTGGTTCATGAAGTAGAACACATTTCTTCATTTCTCAGTCAGTCCATCCTAAACGCTCACATGGATATGGCCCTCGAGGAGTGGAGTTCAACCCCTGTGCCGTAGAGCCTTCCCGGTCCTTGGTCCATCCCGTTTGTTCCTGCACAGTCCCCTGCTAAACTTATGGATCTGGCTGGGTCTTCGGCACACCATAGGTAGCCTTCAGAACTACGCGCTTCATCCCAGGAGTCCCATAGATTAGCGCATCCGTACTGCACATGCACACGCCTGGACTCATCCGTGTGCAGTATGGATGCTCTTGTCTCTGGAACTACTCTAGGACGCAAGTAAATGCAAATTCTGTCTGTGAAATGCTGAAGAGCTATTCAACCTAGCAGGTCGAATAACTTTAAGTTTAAAAGGGCACAGGAACAACAGGATGGACCAAGGACCGTGAAGGCTCTGTAGCATCTAGAGCCTTCCCTCTACTTAGGTATGTATCTAACCTGCCGTGAGTTTTAAGGTTTATTGGTTATTTCATTTTCATTCTTGGTGATTACCTTTAGTCATCTTATTGAACAAGCCAGTTACTAACTTGAAATTTGATGTCATGGGAAACAGTCATTGAATTTATTCCAGGTTTGAACATTTCATGTTAAAAGTTTTATTTCTTGATTCTTAGGAACAGGATGCTCAGTCTTGACTGTTGAAAGAGTGTGGAAATTATATATATAAAGCCTGTCAGAAAAAAAGTAGGTTTTAATAGTTTTTAGGAGCATGTTCCATTTAGAAGGAGCTTTGATGGCTTATGTGATGGCCGCATATCACCACATGAACAAAGTAGCATAAATTACTGAGGAAGTCTTTATTTGAATGAATGTAGCTTCTATAATGACTTTTCCATTAAGATATAAACAGCAGGTTGAGTGGAACAGAGGGATGGCGGGGATGCTCTGCAGTCTTTTGAACAATATAATGAAACAGCAGGAGGATATGAGGACTTTCAGAGTTCCCAAAGATCCCACTGTCTGGTCCAGTTCAAATCAGTCTCACTTGTGCCGCTCTTGCTATTCAAAACAGAACTCACAACTAAATTGCTGCTATCAAAGGCAATTTACATTGCAAAATATTTCTCTATAGTGCTCATTTGCTGACCTCTGGCTGATTGTTATCGCTCATTTCCACTGGCACTCTTCCTAAAAAGATTCCGGCTCCAGCACCGTCATTACCAAGAGCAGTTTCGTATTGTGACTGTGACTTTTTTTGTCATGTTATTACAGATGAAAACACACAAAATAGCATGACTGCTGGGGACAGATAGAATCCATAAAGTGTTATATTCTTCGGCTGGCAAGTGATGGCATTGAGTCACAGCAATCCTCAGCCGAATCACACTGAATAGTTGTGGACTATTCAGATATTGTTTTGTACTGGTTCGAAGACTGTGCTGGAGTGAGATCATAATGTCACCATTTATAAAGAAGGGGAAAAAAGTTCAGATCTTCTTTTTCTTCCTACAAGAAGATGAATCAAAATGCCAGATAAATTCTCAACATCTGTTCTCACTTTTCTTCTTCATTCTTTTACACATGGAGACCTGTCAGAGAAACATTGATTACTAAAGGAAAACAGCCAATAGGGTGCCGTCCAGGGGATCTCAAACTGTGGTTGGGGACCAGAAATGGGCACATACCATATGCTTTCCAGCTATGAGTTGTGCTACATAGCTTTGGCCAATTTTCATGTTTTTGTTTTAACCTACTAGGGGAAAAGAAGTTCCTGTATTCACTGCAGAGAACAAAAATATGTAATTTTATTTGTAAATTGTATTAGCACTCTCCATAATTGCAGTTTAGTGTCCCGAAAGTTGCAGGAGGTAGCATGGTAAGTGCAGCTAGCTGGTGTTGTTTGCTGTCATTGCTATTTGGTGGAAATATTAGGTGTAGCCAAAGGCTGTTTCTGACATATTCTACATATTGTTTTTGCAGTGTAAAAAAGGCACAATGCATTGGCATGTGTTTTATACACAGTGCAAACTGGATTTGGCTACAGTGAAATTACAAATCACATCAAATTGCTGCATAATGTACGTTGCATATCAGATGAAAAGCACTTAATATGTGACAAAAAAAAGACCCCACCTAAAAAAAAACAAAAAACCCACAGTGGAAATAAGCCTTTAGAGATTGAGGTCGCATTCACAGTGGGACGTTGCGGTTTAATGCAACGTTAAAGTCGCAACGCATCTGCGTTTAGTTTTCAAAACATTTTATTGAGTGGTAGGGTACATTAGAAAGTTCAATATAGAAAAAGTGTTGAACATGCATACCACTATTCCATAAGGAACAAGCACACCACAAAGAACTCAGAGTTCAGTGTAACGTAATTAGATCTATGTGTTACAAACTCCCAAAACAAGAATTAAGAAAGGGTAACAGTCATGAAGAGGAGATAAAAAAAAGGAAGAAAAGAGGAAATAGGAGCATAATAAAAAAAGATGATATTAAGCTGCACAATATCAGGCAATACTGCAGCATCATACTGACTCTTTCTCAGTCACTGGCAAAACGTTAAGCATGAGTAATAGCAGTAAATTAAATATTACGAGTTTGAGAATTAGCATAGCTGTACAGATGAAACAGATAAACTATGATTACCTTTGAAACAAGACACAGAGAACTGCCTTTTTGAAATGAGAATGCACATCTGTATTAGCATTCAGTACCTGCATAATATGTGGTTTTTAAATTCCCACCAATATGTAGTTTGTCTGCTTGGTATCACGTTGGCATTACAATTGTCATTTGAATAGTAGGGCAGTAAATTTGGCAATCAAAGAAGAAACTGCTGTATTTTTCTGCACGCCCGAGGCTCTCATTTCAGACACATTTGAGTTGGCAGCGTGTTTCTCTTCTGTTTCAGGTATTTATCCAAAATGAAATTGGTCCAGGGTACAGCTTCAGTAATGTTTGGTTTGGGGAGTTCAGTAGCTGTAGTCGCAAATGTTCATCCTAATACTTCATTTAAGCCTTGGAACTGTTTGCTTTCCTCGTCTAAGTTTGCAGCACATCTTTATTGTTATACAAGACAGGAAGTGAATCAGTAGACTGTGGCGGTGCTAACTGTGGCATTGGGGTTAATACGGAATAAGCACAGCCAATTGCTTCATTGCATAAGCATTTGGGGATATTATAGAACATTTTATTCACAGGACAAAACATTGGTAGAGAATATTATTGTATTTGTTCTCTGCTAAATGACTTAAAGAATAAACTAATGCCTCCTTTTGGTTATGCTAGAAATGCCCTGAAATACCGCTACTTTTAATAAAACAATGGCTGTCATGTGCCCACTGCTAGGACTTCTTGTGTTCAAATGATGGGAGGAGCTGTTTTCCAGAATACAATTGAAAGCCTTCCCCCCTATAGACTGTGCCAACCCACTCCATAGATTATCTACAGGAGGAGAGCTGAGTGGCAAATTTGGTGAAAATGTGTTCAAAGAGAGCTACTCCCACAAGCTTAGTACTGCTTAATGTAATACAACACTGTGCAACCATCAATCTCTTGGTGCTTCTCTGCTTATAAGCTTGACAAAAATTGACCACCTTGTCCTGTCACCCTTTCAGTTGATCAACTCTCAGACATCCATCAGTTTATTGATCACGTATGGCAGGGTCAATAAATCACTGGACAATTTGATCACAGCGATGACTAGTGCACGGTCACAGTACACCGCAGCCATTATGAGACCTTGGCCCTTTGACTTTTTCTCCTGGGTTTTCCACTAGGGGATATTTTCAAATGCCTTTTAAACCATCAAAAAGCAAGAACATACATAATTTTTATGGCACTTGGCACTTTTTCGATAGTGCTGAAACTTTATTTTATTGAGAAGATGAAAAACTATTTCTGAAGAGAAAAAGGGTATTGAATAAAGGCCCATAATTGCCATGGCATGCTGCACGTGCAACATCTGTTCCCTTCTCAGGATACCCCAGGTCTCCTGAAATGCCGGCAGAAACCCTGGAGAATTGCACAAGGTAGTGGAATACTTGTTATCTGTGTACCAAATAGGGTAGGAATGGAAATGGCAAGCAACTGACAAAGTAGGTTAACCTGTATAGATCATGTCACAGCAAGTGCAACTTATATGAATTCCACAATAGTCAACTCTGCTAGTCAACAAAGAGCCTTCCCATATGCAAATGCTTTAATAATTATAATTATTCAAACGACTTGCAATTTTCAGGTTGCCTTGTGTTCACAGCATATAGTATATACTGTAAATGCTGAAATATGATACCGTGTTATGTCTGGATGATAACAGTCTAATTATAGATTTGTTTCCAGTTTACAAGCACATGTTTTGGCACAGTTGTAGTATACTCAAGTTTTTGTCATTGCGGTCTTTATGCATTGATGACACGTATTGTCACATATACTAAATAGTGTAGTAAATTTAAAGTCCAATTTATTAGCTGGAGAACACTAAAATGCATAATTGATCTCGCTAACCCTGAGTTAATGACTACATATTGCTTGTTAATAAGGAGTAAGAGTTTGTGGTCCCTTTCCTGAGTGCAGACATTAGAAAGTTAGTGAAACATTGATTTTCTGATGACAGTAATACATTTCCACCTAGTGTAACTATTTAATTTTTTATTTTTTTATCCATATCTGGATAAATGAGAACCTGCACAGATACAGGATAACTTTCTTTCCCAATGCACCACAGTGGAGAGAGAGTGAGGAAAGGAACTTCATTGTTATTCAAAATTACCGTCCCATTTCCATGTGCAGCCAGCTAAGAATTTCCCTTCACACATACAAACTGCCCTTATTTCCTAGCTTGGAATCTATACACCTTGTTTCAGTAGAGATAGCCCAGCTGTTTACTTTACCTGCATCAACTGCACAAAGTAATAACTCATTTTTTTGAATAGCGCTTTTCTCCTGTCGGACTCAAAGCGCTTGCAAGGCAGCCACTAGAGTGCACTCAGTAGGCAGTAGCAGTGTTAGGGAGTCTTGCCCAAAGATTCTACTGAATAGGTGCTGGCTTACTGAACAGGCAGAGCCAAGATTTGAACCCAGGTCTCCTGTGTCAGAGGCAGAGCCCTTAACCATTACATTGTCCAGCCACTGTAGGAGGCTATGGAGTCAATTTATCCAAAACTATGACAGGAAGATTGAAGCAGGACTGAAGATTGTGCAGCAATTTCACACAGCATCCAATCACTATACTTGGTATGTGCATCTGTCCTCTTTTGTACAAGTGTTTCCCAAATCTCCTTTGCTTTGTTTTTGATAAGTCTACCTCATTATTGTTTGATGTTCTCAAACACGCTAATAGAATAACTATTGGCAGTATGTACACTCCCAAGTTGACAGTCTGTGTTAGGATTATGGAATCAAGAAATTCGAGTAATAATAATGAGACACATTGTTGGCATGCATTTTTAATGTGCTATTGAGGTGCAGAAGATTGTAGTTTTTATTCTTATCAACCATGCACCTGCTGCTATTTAAAACAAACCTGTCCTTAGCACATGTTGATGTCACACATGTGCACTGTACCCTTACTAGGTAACCACGTGGGGTGCGTGTATGGAGTGGAGGAATCCTGGAAGCCAGCAGGGGACAAGTGGAGGCCACGGACAGGTAATGTATACTTTACACGGGGCATTAGGGGGACATTTAGGGGGGGGGGGGGCACAGTGTAGGGGCAGCTAGGCGGCGGATGCGGTGCACAAGGCCGATTCCGGATCGATTTCAGCATGAAATTGATCGGGAATTGACCTGTGGTGTATGGGCAGCTGTCAGATACAATAAGAGAGAGATTTGTCTCTTGGTCAAATCTGCCCATACATCACTAGATATATGGCTACCGTTACTGTCTGCTTGTTCAGAATCCCATGCAATCAACATTACATTGTCCTGTGGAGTTGATTGATCAGGGGAAATTTGGAATTGATTGAGCTTATATATGTTACAGGTACTCTTAACCTTTAACCATTTATTAACTGTCACAGTGAAGTGCTGCTGACATCAATTACCTTGGTGTAAACAATCTTTTTAATTCCTCTAATCTCCTGAGACTCATTTGTCAAAGGTAACAGTGTGCAAGGAGAAAGATGGTTATGATACTAGAGAAGGGGAGCAGGCTGCACAAGAGAGAAAAAACATTATCCTGAGGTACTACTGTGAACAGCAAGTGGCTGCATTCCCTGATACATACATTACTTCACTATGTTTTCAGCATTTTTAAGCTGAACATTAGTTTATTCAGCTCGCAAATCATTTGAAAAGATATAATAAAGTGTATTTTAAAAACTAGACTGCCCCCCCCCCCCCCCCCCCTCTCTGTGTTTAGCTTATGACAATACTTAATACCATAGCAAACATCTCGATCTTCCCTTTGTTGCAAATGTTTTCATAAATAGACTCCTATGTGTCAGTACAGTGCTCTGCTACTTGTTTGTCCTAGTTTTGATTTAAACAGAACATCTCTTTTTAATAACATTTTCTATTACCCGTACTGCTATATTAAACATGCTGCATGCATAATGGTTTTATATGCCCATAGAGTATTGGCAGAAGGAGATAGTGGAAGCCTTTTCCTTGCCTTTGTGCCACAGAAACTATGTATAATAAGGAAATAGTTCTAGTCAGAAGAAAGTAGTGGATGACCTCAGCACAGCCAGTCAGCATGCTACTAAATCACCTTGCAGCCTGCTTCATTACTGGCTGGAATGTGATGGATTACCAGTTTTATCTCCAAGATCCTCTTGTGGGACATTTGAAGACTTTGATGAATGAGAGTTGGATGTTTCAAAAAGGAGCATATATATTTCTAAGCAAAATATATTATACTGCAAATGTGATTTGTAATAAGTCTAGATATTGCTCTATTTGCTTCACTGACTTGCAACATAATTCTGCATTCCAGCTCTATTTGAAAATGGAATGTTATGATGAAAATGATGCTCTTTTTTTTGCTGTATGTTCCTGGTTTGTAGATTGCATTTATTAAAAAACAGGGGTGCGGTTATTACTTTAGTTCGTTGGTGAGGCTTCGTTCATGCTGTTTCATGGGGTCTTCTATGTGTTTTTCTGTGCATAGTTTCTGATGTACTCTCGCCTTGCAGCACTGGGTCCCCAGTTCGAAGCCCAGCCAGGTGAACATCTGCAAGGAGTTTGTATGTTCTCCCCGTGATGCATGGGTTTCCTCTGGGCACTCCAGTTTCCTCCCACATCCCAAAATCATACAGATAAGTTAATTGGTTTCCCCCTAAATTGGTCCTAGACTACAATCCATACACTACACGATACATGCATAGCCATATGACTATGGTAGGATTAGATTGTGAGCCCCCTCTAAGGGACAGTTAAGTGACAAGGCAATACACTCTGTACAGCTCTGCATAAGATGTCGGCACTATATAAGTACTAAATAATAATAATAATAATAATATGTGCTTGCACTAAAATGCATGCCACTACATGCAGTACAATATGAAAACACGTGTGCTGTCTGCAAGAATGCAGTCAGGTGATTTAATGCGCACCCAGAAATGCATTGGATGTGAACCTAACCACTACTGTCAGTTTGAATGCATTCTCGTACTGTATTACAACTGACAACATCGCACCTGGGGCTTGATTCACAAAGCCGTGATAACTTATATCATGGTCGCGCTAGCGTTTTGCGTGCATTATAACTCATAACGGTTTTCGTGCGAAAAAGAGTGCATTTTGAGGCTAATCGCTAGCGCGGCCGTGATATGAGTTATCACGGCTTTGTGAATCAATCCCCTAGTGTGAACAAGCCCTTATTGCTTTTTACATATAGAGTTTTGGCAGTGTACCTGACTGAATGTGCCAAGATCTTTGTATAGATTGGTATGTGAATGCAATTCCAGGTTAATTGTGGTTGGCAAGTTGATTTCTATAATTGGACTTCATTTTTCAGATTACCAGTGTTTCCAGTTTTAAATTGTGATCATCTCAGAGACTGGTGAAACTTTATCACCCTGATTGTACAGCAGCACATCATACATGCGCTTACAGTATTTTACAATGGATACAGAATGATTATGTATTGATTGTACAAATGTAAACTCACTGTCTTTATAGGCATGTTTTTGTCTCTTTCACACTCACAGCTATTTATTTCACAGTGTCTGCAATTTACACAGTGCTTTAGGGCTCATTCACACTAGTAAATGCGGTAGAAATGCATTAAAATGCAGGTAAAAACACATGCATTTGTCAGTGTGTCTTTGTGCATTTCATCACGCATTTCCATGCATTTCTATGGAAAGTGATGTAGAAGGAAAGAAAACCATCTGACTCATGAGCTTATCTACATGATCCATGAGCTGAAATGCACATAGCATGTATTTATATGTGCTGCTGTGCGTTTGAAATACACGGCTCAGCAACGCACTGCTGTACTTTCAATGGTAAAATGAAAGTCTATGGACTTTCATATTACCATGTTTATCGCTCACTATGTACAGTGCGTCATAACTTACTGCAACTCACATAGTTGTCAGTTCACTAACAAAAATAGCGCAAGTAACCTCCTGTTACTAACGCTATTTAATCAACGTGCCTTAAATGTAAGTTCCTGCACACTACACACGCTATTGGCCACGTAGCCTGCATAATTACCATCAGTCACAGGACTTAGTGTACAGGCCTTAAGTGTAAGTTCCTGCACACTATACACGCTATTGGCCACGTAGCCTGCATAATTACCATCAGTCACAGGACTTAGTGTACAGGCCTTAAGTGTAAGTTCCTGCACACTATACACGCTATTGGCCACGTAGCCTGCATAATTACCATCAGTCACAGGACTTAGTATGCAGGCCTTAAATGTAAGTGCCTGCACACTATACACGCTATTGGCCACGTAGCGTGCGTAATTACCATCAGCCACAGGAGCGCATGCTATGCAGCGGGAAGTGCAGCATAGCAAGCACCAGTAACTTACACCCGCTATTTGCCAATAACGGGCACTCCACTTGTCCCACCCTGAGCCCCTTTGGGTCCAGTCACTTTAAAGGACAGATCCCCTCACTTTGATTGACCCAATAGACTGCCTGTCACTTGAGTCTGCATATAGTGCATGAGCTTGGCCCATTGGTAGTGCAGGCCTATAATACCAGAAAGAAGCAGCGATAAGCACCCAGCGGTAACCAACAGGACCAGAAGATTATCAGTAACTGCCATTTTAGAACATCCACAGTAACCACAGAATAGTCAATTACACTTTGACAAAAGAGAGGTGAGCACAGGATCATTCACAGTTAAGATTTTTATTTGGCAGACCTGTACAGATCATCTGGAATAGTAGTTGTAGACAGTAGGGCATTCTGCTGTATTTGTCACTTTGTGGCTTCAATAAAAGAAGAGTTCTTGCGGAGTGCCGGAGTCCGTACTTTTCTTTCAGATATAGTAGTTGGAGATTGCTTTGGTTACATTGTAAAAAATGACCACTGTGCAGACAAGGCTAAGACAAGACTAAGCAGCCCAGTGCTCTATGGAGAGGGGAGGAGGGACAGCGAGCTGGAAGCCTTAAACAATAGTATGCGCTAGTGTCAGACATTCAATAATCTGGAATTGGGACACCTGAAATGACACTAGAGATGGCCCGAACGGTTCAGCGGCGAACGGTTCCTGGCGAACTTCAATTCGCCCCCATAGTACATCATTAGGGTCAACTTTGACCCTCTACATCACAGTCAGCAGGCACATTGTAGCCAATCAGGCTACACTCCCTCCCAGAGGCCCTCCCCCCCCCTTATAAAATGCACGCAGCGTCAGGCATTGGACTCATTCGTGTGCTTGCAGTAATTAGAGAAGGGAGAGCTGCTGCAGACTCTCATAGGGAAAGCTTAGTTAAGCTCTTGTAGGCTTGTTAGCTTGCTCCTTGCTGATTCTTATTGCTAAAAAAGCACCCCTCAACAGCTCTTTTGAGAGCTATTCTTGTTCTTGTGATCTATTTTTTTTTGTCTGTGCGGCCCACTTGCATTATATTTATATACAGCCCTGTCAATCAGTCGCAGCTGGCCTTTGGCCCTTAATTCCTACTGTGCCACTGCCAGGCCCAGCACATTCAGTGACTACCTGTGTGTGTGACAGGCAGCTGCACATTTGTAATCCCAATCACTGCACCTGTTCACTGTTTAGTCCACCTACCTACCTACCTACGTGAGCGCACGCATTGTTAATACCACCAGTCATTGCACCTGTTCACGGTACATGTGTGTGTGTGTGACAGGTGCACATTTGTAATACCCAGCAGCACTGCATATACCTACCTACCTGTTGTTCAGTGCACCCACCTACCCACGTGAGCGCACGCAGTGTGATATTTAATACCACCAGTCACTGTACCTGTTCATGGTACGTGTGTGTGACAGGTGCACATTTGTAATACCCAGCAGCACTGCATATACCTACCTGTTGTTCAGTGCACCCACCTACCTACGTGAGCGCACACAGTGTGATGTACCACTCCGTGCATACCTGTTCACTGCACCTGTGCAACCGTACATTGTATTAGTCAAGTCAGTGCATACCTTTCACTTCATCCCCCCCAATATAGACAAGGCAAAAGGCAGAGTCAGAGGCAGGCCACCTGGCAGGTCTGTTCGATGTCGCGCTGTCGTGATTTTGTGTAGCCCTCCACCAAAGTACAGTGTTCAGAAGAAGGCACGTGCCATCAACCCCAATATTGTCAGGATGTAGTTGACTATTTAACACAGAACACCTCATCTTTCTCAGCTTCCGCACGGAAGCGTGACATATCTTCCTCCTCCTGCTCAGATTCTGATACCCCACTTAACACTCAGTTGGCTGCCACCACCAAAGTGCCATCACCCCAGGGCTCAGCGGTGTGGAAATTTTTTGTGTGTGTCTGCCTCAGATGAGAGCAATGCCATCTGTACTCTCTGCCACCAAAAATTGAGCCGTGGAAAGACCAGACCCGTGTAGGGACAACTACCTTACGAAGGCACATGATTACAAAGCACAAACTGCAATGGGATGACCACCTGAGGAAAAGCAGCACACAAAAGCAAAGCCACACACCGCAGTGAAAGATACCAGGCTGCAATTCTTTCTCAAAAAAGGCGATACCTAAACTGTACCGTGATGTTGAAAGGCAAGTGGTGACATCTCTGGCACACAGTGTTGGGTCAAGGGTCCATCTGACCACGGATACCTGGTCTGCAAAGCACGCTCATGCCTGCCCGAAGACTAAGTCAGTCCCCACACACAGCATCTCTGCCTGCATGCCGTGTGACTGCCTGCCCCAAGACCAAGTCGTCCCCACACAGCATCTCTGCCTGCAGGCCGCTTGACTGCCCTCTCCACCACCAACAGGGTCCACCAGGACTCCACGTGGATTCCTGAATTTTTAAGGCCGCTGCTAGCAGCGGCTGCTATAATAATGTTTCTGGTTTGTGTACATGCCTGCCTAATTTTTCTGGCTGCACTGTGGCTGCAACAACAAAACAAAAGGCATGTACATGTGTCAATTCCCCTTCGTGATCGTTACATTGCCGCCGTGAAGGGGCTTGCGTATCACAATGAAGCAGTGACCGCCGGCTATATGAGTGTCTCGGGGTGTGGCACACCAAAGATAATAAGGTCGTTGCTTCATTGTGGACGGACCAAATTCGATCAGCTGGACAATCAATGTTGTTCTGTCATTGAGCTACCTAAGCCAGGCGACCATATGGGCTTGAAAACCGATATCGCCTGCACTCTCGCCATGGTGCGCACCAGTCCAGCACGGCCGTCACAACACAAACAGCTGTTTGCGGTGCATTACACAGTGAGATTGGTGTGTCAGTGTGAAGCAGTACTCTAATTACACTCCCTGATTGATGTATACACATGCAAGATGTTTTAAAGCACTTTAGGCCTGCAATTTAGCATGCAATGTGATTTCTGCCCTTAAAACGCTGCTTTGCATCAAATCCAGATTTTCCCCAGAACTTTTGACGTCTATCCCACTCATCCATGCAAAAACTCAGATGTTAGATCCCTTGAAACATCTTTTCCATCACTTTTGTGGCCTGCATAAATGTTTCTAGTTTTCAAAGTTCGCCTCCCCATTGAAGTCTATTGCGGTTCGTGAAAGTTCGCAAGTTCGCAAACGTTTGCGGAGGTTCGCAAACCCGGTTTGGGAACCTAAAATCGGAGGTTCGGGCCATCTCTAAATGACACTAGATTTTCACCTGAAACCAAAACCATCAATGAATGAATCTAGCATCTGTACAAAACAATACTGCAGACCTGAACTCTTGCACAGGACATGAAAACAGAGAGAAATGCAGCCTGTGTGTTTTTAGAGAGAAGGGCCTGTCTAATTCCCCTCCTCATTATCAAGTTGTAACACAGAACTATTTTTCTTTAAAAGTGTGTATCTTTTAGAGCAGAGAGGAAGTTCTGAGTTCAGGTCTGCTTTAACCAGCTGAGCGCTGAAGCCTTGCACATATGCTAGAAGATTTTCAGCTAAGGTAGCCGGTTGAGGCTGTCCTTACCAAGAATCTGTTGTATGTACAGCAGCCCCAGTGTAAACTGGGTCATTACCAGTCTTTGTCCAAATTAATTTATTGGTTTTGCAATCTTATCAATATCTTTGTAATTTGAGGGTGAACAAATTGGATGTATTTTTTGATAGATTGTTTAGGTAGGTTCCCCTACTATTTATCTGTAATAAGTCGGCACACAGATGATATGATCAGACTACATGGTAAGGCTAGTAGGGTGTACACACAGAAAAAAAAAACGATTTGCCCAATCGCTCAGACCACAAATCCTTTCTCAACCAGGGAGTCAACCAGCTAACACCCGGATCCCAGGAACAGGTGTCAAAATCCAATGTGAAAAGAACAAACAACTGGGTCTCGACCTGGATTTATGCAATTATAGCTTGATTGATTAGTAGAACAGCCACTAGATAGCACAACATTTCTGCACGCATTTGATAAAGGCCTCTAGTGGCTGTGCTACTAATCAATCAAGCTATAATTGCATAACTCCAGGTCGAGACCCAGTCGTTTGTTCTTTTCACGCTAGTAGGGTGTACAACAAGGTTTGTTGCTTTTCAGAAAAGTCACAAATATAGTGTTAAGCTCCTTTGAATAATTCAGAAAAGGAAATGCAGGTCCTGGAAGATCATACCAGGCACTGGGCACACCAAGCAATCAGGAAGTACAAGTGGGGGCGCGCCGCGCCGAAAAAAGGGCGTGGTCATGATATTGTATGGGCGGAGCTAACATAATGATGTAACAGCGAGGCATAAGAAAGCAGTGTTTTCCGCCATGATGTGGTGAAACGAGGATTCGCATCATGGGTGTGCAGAAACTGTATGATGCTATTTATACCCGCCGTAACCCCAAAGCAGCAAATATAGCCAACTATGACCATTAAGGGCTCATTCGCATTATTTGCTGCACTGTCAGTTTTGACGCAACGCACATAATGTAAGATTCATATGGTAACAGGAAAGTCAATAGACTTCCATGTTACCATTCACACTACAGGTGTGCGTTCCCATGCGTTACGTTGTAACGCATCTGGGAACATTGTAACGCACAACGCATACGTTTCCCCGATGGGTACAGCTGCCGACGTCCAAGCTTTAGCGCACCACAACGTGCATTCCGTGCGATCACTGTGCGTTGGCAGCGCATGCATGAAATCGCATTCGTGCATACGTTCTGTAGTGTGAATGAGCCCTTAATAATAAATGCAGCAAGTTACCCCTGACACCAGAAAATAAACGCAATGTGTGCAACATTTCAGCAGAAAATAATGCAATGTGGGCCACATTGCACCAGAAAACAAATGCAGTGGGCCACATTGCACCAGAAAATAAACGCAGTGGGCAGCATTTCACCAGAAAACAAACAGCGGGCAGCATTTCACTAAAAAACAAACAGTGAGCCACATTTCACCAGCAAACAAATGCAGTGGGCCACATTTCACCAGAAAACAAACGCAGAGGGTAGCATTTCACCAGAAAACAAACGCAGTGGGCCACATTTCACCAGCAAACAAACGCAGTGGGACACATTTCACCAGAAAACAAACGCAGAGGGTAGCATTTCACCAGCAAACAAACGCAGTGGGCCACATTTCACCAGAAAACAAACGCAGTGGGCCACATTTCACCAGAAAACCAACGCAGCGGGCAGCATTTCACCAGAAAACAAAAGCAGTGGGCCACATTTCACCAGAAAACAAACGCAGAGGGTAGCATTTCACCAGCAAACAAACGCAGTGGGCCACATTTCACCAGAAAACAAACGCAGCGGGCAGCATTTCACCAGAAAACAAAAGCAGTGGGCCACATTTCACCAGAAAACAAACGCAGTGGGCCACATTTCACCAGAAAACAAACGCAGAGGGTAGCATTTCACCAGCAAACAAACGCGGTGGGCCACATTTCACCAGCAAACAAACGCAGCGGGCAGCATTTCACCAGAAAACAAACGCAGTGGGCCACATTTCACCAGAAAACAAACGCAGAGGGTAGCATTTCACCAGCAAACAAACGCAGTGGGCCACATTTCACCAGAAAACAAACACAGTGGGCCACATTTCACCAGAAAACAAACGCAGCGGGCAGCATTTAACCAGAAAACAAACGCAGCGGGCAGCAATTCACCAGAAAACAAACGCAGCAGGCAGCATTTCACCAGAAAACAAACGCAGTGGGCCACATTTCACCAGAAAACAAACGCAGCGGGCAGCATTTCACCAGAAAAATGCAGTGGGCCACATTTCACCAGAAAAACGCAGTGGGCCACATTTCACCAGAAAACAAACACAGTGGGCAGCATGTCACAGGACATAAACACAATGTGACAAAACATTTTACCAGAAAATAACACAGTGGGCCGCATTTTACCTGAAAAAAAAAAAGTAATGTACTCACCTGACAGAAGTCTTCTCTCTCTCGGCTGGGCTCTGGCGCGCATCTCCCCTGGACGTTCCTCCTGCAGTCTCTCAGAGTGCAGGGCTACGGGAAGATGGCACCCGAAGCCCTGTACTGGAGACACAAATAGTCTCCAGTACAGGGCTTCGGCAGCCATCTTGCCGTAGCCCTGGTCTGCCTCCCAGGAGACTGCGGGGCTGCGGGATATGAACTGGTGCGGCGGCGTCTAGTAGACACTGCGGCCAGTTCATAAGCAGCGGTGGCGTGCCAGCAGATTAGGCTACGCGTGCCGGGCCCGGCATGCGTGCCATAGGTTCGCCACCGCTAGCATAGAGCCTCCCCGGTTCTCTCTTTCCCGAGTGAATCAGAATAGGAGCTCAGCCGTAGTGCACATGCTCCAAGTTCGGACATCCTTGGAACAGGATGGTTCTATGCTATCCAGAGCCTTCCCTTCACTTAGGTAACTATCAAACTCAAGTACAGAGGGCATCAGGATGTTCTCAAGGCCAGCTCTTACCACTATGGAAAACTTTTTATACTACAACAGTGTTCCGAAGAACAGAAGGCATCAGGATGACCTCACAGGCAATGCAATTCCATGCGACCCTCCGGGTGTAATTCTTATATGGTATCACAGCATATAACTGCACAGCAGGGAGAGTTGCTGCAGCAGATGGCCAGTGAGGACTAAGCAATGCTCAGGTGCAGGGAAGTTACCCCTAATGTCCCTGAGATGCAGAAAAAAGAAAATTCAAGCCAAATGCATCTGCTGAAAGTGAAGCACCACCAGTTTCTATTGCACTAGCATTTTAACTGCTCATAAATAAAACAATGAACATGCAGCTTTTCTTGTGGTTTAGTCTTAATTTCACCTGCTGTGTATTTAGTGGATTACATGAAAGCGTAGCTGACTTATCTCCTTATTTATTGGTTTTCTAACCATCTGGCAAAAAAGATATAGCTCATTAAGAAGAATATTGATATTCTGTCACGTGCGATCGCTTAATCTGATGCATACACTGACACCTTCCAAGGTATACTTAACTCTGGCTTTGTTACACCATCTCTTACGCTGCAGATAGCAATAAAAATGCTAACCAACAGAAGAAGCAATTAGAAAGCAAGACTGAAAAGGAACAGATGAAATCATTTTGTATTGTGTGGATTTTGTCAGAAAGCACTACAGCTACCGTATGAGAGAAAATTCTACTTCAAGCTGCTACTCCCTCCAGCACACTGGCAGTGACCTATGTAGGGTTGCCAGGTCGGCTGATGGAGAAAACCGGACAGGGGGTGGAGTTAGGGGCGGAGTCAGAAGCGCACTTTTATGTAGAGTGGGGCTAAGCAATGGGCTTTTTTTTAAAAAAAATGTATAGTATTTATATCGCACTGACATCTTCTGCAGCACATTACAGAGTACATAGCCATGTCACTAACTGTCCTCACCAGTAGTACTGGTCCAGTGCACATAAGAGACAGTTTTTCACCAGTAACTGCACATAAGAGACAGCTTTTCACCAGTAAATGCACATTATAAGAGACACCTTTTCGCCAGTAAATGCACATAATAAGAGACAGCTTTTCCCCAGTAAATGCACAAGAGACAGCTTTTCACCAGTAAATGCACATAATAAGACACAGCTTTTCACCAGTAAATGCACATAATAAGAGACAGCTTTTCACCAGTAAATGCACAAAAGAGACAGCTTTTCACCACTAAATGCACATAATGACAAACAGCCAGTGTTCCCAGTATATGTAGCCAGGGATATATGTGCCCAGTATATGTAGCCAGGGGGTATATATGTCCCAGTATATGTAGGCAGGGGTGTAAATGTCCCAGTATACGTAGGCAGGGGTATATATGTCCCAGTATATGTAGCCAGGGGGTATATGTGCCCAGAATAGGTAGCCAGGGGGTATATGTGCCCAGAATAGGTAGCCAGGAGCTATATGTGCCCAGAATAGGTAGCCAGGGGCTATATGTGCCCAGAATAGGTAGCCAGGGGCTATATGTGCCCAGAATAGGTAGCCAGGGGCTATATGTGCCCGGAATAGGTAGCCAAGGGCTATATGTGCCCGGAATAGGTAGCCAGGGGGTATATGTGCCCAGAATAGGTAGCCAGGGGCTATATGTGCCCAGAATAGGTAGCCAGGGGGTATATGTGCCCGGAATAGGTAGCCAGGGGCTATATGTGCCCAGAATAGGTAGCCAGGTGCCCCCCGCCCCCCCCCCCCGCAGGAGGAGAACAGTGCAGCAGAGAGAGAGCTGGGAGCAGCGGTGGAGAAGGGGGGCAATCTCCCCCCCCCCCTTCCCTCACCTTAGGGTGCTCTCTCTCCCCCGCTGTCTCCTCCAATATGATGTGCAGGCTGGCGGGTGGCTGCGGGCGGAACTTACCTCTGTGTCGCAGGCGCCGGAAGTTCGGGTCCCGCAGCCGCTGAGATTCGACTCAAAAAAGATCCGGATCAAAGATTCGAATCATTCATGAGCCGGACAACACTATTCAGACTGATTAGTGTTGTCCGGCTCATGAATGATTCGGATCTTTGATCCGGATCTTTTTTGAGTCGAATCTCAGCGGCTGCGGGACCCGAACTTCCGGCGCTGGAGCGACACAGAGGTAAGTTCCGCCTGCAGCCACTCGCCAGCCTGCACATCATATTGGAGGAGACAGCGGGGGAGAGAGAGCACCCTAAGGTGAGGGAAGGGGGGGGGAGATTGCCCCCCTTCTCCACCGCTGCTCCCAGCTCTCTCTCTGCTGCGCTGTTCTCCTCCTGCGCTGCGGGGGGCTCTAAACCGGACAACTTAATTGTCCGGTTTAGCATGCCTTTTTGCACCGGACACAGCGCACAAAAACCGGACTGGCCGGTGTAAAACCGGACACCTGGCAACCCTAGACCTATGTGATACAGGGAATGGCTGCTTCCACCTCACTGTTTGCTTCTCAACAGGTCCCCTTCAGTGCTGTATGCTGTGTGAATTATAGGAGGAAGCTTGAGCTTTATATACAGCTCAGAGGAGGTGTTGGACCTCTTCTCCAGAGGGCTAGCATCTTGAATGTTAATACTGGAGTGAAGGATTTCTGGCCCGGCTGCCAATACAGGTCACATGGGATGGAGGGAAGGATTTAGTAAAAACTTCAGGCATGCAGATGAGCTGCCTGCTGTTCTCAGCAGGTGGACCTGCCTGACCTGCTGTGTTCAGCTCACTCTACCTGACCTTGTGGGAAAAGAATCATTCCTCTGTAGCTGTTTCTCTTTCTAATCCCTTATTAACCCCTGCAGCCCACTTGAAGGTCTATGAGTGCAGCACTGAGCTTGTAGCGTTTCCGCATGCTGTTGGAAACACTAAGCAGTGGTTAATTGTGTCCCCAGCTGGAGCACTTTGGGCACGTCCCTTGCCAAACCGCGCTTCATATGTTATTGTAAGAAAATTATGGTTATGTCTTTCGCTCATAAAAGTGAATGTCAAGTGTAGGCACAGATCATAATGTTTCTGTGTCGCGCTAAAGGTATAATGAATAAATCTTTTGTTTCATTTTTGGCAGAAGAGGAAAGAAGTAGCTTCTATCAGACATAGCGAGTAAAATTGATAGCACTTGAATGTCAAGCCTTTCCGCGGCAATGGTATTTAGACTAGTTTTACGAAACCAGTAAACATGCGTGTAGAAGAGCAATGAATAACATTTAGATTTATATCTAAGGTTCATGTTTCTCAGAAGTGAGAGCTTGCGATTGGAAGGATAATATTTTCCAGGGGGCAGCTGAAATGGATAGTTTATCCCCCAGAAATTCTCAAGGAGACTTCTTGAAGAAGCGTGAGCGGAATGTAACCACAGGTAGTTAATTTGGAAATCTCTGACTGGTTGGTCATGTGATCCTATCATACTTTTTAGACAATACAGGAGGCAGAAATAACATGTCATAGAATTCAACCAATCAGAGAGACTAACAAATCACATGCTGTCCCTTAAATTCTCCTTTGGAAGAATTATTGCAAAATAAATCGATCATCTCTACTGTCTAGTAATTCTTGTAAATGCCACAATGCCACTCTTACCATCCCTCTATAGCACTCAGCTGCACAGAAAATGTTCACAGTGCGTTAGAAACCCATTGCAAATGTGTTTATAAAGAAATCGATTTTTAAATGATTGTAATTGTGTTGGCCTACTCATTAAATGTATACATTTCCTTCCCTTATTTACTTAGAAATGCCAGGGTTTCTGCTGTAGTTATTCACCAATGCAGGAAGACAGACTGTACTTCAGAGTACCATTGTCATTGTTGCAGAGAAGTACAGTTGGAACTTGCTGTGAGTTTTAGCTGCAAATTGAAGGTAATTTTTGTAAGAAGCAGAATTTGGTTGAAGGCTCAAGGGAATTTTGGCCTAGGTTTGAGTCTTAAAGAGACACTGAAGTGAAAAAAAATATGATATAATGATTTGTTTGTGTAGTACAGCTAAGAAAAAAAACATTAGCAGCAGAGACACAAGTCTAATATTGTTTCCAGTAAAGGAAGAGCTAAGAAACTTCAGTTATCTATGCAAATTAGCCCTTCAGCTCCACGACTTTCAAAGTCGCAGAGAACTCTGACAGACACTTGAGATAATAAGCTTTAAAAGACAATGGCTATCATTCATAAAACAGCTGTCGGTAAGGAGAATCAATGCGGGAAAACACCGCTGCCGGTATTTTAGACTTCTGGGTGGGCATTCATAGAAAAGGATATAGTTGCGATAGGAGTGCGGAGATTTCCCGAACTAGGCTGGCGGTAGGCAGGCGGTAGGCTTGCGGAAACAGGAGAAGCTGCGGAGTTAATACATTTCTTCGTGTTCTGCTCTACTGCAGCTGCCTGGGAGGTCTGTGTCTCCATTAACTTAACATTGTTATCGCCACATCAGAGGGGGCGGTATTCCCCGTCCTCATACCGCTTGCGGTAATCTTTATGAATTGACAGTTTGTTACATTTTTTATGATAATCACCGCACAAGGCGGTGATTTATCGCTCTGTTTGGAAATGTCAGCTTCGCATGCGGAAAGAGCCTTTATGAATAGAGACTTTGCTAAGAGGTCGGTAAAGTGAGCTGTTTTCAGCATTTCCGCATGCGGAAATGCTTAATGAATGATAGCCAATGTATCTTTTTTTCCCTGTGCAGGGAAGATTTTACAGAGAAGGCTAGTGAACTTTTGAACTTATTTAGACTGCTGAGTAGTGTCTAAACTGCAAATATTAGAGAATGATGCAATGTTATAAAAAACACTATATAACTGAAAATAAAAATATTAGAATATTTTCTTTGCTACTAAAATTCTAGTAATTATCTGTATTACACAACCAAATCATTATATCATCATTTTTTTTTTCGCTTCAGTGTCTCTTTAAGGGCTCGCTTTGAGATTTCAAGGGTTGGAGAGTGAAGTATACTGTATGTTTAGTTAAGGGAATTCCAGAAGAGCGTAAAAACTTGTGAAACATCCTGTATATGGGAATGTGAAGAGGTGATTCTAGTGGAAGACAGAAGCAGGTTGTGTTTAGAATGGATGTTAAGGTTGGGTGATATGTCAAATTTAAGGTGAAGATGTATAGAGCAAGAATGCAGCGTTTAAACTAGATATTCTGGGTTAGTGGCAGCCAGTGAAGAGCTTGGCAGAGAAGAGCGATAGTTGAGGACAGGGCCGGATTTAGAGCTGAGGAGCCTATAGGCACACAGGATTTGGCGCCCTAAGCCCCACCCCTAGGCACAGGCCACACCCCAAGTCACGCCCCCTTTTGTTACAAAACAAAATTATGCAAGGCATTGAAAAAGCAGCAGAGCGATAAAAAGCAGCCTATCGGTCTAGTACCCGATATTCATCGGGTAATCAAATTACTCCTCAGTGCCACTATTACAATAGGTCTATGGCAGCGCATTAAAAAATCATGTTTTTTCTTTTTCTGTGGCGATTGGTGGTGGGGGCACGGTTAAGGTTAGGCGTCAGGTAGGGTGTTTGTGTGGAGGGGACAGGGCAGTTAAAGGAGTTCTGTGGGGGGTTTCTGAGGAGAAAAGCAGACACTTACCTTGGGCTTCTATCAGCCCCGTGCAGCGGTAATGTCCCACGCCGTCCTGCTCCCATCTGCCGTTCTCCGCCGCCGGCCCCGGTCTAAGCGGCATGGGATCCAACTGCAGCTGCGCTACAGTGGCCGCGCACCCGCTCGCTTCCGCCTGCGTCATCGGAAGCTTACTGCGCAGGCGCAGTACAAGAAACCTTTGTACTGCGCCTGCGCAGTAAGCCTCAGATGACGCGAGCGGAGGCGCGGTATCGCGCATTATTCATCTGTGTGTCAGACGAATAATAGCCCGGTGCCGGCTGCGGGGAACGGCGGATGGGAGCAGGACGGTGTGGGACATTACCGCTGCAGGGGGCTGATAGAAGCCCAAGGTAAGTGTCTGTTTTTCTTCTCAGAAACCCCCACAGAACCCCTTTAAGCATCAGGAAGGGTGTTCGTGCGAGAAGGGGGCGGTTAGGGTTAGGTAGGGTGTTTATGCAGAATGGGTGTATAGAGTTATGTCAGTAAGGTGTCTGTGCAGTGTGGGATGTTAGGGTTAGGTGTCAGGTGGATGGTTCTGTGCGAGAGTAGGAGTAGGTTGAGCTAAAGTAAAATATCGGTATTTCATACCGATATTTTACTTCTTTCATTTCCTTCTTTACTCTTTAATAGTAAAATATTGGTAAATCTACCAATATTCTACTATCAGCTTGCCTGGGCACCCACATTTTCAGGTGTCCTTTCATTGCGTACACCACACACACACTAACACTCAGAGATAACACGCACACGCACACACACTTACACATTACACTCACACACAGATCAGACACCAAGATCACACACGCTCACAGATTAGGGCCCGTTTCCACTAGGAGCGATGCGATGCGACTACATAGCCGCATTGCACCGCAGGTGTGCTAAAAACACATGCACGGCAATGGAAGAGTTTCCACTGCGTGCATATTGTGCGGAGTGGTGTGGAGCGGTGCGTAGCGATCCGAGAATCTGCAGCATGTTGCAGATTTTCGCACGGCCGCATCCGCCCGCAGCAGCGTCCCATCTCAATTCACTTCCGCATCAGGAAATGCAGAAGTGATGCGATGCGGCTAGGTAGCCGCAGTCGCATCACTTTTGTAGTGGAAACTGACACACACTCACACAATCACACACATTAAACTCACACACACAATCACGCACATACATTAAACTCACACACACAATCACACACATAAAAAAACAAAACCACCACTCCCCCTACTCCATTCAATGAGCTAGCTAACTTTACAGAAGGGAAAGTACCGTTCACAGCATCTTGAACTGAAGTTTCTCGCAGCCAGGTGACATGTCTCTAACAGGCTGGAACGGAAGCAGCAGGGAATCCATCGCGTTGTCAGCAAACTCTGCACTGCAGATGTGTGTGCCCCTGCCCTGACCCCTTCTCCCTAGTGTCACAGATCATATGGGAAAGATCAGATACAGCGTGCCCCTCAAGCCCCCAATAGCATACACACAGGGGGCGGAGCTATAGCCTATACAGGACAAGGCTTTCCCTCACGGCTGTTTCGTCTGCCCCCCTCCCCGCCTGTCACTTCAATAAACAAGCTGGCTGCATTGTGAACAGGACAGGAGAGGGGAGCAGAGCGGAGCTTTTTGCCTACCTCCGCTGGACTGGTCTCTCACCTCCTCGTTCAGGGCAATGGGCGCAGGCAGACTAGTTTCACAGGCAAGTGATGCCCGCTCAGTCCTGGCCACCCACATGGTTTCTCCCAATCCCAGCCAGCAGAGACTGAAGCGTGAAAAATCACGCCGCCCACTCCCCCAATGCACGCAGCTACTGTGCTCACTAAGTTGCAGCGCTGCGTGCAGACATGATAACGGCGGTGGGCGGGAAGAGCTGAATAGACCTTGCATGTGTAATCAGCCTGCCCTGTCTGTCCCTGTAGTTGCGGCCGCCGGATCGTGACGCAAGTGGGCGGAGCTTGCGGCGCTGTCATGGGGGATCGCTCTCTGTGGTTTTTAATTATAAAGGGGACAATTAAACCCCGCCCCTGCCCAATCTGGCGCCTGTAGGCACGTGCTTACAGTGCCTTATGGTAAATCCGGCCCTGGTTGAGGAGCAGGAAGAGAAGCAGAGTCCAGTATAAATTGAGCAGGTGCATGTCTGTTGGTTTGTGGACCACAGAAGAACATGTTACAATAGTCAAGACAGAGTGTGCACTGGTAGTTTATTAATGTCATGTGGGAGGAAGAGGTGTATTCAAGATATCTTTTTGAGGTGGAAATGTTATTAGATGGTTAGTGAGTGAATGTGTGCAACAAATAGAGAACTTTATGGAGTTAAATATTACCCCTAAGCAGCATACCTAAAAAAGCTGCAGTTTTATTAATGTTCTTACCACCTACTGGTATTTCTGATAGAGAAATGGATTGAGATAGAGCAAAACAAATCGATCTTGTATTGAAGTCCAAATGAATCAATTACCTGAGACTGTGTGAATAGCTGGAAAAATGTAGGGGACTAAAGACAGATGCTGTGAAAATGAATGCGTTGGCCACTGTTTATATGCTTATTACCCATTGAGTTTGCCACTCATAAATTGTATTACAGAGAGCAGACAGTGCTAGGATGACTCATGTTGTTGGTTTGTAAATTATTGCAGGTAATTGTAAAGCCCTACACTGTCTCCCCATCAGCTTTAGGATTAATTTCAAAATCCTGTGCTTGGCCTACAAATCAGTGCACAAGACCTGCCTGACCTAAATCTCCGATCTTTTTCACAGGCACATACCAGCCCACTCCCTCTGATCCAATGACCTGCGCCTAGTCGCACCATGCATATCTCACTCCCATGCACAATTGCAGGACTTCACTAGGGCTGCCCCTACTTTCTGGAACTCTCTCCCACCAGTCATTAGACTCACCCCTACCTTTAATACCTTCAAACAAGCCCTCAAGACTCACCTTTTCATGCTTGCATACCTCCCTGCACCAGCACCATAATACGTTCTGTTGGACATCCTCTCAACAGGTGCACCTATTGTCTCCACGCCCACCTTTTCGATTGTAAGCCTCTGGCAGGGCCCACCTCCCTAGTGTTTCCAGCTTGAATATGCAATCTTACTGCCAGTCACCTCTCTTGTGGACTAGAACAGTCTCTATTTTGACCTATGACACTGTACTGTGATCAAATCATTTGCAAAATCTTGTTTTGTTGTGTGTTTCCTGTATGTCCTACCTTCAATGTTAACCCATTTATCTATTGTGCAGCGCTGCGTAATATGTTTATAAATACAATAAATAATAATAATCATATACCCTTGCAGTATATTTAACTGCATACATTGGTAGTCTTGCACACCTTTTTATATGCTAATCTTTTTGTAATAAATAAAATTACATTTCTAATTTACCAGTGTTACTGTTTGTACAATTTTTGCGACTAAGGACAGAGTTCAAAGTTTTCCGAACAGATGACGGTCATTGAGTTGAGCTGTTGCTAGAATAAGACCTTCCAGAGATAGGAAGAAATCCAAAAAGGAGCAAGGCTTTTTATACTTAAAGATGTGTGTCTGGACAAGCAGAGTGGGGTCAACAGTGTGGAAAGCGAGGACAGATCCATACGGATGAGTATGGAGTAATGATTTATGGATTTAACTGCTAGGAGATCCTTGGCTACCTAGGCAACGGCTATGTAGTGGTTGGAGCAAAAGCCAGACTCCATTTCTGTTGAGAATTGCTGAAAACATGTATGCGTGCCCTGAAATATATCTTGTAATTTAGTGTTAATAAAAGGGGCTTGATTCACTAAACCGTGATAACTCATATCATGGACGTTTTCACGCGCATTTTTTGCGTTTGCACCTGATCGCAAATTTGCGCGCTCAATTACGAGTTAACGTGTGCAATTGCGAATTTTCACAAGAAAAAAATATTGTGCAAATGCGAAAAATGTGCATGAAAACGGCCGTGATATGAGTTATCACAGTTTAGTGAATCAAGCCCCAGCTATCTTTCCATTTTACTTTGCATCAAGCTGTAAATTGCCACATTTGACAAAAGCTGACATTGCACTTGTTTGCCAGCTTGGAATCTGTACTCGCTTTGTGGAGAACTGAATGCCTTTTGCTTCACAGAGAAGTTGCTTGTTACTTATTTTCCACATGTTGGGTAATCCAGTGGCTGGCGGCAAACTTGGACACTCCCTTTCCACAGTCTCTGCAAAGAATGCAGTGGAACATCTGTTTTATGTGCTAAAGGTTCCCACTAATGATACAACCTTGATTGAACAATCTTAAAAAATCTAGAAACTGTGTAAATATTCTTTAAATTAATATTTTAGGCAGTCCCTTATATTACATAGAAGTGGTACAATCAAGATTGTATTATTAATTGGCGCCTTTTCATATAAAGTGAAAGATTGTCATTAATCCATGCAATGTAAAGAGCTGGAAAGAGATGTACAGAACTCATAGGATTGCCTTTCTCTCAGCAATGGTGGAGTGTCACTTGAAAGAGATGCAGGTGTTATCATTTTAAATTGTTAATATGTAAATTGTTTGAAACCATGGTCTATTATATATATAGAAAATAGCTGAAAATTGTCCTCTGGCTAAAGTTAAGAAATCCTTTGTATCCAGGCATTACTTCAGTGACTGCATCATTTTCCCTTTACAAACCTCTCCTCACAAGTACAAATACCATGCATTAAGTCCTTGTGACTTGCATAGTGTTAATAAGTCCTCTCTGCTCTGGCAGCTTGAAAGATCCTGCCAATGGATGTATAAGTAATGGCAGGCAGTAGAGTAAATCTGAGCCCACTGGCAGTTTGTGTATATATTAACATTGCACTGGCTGACATCCAATGTTCATTTTGACTTTAATGTACTTTGATGGGGTTTTAACTGCATTTCTCTGATAAGACGAGATAAGGTGTTAGGAAAATTCAATAAATTGCTCTGTGAACAAATGGATTTATAAATGTGTCAGATTCACTACCTGTGAAGCTCTGAGAAGCCAGAAGAGAGGGAGATGTGCATTTTTCACTGCGCAATTAGGTCCATTTCCTCTGCAGGGGTTTTAATGCAAGCTTATTATAATTGTGTTTTGCTCAGAAGGAAGAGAAGGCTTCCACACATTGTTAAGTGTAACCTCAGAACTGGATTTCTTCTGTGTATATATTTGCTGAAGTTACCACAATAAAATATTAGGCCTTCCCTGTTATAGTTCCTGGAAATACATTATACTGGCACATTATCTAAAGCAAAGTTGTGCTAACTTTAACAACTCTCTGGAACTCCCTCCTACCTCCCATTATGAAAGCCCGCACCTTCAGCACCTTCAGCACCTTCAAACAACCCCTAACAACTCACCTGTTCATTCTGGTGTACCCTCCAGGACCAATGCCCAAATCCTACCATTTGAGCACCCATGCCCCTACCTAGTGTATCCCTATTATTTCTCTTTTTATTGTAAGCCTTTCGTAGGTTCCTCCAACCCTCATGCATCCTACTTCATCACGCTACATCATCATTTAGCACCTATCCCATTGACCGACATGAGTTACCTGGTCTCTGTGACCATCTCTCCATTGCGTGATCCTGTACCCTTGTATTCTTGTATAACCGAAAGCTGTATGCCACCTCTGTTTATTGTGAATGTTTGTAACCTCATTTAATCTCCAGCACTCGGTAATATGTTGGCACTTTTATAATAAAATAAATAATACTAAATCAAGAATAAAACACAGTCAGTCATTACCTTTGTGTGCCTTTAGAGAGTGTCTGGAGCACACCTGTAGCCTTAAAACCTTGGCATTTGCATGATCAAATATCAACTTCTGTTATTAACCACTTTACCCCCGCGCGTACGTATTTCTCCGCCCCTTTTTCCATCCTTTAAAAACCAGGGACGGAGAAACACGTACTTTCCGCGTTCCCGACGCTGTCCGCGCTCCCGCTCGTAAACACGCCGCCCGCCGCTAGTAAAACCGCCGCCGCCCGCTCGCCCGGAGATCAATGAACGGGAAAATCCATTCCCGTTCGTTGATCTAAGCCCCACAATGACCCGCTGCTCTCCTATGGGCAGCGCGATCATTGTGAGAAGAAACTCACGTGTCCAGCCTCCTTATTCTTCCTCCAAGCTTCCGGAAGGAGGCTTGGAGGTCGCAATAAAGCAAAAAGTTACTGTGGCCATCTTGTGGCCAAATAGTAAACTACACCCTACACATTTTTCACATACAAATAAATGACTTTTACACAAAAAATTAACTCATTACCTCCCACACTCCCCATTTTTTTTTTTTTTTGTAATTAAAAAAAAATTCAAAAATTTACAATTAAAAAAAATACATAATTAGTTACCTTAGGGACTGAACTTTTTAAATATTTAAGTCAAGAGGGTATAACACTGTTACTTTATAAACTATGGGCTTGTAATTAGGGATGGACGCAAAACTGAAAAAAATGCACCTTTATTTCCAAATGAAATATTGGCGCCAAACATTGTGATAGGGACATAATTTAAACGGTTTTATAACCGGGACAAAAGGGCACATAAATTTCATGGGTTTTAATTACAGTAGCATGCATTATTTAAAAACTATAATGGCCGAAAACTGAAAAATAATTTTTTTTTTCCCCACATTTTTCCTATTTTCCCATTAAAACACATTTAGAAAAAAATAATTCTTGGCATAATGTCCCACCTAAAGAAAGCCTAATTGGTGGCGGAAAAAACAAGATATAGTTCATTTCATTGCGATAAGTAATGATAAAGTTATAGACGAATGAATGGAAGGAGCGCTGAAAGGTGAAAATTGCTCTGGTGGTCAGGGGGTAAAACCCCTCAGTGGTGAAGTGGTTAATGTCAGGGTCTGGTCCTACCCCACCTTTATCTCTGATATCATACAATACATTCCTAACTACACTCTCTTACTCATGTCTTCCTCAATCATAACTTCCTCCCATACTTTGCTCCTGGACGTCTCCGCAATTGCACCATACGAAATAGATTACAAACATGAGTGCATAGTACTGTACATGGGTGGCAAACAACAGAAACGTGGCAGAAACAAAGAAAACACAGCAAGTCAGCATAAAATCAAAGAGAGGACTCTGCCATAATCTTTTAAACTTGTAATCTATACTGTATTTATGGTGGTAGCGGGGACTAAGGAGATAAGGCTATGAGTAAACTGTATATTAGGTGGCCATGACTTTATGAGCTAGTTTCTCCAAGATGTAGAACTGAAGTTAATGTATTGTTAGAATATATGCTTACCTTAACAGGGGAGTTTTAAGGATGCACGTTAAGATTTCAGACGTTGAACAGTAATGAATGTGTTTTACAAAGGAATTCCAGAGGGTTGGGATGCTTGAGAAAAGTCTTGGGTTAGAATGGAAAAGAAAAGTGTGCTGTGTAATCAAGTTAGGATATATGTTATTAGCAGTAAGTTATGTAATCAAGCTAGGATATAAAAAGTGTGCGCACTAGCAATTTAGTAATGTCATGCATGATTAAGGGATGGGTATAAGGTATGGTTTAAGATGAATGGAAATGGCTACCAACTGTGTTGGTGTACTTGATGGAATAGAACCAATTATTACCCCTAAACATTAAATTGTATTTAAAATGTGAACAAATAAAATAGATAGAGATGCATGGAGCTGACAATGAAGCTCTGCAAAAGCAAAAAGAAATTGCCCTGCAGCAAACCACCTAGAAACTCCTTTCTAAGTTGATTGGCTAAACGCACCAGTTTAATTAGAATTTGTAAAGGCATTGCATGCTTTTAACAACTGAATTAGCCAGTAAACTGTGTGTGACACAAGGCAATCAGAGACTAGCTTGCAATAATTTTTATTTCTTGCTTTGGGGGAACCCAGCTGCATAATTCTGGTACCTGGGGACCACACATTTGTCTGATAACAGTAGTGCAGCCTGCAGATAAAATTTAGACCGCCTCTGTGGCAGTATAATGAACTACAATCTCCCAGTGCCTCTTGGACTGAGGTCTTACAACTTTTCTAAGCACCCTTTCAACCGCTAAACAGGGAGACAGGGGGTTTGCCAAATTCACTACTTGACCTCTATATCCAGTCTCCATTGCAGTTCACACTCATTATAACACGCGTGGTATGCAAATAACCACTGTGAACATAGCCTTAAAGTGAACCTCCGGACTAAAAAGCATCGTTTTTAGCTGCATTTTTAGCTAAGCTCCACCCATCAAAGAAAAAAAGCCCGGGCTTTTTTCCCTGATGCTGTGCAGAGCATGATGGGATTTCCTATGTTGTTGTTCACGTTGCCTAGCAACTGGGAGGGGTGATTAGGACACAGGACAGTTGGAACTGTGTCTCATGCTCCCTGTCACCTCCTTTCAACCAAAAAGATGGCGGCCCTGATGAAATAAAACCTTTGCCTGTTCTTTTAAAACAGGGTATTACCTATCAATTTTAATTAACATAACTAATGTAACTTAATGACAGTATGTTCGTTTAGGCTGGAGTTCCTCTTTAAACTTATTTAATCCCTAGTATGTTTGATGTAACATTCATTAAACGTGTAATCATTTATTTTGGTTTGTTTCTCGATAAATAAGCAATCATTAGGATATGGCCCATACTGAGATAAAGAAAAAGAATAAGCACACTAAGGGCATTATGTGCCCTTAGTGCGCCCCTCCCCCCATCGTTCGATATATGAATTAAATAGCCATGTGCCTCAAGATTAAATAATTAAGTTGTCACATGTCTATAGATAAAAATAATCAAGTAGCCCCATGCCCCCAGATATAAATCATGTAGTTGCATGCCTCCTTTTAAAGCAGCCAAGTAACCACATGCCTTCAGAGTCAAGAATCAAGTAGTCACATGCTTCCAGTTCAAATAAGTAGTCATATGCTTCCAGTTAGAATAAGTAGGCACATGCATTAAGTAGCCAGGTGCTTCAAGATAAAATAATTAAGTTGTCATATTTCTCAAGTAAAACCATAATTACCATAAGTAGTCACATACCTCCAGATAAAAGAATTTAAATAGTTGCATACCCTCTGTTAAAACTTTTCACATGCCTCCAGCTAGCCAGGTGCCTCCAGAAAACAGAATTAAATAGACAGGTGCCTAAAGATTGAATAATTACATAGCCTGGTGCCCCCTATATAAAACAATTAAGTAGGCATGTTTCCTCATATAAAATAATTAAGTAGCCATGTGCCCCTAGATATCAGTATTAGGCCTGGTTCACATTAGCGTTCCCTGTCCGGATCCGCCTGATCGGATCCGGACCGTATACTGTACAAACGGAACGTACGTTCCGCATAGCAATGCAAAGTCTATGCGGACGTTCACATGCGTACGTTCCGTACAGAACGGAGCCGGATCGGATCCGGACTCCGGACACTTTTCCAACATGCGCTATTTTTCGGCCCACGCACCCGGACCGGAGCCTGACTGCACCATCCGGAAATAGAAACCTATGGGGAACGGAAAGCACAGAACACACAGGATACAAACACCTGACGTTCTACCCCACTTCCTATGCGTATTCTAGCGGCCATTTCGGATGGGGACGCATGGGCAGTAGTGGAGCAGCAGTGACTAATGTGCTGGAGCTGTTTGGCAGTATGTCGGAGGTGGAGGTGAGGCCTAAACAGTGGAGGACCTGATTCTACAGGTGCACCAGGTGCACCTTCTGCTGACCCCAACAATTTTATTAGTCATTTCGCTGTTCTTACCACACGGATCTGGTTGGCAGCCTGATACATTCCTGATGCAAACTGACCGGATCCGGATCAGGTCCTGATCCGATCCGGATCCGGTCCGTTTGCATGCCAAAACGCAAGTGTGAACGGGGCCTTAGGCAGACAAATGTTTCCCAGCTAGTTAGAATGAGGTAGTCCTGTGAGTTATCCAGATAGCAGCATTAGGAAGACATTTGCTTATTGAGCCTCAAAGGAATCAGTGTTGTCACACATCATAGATCACTGTTATGATGTGTACATCTTCTGAAGAGGTGTATTATCTTACTGTTGCTGTGTATTTGATGGTGTGCTGTTCCACACAATCAAGAGAAGTTGAACATTTCAAAAATTTGCACCTGCACATGGCCAGCTTTTGTTTTTTTGACAGACTTTATTTTTCTGGGAATTTATTTGATCTTTGTAAATTCGTTTCTAAATACACCCAAATATCTATGACGCCACCTGGATTATATTCAACTGCTTTGGATGCCAATCAGGCTATGCATGAAGTAAGGATCAGTGCTACAGAAGTCTGTGGGGAAACTGTGAGCTATATTTTCCCTCTGCCTTGTTAATAGATTTTGGTTTACTTGAAATTGCTGAAATCAGCCAATTAGTGCTCTCAGGGTTAGCACTGATGATGAAGCATTCCAGCTCATTTAGGCTTATTAGTCTCCAAGAAAACTATTTGCATCCACTTTACGTATAGCAACTGTACCTCTTATACAATTTCAGCATTTGATAGACAGTTAAAGGAAATCAAGGAAGCTAATGGTTGTTTTTGACCAACAGTCTTAGTTTCAGTGGTGACTCATGGAATGACTACATCCTACGTCAGTAGAATCTATTCATCATCCTTCCAATGTTACACTGTTCAGTAAGCAACGCAAAGTTCAATAGCATAGCAACAAATTACATTCATTGTCTGACTCTGCATCTTAGATTTATTATTGCATTGGATTCTGTCTGTAATATTGCACAAATCTACGAATATGTTGCCTTGCCGCTTCTTACGCATAATATTGCCGCTTCTTATGCATAATTACATATTTTGTATTACCATACCTGATACTGGATTAAAATGCCAAACTGTTTTAAGATATCCTCCAGCATGAAATAAGACTATGGAAAATAATGATCTTGGCTTATTTGCTTAACTGCTAAAGCAATTTTTGTTTACCAAGAAGGGTCTTACCAGATGCAGACAAACAGCTTATGTCTGAAAAAAAAATTAGACTGGCTTAAAGTAAACCAGAGCTGTGGAAAGAAGAAGATTTGATACTCACCCTCGGCTCCCTCCAGCAGTATAAACACGTCTGAGTCCAATGCCGTCCTCCCGTGGTCTGCCGTTCAGCCGCGATCAGCCCCTGCAACTGGCTCAGTCGTGTCAGTCCGGGTCTACTGCACATGCATGGGAGGTCCGCGCATGCGCAGAAGACCCAGACTGGACTCGACTGAGCCTGTTACCGTGGCTGATTGCGGCTGAACAGTAGACCGCGGGAGGACGGCTTGGAACTCAGACATGCTTATGGGGCTGGAGAAAGATGTGGGTGAGTATCAAAGCTTCTTTTTTCCACAGCTCTGGTACACTTTAAGTATTATATGAACATTGTGTCTTTAGAAAATACTAATAACATTTTTTTCTATTCCATTTTTCATCTTTTTATCTACATCTCTGACATTTTTTTATGGATTTTGTGCCTATGACTGATAGTACCAACTGACAACGCTGTGTACAGTTAAGGTGGCCAGACACTGGTCGATTGTATTTAATAAATATCTGGACAAATCGATAAAGTGATCGAATCTGCTTGAAATCAATGCCACAAATGATTCCCAATCAATTGAGTTTACGCCAAAATCAATTGAGTCTATTGCCAGGAGCATGTCGCTAGCGGTGTTGGATTTTGCAATGAGCAGTGTACACAGCAAAGCTTATTCTTGCCTGTCTGCTGTCATTTTCTCCAGTGTCGTCTCTTCACTGCCAGGCACTCCTCCCACTCTTCTCTCTCCTGTGTCGCCTGTGTCACATCACTAACACTAGAAGCCAAACACTAGAGGCCGGAGCAGTGCTTTTCAGCGCTGCTAGATTTGGGCGCAGCCGGCGCCTCCATAGACTACAATAGGAATCATTCCTATTGTAGCGCTCAGTGAGTAACGTCGGCTCCGTCAGAGGACGGAGCCGAGGTTGCTTAAAAACATAATAATTTGACCTCCAGCAATCGCTGGAAGCCGAATTATTTCATTCCCCCACTATCCATGGCGGCCTGGAGGGGGAATAGTAATTAAATCGGCCCGGGCTTGTGCAGAAGCAGGACCAGCCATATACCGCTGTGTCCTGCGCCCAAGTCTACGGGCGCCGATTTCAAATGTACTCCTAGAGGCCTCTAGTGGTCATGTAAGGTACATGGGACAGTGCCCCTAGTATTTAGCACCTCTAGCATTTGTCACGGGACACAGAATGTCCAGGAGAGAAGAGACAGTGGGGAGAGCCCGGCGGGGGAGAGAAGACACATGCTGGCAGACAGGTGAGTGTAAGCTCCGCTGCTCCTACACTCTCCACGGCCTTTGGGGGATGGGAAGGGGGACCTGGCAGGCAGTGCACACAGATTTTCATACTGAGATTTGTTAATAATGTGTGTACAATGTGTGGAGGGATTCGATCAGACAGAGTCCTCTCTGGTCAGCTAATGGTCTGAGAGGGATCTGTCTGTTGACCACATGAACTAGTGCATGGCCACCTTAATGCTGGGCATACACGGCTCATTTATGCACCGGAATCGAGCCACTGGCTCGATACTGGCGCGTCCCCGCGGGCGCCTGGATCGATTCCCGCTCGCCCTGCGGGCGCTTCTTATCTTCCGCTCCTTTTCTCCCATTGTCCTGCTCGCGGGTATCGAGCGCGGAATCGTTCCAGTCGCTGATCGGACACGTCAGATTTTATCAATCAAGCCATCAGCGGCTCGACTGATAATAAAAAACGACCCGTGTATGCCCAGCATTAGTGAGAATTTCTTTTGTTGACTTATCAGAACGATCTGTTGGTACATCATGTGTCAGATCATTTTTTCTTTTCTTTGTGTACCATTAGAACAGTTTTTCTTTTTACATTAGTTTTGTTGTTGTTGTTGTTTGGACAGCTTCACATAGAACATTGATTGGCAATTCTTGTTAATGTAGCAGAGATTGGACCCATGAGCAGAAACCACCAATCCTGCTTATTAAAGAGTGAAGCAGCAGCAGCTGGGTAAAATATGACATTTTTTAGTGGACTTGTATGGTATTGCCTGCTAGGGAAGCTATGGGCATGTTGTTTTTCCAGATGCAGTTATTTACATCATGTCTGCAGGTATTGTTTAAACAACAAGTCGTGTGACTGATCGTGTTGTGCATTTTTTCATACATTAAGTTGCATGTTTGTTGCCTTTACACATATATACACAATCAGTATGGTAGAAATCTTTTATCTGCAATAAATCTTGTAAGGTTTTTTTGTATTAATAGTAATTGGTGATATGTGTATGCATACTGTTGATTTCTGGGAAATAAGGCTACAGGTGGCACCCTCATCACAAATGTCAATAAAGTAAACAGAATAAATCTGCAGGTAATCATTAAATACGTGGAGAGACATTTTCTTGTTGAAAGTAACAATATTTTATAAAAATAAGAACATAAAACGACTAAGTGCAGTACAATAAATGAACCTTTCTACCCATGTTCCTAGCAATTGTTTGCTGCATTCCAGACTTGCTGCTCAGCCTGTGTATCTGTGCCTTCTCCCAACACACAAAGAACCTCTTAAAAATCTCCCAATGCCAAGAATGAGGAAATGTGACATTCTGGAACAAAGTGTATAAAATGCTACACATGGCATAAATACACCACAATCCTCCCAAATAAACCTTCTTGTAAGACAAAACTAAGAGTATGTTACTTGCCCATTTTAGATACATATAGTATTTAAAGAAGTTGTTTTTCATAGTTACTTTCTCACATAAGGGACTGGGACTCGATTCACTAAAGTGTAATAAGTGCTATCACAGCAGTTATCACGCAATCTGCCGCGCGCAAAGCATTACGCCATGTGATAAAGGAAGCTTTGCGCGCGATCACTTGCTTGAAACAAGTGAGTCATTGCGCGCAAACCTTCCTTTATCACACGGAGTAATGCTTTGCGCGCGGCACACCGCGTGATAATTGCTGTGATAGCACTTATTACGCTTTAGTGAATCAAGCTCTTAATGAACTAAATTTGTGGTGGTGAAATAAGGGCCCGTTTCCACTGGTGCAGTTCCCGCACCGAATCCGCAGAGTTTCCCTGCAGGTAAATCGAGTGGGGAAACTCATGCCATAGGGTACAATGGCACCGCTGGCCGAATCGGTTGCCCTAGCGATTCACCTGAAATTACCATCCAAAATGGTGTGGGAGGCTGCGAATCCCATAGCTGTGCATAGCACGGCTGATGGGATTCCTCTGCATACCCGCACACCAGGAAGTGACACTGCGCGTCTCGCAGATGCATGCGTCACACGTGGAAACAAGCCCTTAATCTTTTCTTAGTTTGGCAATGTTTCTCATGTCCAAATACTTGCAGATAACCAAGCACAACCATGGTGGCGTAGTGGACAGCCCTTTCACCTGCAGCACTGGTCCCTGGGTCGAATCCCAGCCAAGGCACTATCTACACGGAGTTTGTATGTTCTCCCTCTGTCTTCATGGGTTTCCTCCATGCATGCAGATTACCTCCTAAATCCCCCAAACTTCCAGATACGTTATTCGGCTTCCCTCCTAAATTGGCCTTAGACTATGATGAACATATGACTATGGACAGATTAGATTGTGATTTCCTCTGAGGGACAGTAACTGACAAGACTATGTACTTTCTAAAGTGCTGCAGAAGATGTCAGCACTATAGAAGTACTAAATAATAAATAAATAAATATTTCACAGCTATTTTGAACTGAACAGTTAGTAGCAGACAAATATGGAAAAGGGGTATTTCAAATAAAAATTCTGTACCATCACTGGGTGCTGAAGTGGTTAAACATACTGGTTAATCTGGGCATAGTTCTTATAGACTACAAAGCATGTCAGTTTTAATGCATAGGTAAACCAGACATATGCCTTGGGTGATATTTTCAGGGGGGGGGGTGTACCACAGATATATAACTGCTAGTTCCATTAAGATAGGTATAGTTGGTTGGGTTGATGGCACAAAACATGCCTGGCCAGGGGCAACAAAATGGGCAGAAATGGCCCTGTTACAGAGCATGGTTTTACAGTACATGTGTGGTTATCTCTGGCAACTTGTATAATAATTGAAACTTGCTTATTCATGGGGGGTTCATACTTAATTAGATAGGAGATATCTGATATTTTGTAACTACTGATATTTCACCGCAGGCCATATACTATTCCCAGATGTACAGCACTGCATAGATCTGAATATGTGAAAGCACAGAAACACACAGGAACATCAGCACATCCCATTGTCTGGAGAATGGCAAAGCTAAGGGATCTTAAATCAATCCATATGAAGGAAATGTAAAAAGAGCAATTAAAGGGACTCCGAGCAGTGCAGAAACTATGGAAAGATGCACATCATTTTAAAGCTCTCTTTCTCCTCTTTCCAATGATATATAAACCGCCACCCTACGCCTTTTAGTTTTCGCTATTTTCGCGATTGAATTTGCCGCGGCCGCGATTTCGATCGCGAAAATAGAGAAAACTAAAAGGCGTAGGGCAACGATTTAGGTGTCGTCAGAAAGAGGAGAGAGAGAGCTTTAAAATGATATCCATCTTTTCATAGTTATATTGTATTACACAGGGCGACTTTTTGTCAAAGTCAGCAGCTGCATTCAGCAGAATGGAGCTGCTGACACTGGGGAAAGTGTCGGCCTGTGTAATACAATATAACTATGGCTTGATGGATATCATTTTAAAGCTCTCTTTCTCCTCTTTCTGACGACACCTAAATCGTTGCCCTACGCCTTTTAGTTTTCTCTATTTTCGCGATCGAAATCGCGGCCGCGGCAATTGCAATCGCGAAAATAGCGAAAACTAAAAGACGTAGGGTGGTGGTTTATATATCATTGGAAAGAGGAGAAAGAGAGCTTTAAAATGATATGCATCTTTCCATAGTTTCTGCACTGCTCGGAGTCCCTTTAAGAGAGGCTGAAGTTGCCAGCTGGAATGCTTTCCATTTCATTCTCTCTGCCTTCAGCAACTGTTCCCTTTCACAGTAATGTAAAACATGGATGAAATTGTGAGTTCTCTAAAGTTTTATCACTATGGCTATTTTACAGCGTTTTGATGTTGAACGCCAGAGATTAGATCTCCTTCAGTAACCTTATCTCCTCAGTTCATGTCTAAAATATCTAGGCAAATATAATAAAGATGTTAGCATCAAAACGTAAGATGCTAAAATAGAATCTATAAACACAAGTTAAAATGTGAGATTAATCATGCTTATCACACTGTTATTTCTTTAAATGGAATTTTAATGTATTGAAATATTTTGATAAGATCTCTATTTAAGTGAAAAATCAAAGGTTTTCCAGTTTCCCTGCATCATGAAGCCCCCTATTTTTCAGGAAAGCATCTGGTGTGGTCAGACCTCCGAGATGGCAATGGCAATGGCTTACTGCTGTAGGCCTCCCAGGGATGTCTGGGAACTGAGCTGCTATGTGTATTGGCACTTTTTAGTGCTTGTGGTTAGGCTCCTGTGTTATTTGGATATCATTATTGCAGTGACAGCTTTACTTGAAGAAAACAATCACTGACCTGTACAATATAGCCCATGATTTAAAAAATGTTATAACATATCTGAATTTTTTTAGAGAATACCCAGAAATCTCATGGTGACCCAGGACCTCTAGGAAACTAGGACGGTCTAAAAGAGACAGAAAAGCTCTCTTACTAAAAAGCAATGCTAAGTATAATTTGCCTTCTCAAAACAGAAGGTATTTCGGCTTTAAGTGAGCAACTGTGGTTTCCCATGATGCATCACTCCAAAATATGCAAATTATCTCTGTATGCCTCTAAAGCCAGCTACACATACAGAGTTCCTGATGTATAGTGAGTCTATAGCTTATAAATAAAAAGCTACGTGGAGTATAATTTGCCTTCTTAAAATAAATGGTAGTTGGCATAATGCAGCTTTAAGTGAGCAACTGTGGTTTTCTATGATGCATTACTCTGGATGCATCATTATCTCTTTATGCCCTTGAAGCCAGGCACACATTCAGAACCACTGGTGTACAGCAAGCCTATAGATTATTCATTTTACAGAGCCAGATCAATCCAACATGCAGACAGCCTGTTTCTGACTTTTTGGTAATCATTAGAGCATGGCAGGGATTGATATGGCTCTGTAGAATAGTGTTAGGACTTGCGCGCGCACACGCACATGCACACACACACACACGCTTAAAGCAAATCTGAACTGAAAAATAAAAGTCGAAATAAGCATACACTCGTCAAACTTATCTTCCGCATAGTCTGCTTATCAATCTCTTTCTTCTCTTCTTGTACCGACTCCACAGCCTTGAATGCCACCAAGACTTACATTGCTTCCCAGTAGCTTCAGAAGACCTTATTGTATTAGGTGGTTCTTAGGAGGATTCACCTTGCTACTATGCTAAATGAAAAAAATCAGGCAAACTTAATGGAACAGACCCACCACTTTGAGAATGTTTGGCAGCCTTGGATTCAACAAATGTCCTCTAGGGGTACTCAATCCGCTTTAGAGAAGTTTTGAGTTCATAATATCATGTGTCATCTGTATTTGACTGTGCGTTTGACGACCTTTGATCCCTGACCAAGATCCAAGCTTAATATTTTATGTTTTCGATGTTTTCATATTGCTTTATTTGTTCTGTTAAGTACTTTGTTAAGTACTATGTTAAGGCTTTGTTTCTTCACAATACCATTTGCTGTACAGGTAGTTCTCGGTTAACGAACAAGATAGGGACTGTCGGTTCGTTCTTAACCTGAATCCATCCTTAAAGGGAAGGTCCAAGCAAAAAAAAAAAAATGAGTTTCACTTACCTGGGGCTTCTACCAGCCCCATGCAGCCATCCTGTGGCCTCGTAGTCACTCACTGCTGCTCCAGTCCCCCGCTGGCAGCTTTCTGACCTCGGAGGTCAGGGCCGAATTGCGTACATTTTTACACATTCCCGCTAGTGCAGAAACATTAACACATACATTTTTACGCGTTAGTGGTGCGTTAGTGGTGCAACGCGTACATTTTTGTTCCTGCACTAGCTGGAATGCGTAAAAATGTATGCAATGTGGCCCTGACCTCCGAGGTCGGCAAGCTGCCAGCGGGGGACTGGAGCAGCAGTGAGTGACTACGAGGGCACAGGATGGCTACATGGGGCTGGTAGAAGCCCCAGGTAAGTGAAACTCATTTTTTTTTTTTGCTTGGACCTTCCCTTTAAGTCGGGACAGCCACCTTTACCCCCATTCTATAATCAGAGTAGGTGCAGCTGAAGGCAGATAGAGGACATCTCACCTGTTCCACGGTGGTAGAAGGTCCCAGCGTGCTGCATGGAAGCTGCACGGCCCGCCCTCTCTCTTCGTTCACTGTCCCCACGGCGGCTTCACATGCGTCGCATAATGACGCATCAAGAGGCGCCGCCACTAGGGGGCTTTTCCTGATTGCGTCATTATGCGACGCATGTGAAGCCGCTGGGGGAACAGAAAATGAAGAGAGAGGACGGGCCGCGCAGCTTTCGGGCAGCACGCTGGGACCTTCTACCACCGTGGAACAGGTAAGATGTCCCCTATCTGCCTTCTGCTGCACCTGCTCTGCTTTAAAAACGGCAGCAGAAGAGGTAGTCCCCGGTTGCGTGACGTCATCGCGGCGGGTCGGCGGCCGTTCATATCGATGGGTCGTTCGTTAGTCGGGCGTTCGTAAACTGGGGACTACCTGGTATTTCACTTCTAAGGCTTCTTAATAAAATACTTTCGAAACTAAAAATGGCAACGACCCTGTAACAGCTTCCAGGTCAGCACTCTGTTAACCAGTAATATCGCTTAAACCATAGGGAAAAATGGATATTACCTTGGACATCAGTTGTCCTTTCGATTATAACTGACAGCAACTGATAGAGTGAAAAGGGCCCTATGGCTTTCAGCTTCCTGAGAGACAAGTCTGACAAGGTCATGTCAGAACTGGAAGGAATTGTTGTTCGAAAAAAAATGGTGAGCTTCTGAGAGGAACTGACAGGGAGCTAATTATGAAATATTCATTTACAGGTACACCATGTGTTTATTTTAAATAATTCAAGTTCAGGTTCACTTTAACAACTATCGCCAGTAAAGCGGATCCGAGATGAAAAATTAACTATAACAAGTAACTTGTCTATATATCTTATCTAAAGTTTAGACAGTTTACACAGCAAATATAGCTGCAAACAGCTTTAATAGAAAATGATTATTTCTTCCTGTGATACAATGACAGCAGCTATGTTGTTTGTTAACATTACACAGAGGCAGGCTTATCTGTATCTTGATCACTAAGCCTGTGAAAAAAACGTAATCCCCCCTCCTCCCCTCTGCCTCTGAAATCAATGGCTAGTAACACCACCTCCTCCTCCTGCCCAGACTGAGCTCCCATGATCCCTTGCTACTGCCAAGGCTCTCTAAAAACCTGTGGGCGTGGTTTATTTAGTTTATAGGGAATTAGAGTATTAAAACAAAAACAAAAAAGTATTTGGCTTGAGGAATGCCCTATAAACAATAGGAAAGTGTGAGAATCTGTTTTGATCACTGTTCACGTCTGCATTCTGCAGGTCTCTTTAAGAGAGACATTTTGTCAGTTCTGCAGCTTGCTGCTGAGGAATTTGCATACATTCGTTATGCAAATCCCCTACCTGCCTCCTGTGATGACTGGCAGTATAAAGGTTGGGATTACCCACAGTCCTTTGCTGGTCATTCCTTCAGGGTTTGTAGTACACACTCCTAGAGAGTGTCAGCCATGCTACTTCTTGTTGAAGTTATCTTAGAGTAATTTCTGGAAGCTGTGCTAGGCAGATTTCCCTAGTGCAGTGAGGATTGTTTATCTGTTTTTTTGTTCTGTTGCTGTTGTCCTGTCCCAGCGGTGGTCGACAGGAAATGGTTCTGATCTCTGTTCTTGGAGTATAGCTGGTGCAGCGGTTGCTACCAGCTATCTCTTCTGTTCTGTCTCCTGGGATCGCGCTAGCCACTTTTCGCTAGCGCTGGGGATCCTTCTGTTCTGTCTCCTGGGATCGCGCTAGCCACTTTTCGCTAGCGCTGGGGATCCTTCTGTACTGTCTCCTGGGATCGCGCTAGCCACTTTTCGCTAGCGCTGGGGATCCTTCTGTTCTGTCTCCTGGGATCGCGCTAGCCACTTTTCGCTAGCGCTGGGGATCCTTCTGTTCTGTCTCCTGGGATCGCGCTAGCCACTTTTCGCTAGTGCTGTGGATCCTTCTGTTCTGCTACTCTGTACCTGGATCGCACTCGCTTCTCGCTAGTGCTGTGGATCCTATCTCTCGCTTGTCCCTGTTTTCGTGTGTGTCTGTCTTGTCTGCTACGGACGCTTGCTGGAGGCTCAGTGAGGTAACCGTTAAGCAAGCGTTCGCGTCCTCTGTTTCATGTTTGTCTGTCGATGGTTAGTTAGGCATGCTTGTCTCTATTGTGCTTATCACGTGGAGACCGTGCGTAACCGCGTGCACTGTTGCGAATGAGTGCGGTGTTCGCGGTTAGCTAACGTTTGTTATTTTCCATATTTCCTCATTGTATGATTTGCTGTGCCTTTGCTACTCTCGTGCTCCGCCTTGCTGTAACCTTGTGTCACGTCTGGCGATCGCACCTCTCGATCGCGTTCCTGCTTCTTATCTGCTGTGGTGTGTGCACAGTCGCGAGTTGGCGACTAATTTTATGCACACACACACAATCTGTCTCTGTGCTCACTCTCAATCGCTTCTCTTGCGATTGCGTTTCTTCCCTTCGTACAATTCCTGTCTGGCGTGTGTGGTAGGGCAGAGGAGCTGTTCCTCTGCACTCCACAGCTCCACCTGCCGACAGGAATTTCCCTCTGCAGGTGCATAGCACCTAGCCTGGGTGTCCTCAATTATACGCTTGTGGAGGAAATCCGCCGCGTCAGCGCACGTCTGGTGCGCTGACCACGGAGACGATTCTGCAATCGTTACAGAAACGACCGCAAATATGCAATGCGTAAAAGTTCACCTCGGATCCACTTTAACTTTTCCCTTGCCGGATGAAAAAAGTAAATGATGTGTACTGTGGCGCCATATATTTTGTTGCCTCCACCAACGTAATGCAGAGAGATGCAGGGACCACATTGATATTTACCTGATCTGGACACAGGATCGGATTTCTTCTTGCAGGATCAAATCTCCACTTCCGCCACCGAGCGGTGCTGTAATGGTGAAATCCTCCATCCGGTCTCGATGAGATGACATGTCATGTGATCGGGACCTGAAGGAGGATGTCAAGATCACAGTGTCGCTCAGTGGTGAAAGTGGACAGCCGATCCTGAGTCCAGATCAGGTGAATATCAAGCGCTCCCTGCAGTACGCTGATGGAGGCAGCCGAGTATATCTGGCTACAGCAGTCCTACCCTAAGATATCTTAGGATAAGTTGAGTGAGGCTGCTAATAGGTTTATAATCATGAGAGCTACACTACAGGGTACATGTGCTCTTTGGCTGTAGTTGAGCAGCAAACAGTGTTATGTTGGGAGGAGAGGAAGGATGGCAAGGAATGCACAAGAGAGAAGGCCAAATTATATTCAACGTTGGTTAGTAAGAGGACTTTACTTTCCTAGTGGTTCTGGGTTACCATGAGCTGTCTGGATATTTTGTTTTGTAAAGACCCTTATTCAGTTAAAGTAGCAGCTGTTACATCTTTGTGAGAAATCCAGTAAACTTGTTTTGCCTCACTTTCCAAAAGGCTCACTTAGAAGTACTCAATTCTACAGTGACCCATATGAAAATAAAGGTTATGTTCTCTTGACATCTGCTATCGTGAATATATTAAACATCAGGGATGCTTTTAAGTAAATATGCTTTTGTGGTTCCTGATTACTAAAACACGCAGAAGTGATTTACATTGCCTCTAGTGTATGTTTTGTCACTCTTACCTGAAGATGAGTGGTTGGTTTCTATGGAAACGGTGTGAAGAAGGGATGCATACCAAGCACACATTACATTCATTCTGCTGTCACAGCCATGCATGGAACAATGGCCAATTAGGAAATGGAATAGCCAATTTATGCCACACCGACATATCAGTGAATGCAGACTTCAGTGGTGCCTTTAAGAGCACTGTCCTGTGGATAGTGTAATTGTAGTTCAGATACTGCTTTCCAGTCACCTTAGACCAACCTCTAATAACAACTAAGCATTAAAATGCTTTTGCACACAGTTCTTATGGCTGACAGGTGTTTGAGCAGCTTTCACAGAAGTTGCCTGAAAACTTATATAGGTGTGTTTTCCCAGCATTATTAAAGTAGTTGTCTTACACAGGAATAGGAGAGATATAGGAAGAGCCTGTTTAGGGTTCACTAAAAAAAATAAAAAATAATAATTTAATAAGTGATCCCATTCAAGTCTATAGAAGTAGTTGACAGCAAAGACAAACTGGAAATGCTATAGGAAACGTATTGGAACTGTGATTCCACAATTTTGCTAACAAACACTTGCATTCTGCCATTTACAAAAACTTCTTCAACTGCTTTAACCACTTGAGCACTGAGGGGCTTTTCCCGTTAGGACCAGAGCAATTTTAACCTTTCAGTGCTCCTCCCTTTCTTCCACCAATAACTTAATCACTACTAATCACTACAAAATGATCTATATCTTTTCGCCACCAATAAAGCTTTGTTTGGGTGGTACAATATGCTAAGAATTATCTTATTCTAAATGCATTTTAATGGGAATAATATGAAAAAAAGGGAAAAAATTCATTATTGCTCAGTTCTTAGCCATTATAGGGTATAGGGGCCTATACGCCTATATAGGGGCCTATATAGGGGATAGGGGCCTATAAGCCTTCATACCTATCTCCACGTGATTACTTTAAAAACTAGCCTGAGCTAAAAACCATGTAATATGCCAAGAGTCTCTGGACTCTAAAAGAGATCCGTTATTCACTGAATGTCAATGAAAGAGAACAGAAGTATAACATAAAAATTAACAAATCAAAACAAACATTTTAGAACAGCTGGGAGCCTGCATTTCCCATATTTCTGCCAAGGTCAAATCAAACTGACACTTAAGATAGTGGTATGAAATATTAACATTACTTTTTGTAGGGATCGGTTTGAACCAATGACTGATGTATAACTATCAGTTGAACAATACTGCCTCCGTTTCATCAAGTGGTTAACACATTTCTATTATAGTGCAAGGGCTTGACAGTGGATTTTATGCTGTTAAACCCTAAAGAACAGCATACGTGATCATGAGAAATTCATTTACGCAAGTAAAATCAAGTCAGCTGCATAGCCTACTGGTTAAGGTTGTTGCTTTTGATGTAGGGTTTGAGCCTTTGACCAGGGTTTGAATTCCGGCTCAAGCCAGTTCATAAAACAGCAAGGAGTCTATGGGCAAGGCTCCCTAATGATCCTGGTTGCCCGTGGAGCATGCCCTAAGTGGCTGTAGCCCTGAAGCGCTTTGAGTCCGCCAACAGAAAATAGCGATATAAATGTTTTTTTCTTTTCTTCTTCTTTTCTTAAAGAGACTCTGTAACATCAGAAACATCCGCTGGGGGGTGCTCACCTCGGGTGGGGGAAGCCTCCGGATCCTAATGAGGCTTCCCACGCCGTCCTCTGTCTCACGGGGGTCTCGCTGCAGCCCTCCGAACAGCCGGCGACAGACCCGACTGTAAATTCAATATTTACCTTTGCTGGCTCCAGCGGGGGCGCTGTGGCTGCTCTCGGTTCCGAAGTAGACGGAAATACCCGATCTCAGTCGGGTCCGCTCTACTGCGCAGGCGCCGGAAACTTGCACCTGAGCAGTAGAGCAGATCCGACGGCGATCGGGTATTTCCGCCTACTTCGGAGCCGACAGCCGTCAGAGCGCCTGCGCAGGAGCCGGGAAGGTAAATAATGACGTCATTTTGCATGGAGGGCTGCAGCGAGACCCCTGAGGGACGGAGGACGGCGTGGGAAGCCTCATTCGGATCCGGAGGCTTCCCCCACCCGAGGTGAGTACCCCCCAGGGGACGTTTTGACGTTACAGATCCTCTTTAAAATGTGTGTTAGACAATGCCCCATAATTTTTACATGTGTGAAAAAGTTGGCCAAATATTTAGGAAGCATCTAATTTCCAGCAAAATATCCAACAGATGCAGCCAAGAGACCCACAACAACAGATGCATGCTAGTCTCATCACAGCTGTAGATGTTAAACTGGTGTCTCAGGCTGCCTCAAACCCACATTTGCTTTTGGAATGGGACTCAGCCATTAAGACTTATTAAAAAGTTATACTAAATGGTTTTTGCACTAAAACCCAAATTGAGCACTATGCAAATATATTGAGCTCCCTCAAATCTTGTATAGTCCATAATACACAATACTGCTTTGTGGTTTGCCAAGCACAAAATGTGTGAGGTCAGGAACTAGTTTCTGTGTAGTCATTTCTCCAAATAAAACATGTGAAGACTGTATACAGCGCTCAGAGTCCATAAATAGCTCCTGGCATTTACAATGCACTTGTTTATGCATACAGAGTATAAGTAAACGCCAGACTGCATTAATCATGAAGTCTGTGACTAAACAAATTCCACCACTGTAGCTTTTAGTGTTTAGAGGTGTCACAGTGGGAGTGGGAAATGGGGTATCACTGCCAATAACCTCCGAGAAGAAATTCCATAACCTGCCGAGCAGAAAAGGTCAAACTCATTTTTGCAAACAGGAGTCAGGTTTAACCGTGCATTGCAGAACTCAGCTTCATTACAAGTAATTAATCCTCAAGGTTCTTGAATGTCAGTTCAGGGAGGCCATAATATAACACAGGTAGGCTATGAAAAGTAATTGGTATTTCTGTGCTGCTTTTGACCTACTTGAGAGAGAGTTTCACCCTATAATTTTCTCCTAACAGTTCATAGCTAGGATAGTATAGAAACATCAGCTGATTGATTTGAGGAGAATAAAATGAAATGCTATGGACATTCTTGTTTACAGGCTAATACATTAGCAGTGTCAGACCATATATCTTCTCTGGGTTTAGAGTACAACAAGAGAAACTTTTACTTCAAAAATTGAGGTAAATTAAAAAACATTGCAGTAAGCTGTGGTACCCTTTGCACATGGGCACCTCAGATTAAAGCGGAATGAAACTCATCATTTCTTCTTTGCTCTAAAAGATTATTTACAGCATATTATATACTACCACCATTTATTTTTTACTAAAACAGCATTCAACATAAACAAAGGGCTTACAAGCTCCCTGTAGGGAAAGCTGGACACATCCGAACTGGAGATAATAGCTTGTGTTTACTTAATTGTATCAAGTGAGGAATGTAAACAATTCTCTGACTGTGCAGACACTTCTGAACACAGGCATACACTCAGAAAGCATTTCTGCGTACATTACAAGATGAATAAACCAGTTATGAATAAAATGCAAAGGCAGCTCTCAGAGCAAAAAAATTGTACTTTGGGAACTTGTAATTTCTAAATGAATAATAATACTTATGCACAAAAGCAAATATGATAACCGTATGGCATATTATGGAATATTATGTCAGAGTTTTATACCTCTTGAATGCACAATAAAAAATGAGGTCTATCTCATGTGTGACCTGGTGCATTATAATTAGGTACCACTCCATGGTGTAAAATTGCACACGTAGGTAGTACACAGCAATTTTACTGGAACTAACACAAGTAACATAGCACTTGATGTGGCACAAACGCAGCACTATTATACAATGTGTGCATAAAGCGAATTGAGCTTTTAGCGGATGTGCACTATGTAACTTGTGCTACTACTGGTAAAATTGTCTGCACACGGCAATTTTACTGCTGCTTCGCGAATATACTCCAATGGGCTAGATTCACCAACTGGCACTAACTATTAGCGCCGGAGTGAAAAGCCACTTAGTGCCCAAAATGTAACTTTGCGGGCACTAATAGCCGCGCAAAGCTACATCGCGCACAGCCCAGTGCAGTGTGCACCAGGTGCAATGAAAACAGCGTGCGGCGTTTTCATCGCACCAGGTGCGACGTTTACAGGGCAGCGGGTGCGACGTTATCATCGCACCGCGCACTATTACTGGGCTGTGCGCTATGTGTGGGCGCAAACCACTTAACTCTGTGATTTGCGCCCACTAGGTCTTAAAGCACACTAACCAGCTTAGCGCTGGTTAGTGAATCAAGGCCTATGTGTGCTAACATGTTTAGTTACTGCAGCATAAGAAGCATATTCTGTACTTTTCAATCAGCAATGAAGTTTTACTTCTCAGAACATATACAGGTATAGAACCACAGTCAGCCTGTGCCAGTTGTTATACTGCAGGTACACCTGTACAACTGTACAGAAGTACTCAAGAGAATAGAAAGCATACTACAGGTCGTTGCAGCAAAAAGCTTATTTTATTGTGTTGTTTAGCTCCATGGAAATCCCCCCCCCCCCCAAAAAAAAATGTGGGTGTTTTCTCCTCTAAAGATTCCAGCAACTGTCGATGGAGGTGTGGCCTCAAAATGGAGGTGTGACAAAGCCTCCTCCTCTGTTTCCGGAGCTCTGTTCACCATGTGTTTTTGTGCATTATTAGTTGGATTGGCATGAGCGCAAACACATGAGAGGCTATGCACCACAGGAAAACACATCATAGACAACATCCGTGGGCGTAGCAATCCCCCCTGCTAGCCCTGCCATTGCATGAGGGCCCAGAGGCTTTGGGGGCCCTTCCTCCCCATCCCCTCACAAAAAATGTGTGCAGGAGCATGTGTAATTTTTTCCTGCTTCCAGAGGCTGAACACTCTCTGCTGCCATTCACCGGCTCCCAATCCCGTGGGGCCTGGGGACCAAGGGGGGCCCATGTAGGGTTGCCACTTTTAGGGTAAAAAAATACCGGCTAGTGGGTGTGGCCTGAGGGTGTGGTCTAAAAGTGGGAGTGGTTTGTCACAGGCTTTTTACAGGACAACTGACCTGAGAGGGATATGGAGGCTGCCATAATTTATTCACAAATGCAAATTTCCTGGCTGTCCTGCTGATTCTCTGCCTCTAGCCATAGCCCCTGAACAAGCATGCAGATCAGATTTTTCTGACTTAAAATCTGACAAGATTAGCTGCCTGATTTTTTCGGGTGTTTGATGCAGACATACTAATGCCAGAAAGCTCAGCTGGAGAGCCAGGCAACTGGCTTTGTTTAAAAGGAAATCAATATGGCAGCCTCCTTATCCCTCTCTCAGGTCAGTTGAACTTTAATGCTAGGTACACACTATACAATTTTCTGACTATTTCCAACAGGTCCAATCTGATTTCTGATTGATTTTCTGATTGACTTTCTGTTCACTTCTATGGAAAATCTATCGGAAATCAGATCGGAAATAGTCAATCTGACAGTAAAAATGTCAGAAAATTCTATAGTATGTACCTAGCATTAGGCTCGCTCTGGGTCTCTTAGAGGCAGCATTAAAGGGAACCTAAAGTGAGAATGATATGGCTTTTTCCTTTTAAAACAATACCAGTTGGCTGACTCTCCTGCTGATCCTCTGTCTATAATACTTTCAGCCACAGCCCCTGAACAAGCATGCAGATCAGGTGCTCTGACTGAAGTCAGACTAGTATTAGATGCATGCTTGTTTCAGGTGTGTGATTCAGCCACTACTGCAGCCAGAGACATCAGCGGGGCTGCCAGGCAACTGGTATTGTTTAAAATGAAACATCTATATCCCTCTCAGTTTATGTTCCCTTTAATAGGTGTATTTATACTTACCTGGGGAGCTTCCTCCAGTCCTATGAGGTGCCTGGGTTCCCTCGCCAGCTGCTTCATTCACTTGATATGCTCCCCCAGTAATATCTGGCTGGCCGCGTTCTTCTATGTCATGCGTCTACCCCTGTAGTGCTCCCGTAGCGGAGAGCATTCCGCACCTGTGCAGTAGCGGCCGGGCCACATATATGCAGAAGCGCATGGCTGGCCGTGATTGTCCAGATTACCGGGGGAGGGGGGAATATCAAGTGAACAGAAAGGCTGCAAGGAAGTCCACACACCTCATGGGGCTGGAAAGAGCCCCAGGTAAATATAAATACACCCAATAATAACATTTCAGGTACACTTTAACCTTCTTGCGACCGCCTAACGTCGATGGGTGGTTGCAAGGTGGCTCCCCCAGGACCGCCTAATGCCGATTGGCATCAAGTCATGGGGGAGGAGATTACTCTGAATGACTGAGCGGAGTTCCGAGACCAGCCTGCTTGCGTGCGATCGTGGGCGGCAGGCTGTTACACATAAAAAAAAAGTTTATTTACATGTACAGCCCTGCGATCTACTGCAGCGCTGTATGGGGGACAGCTCTGTCAGTGAGCTGTCCCCTCGAGCGTGCCACAAGAAGATCCCTCTCATAGGCTGATGCCTATAAGAGGTGATCAGCTCTGATTGGCTCTCCGGGGGTAGGGAGGGTAGGAGAATTATTTAAATAAAATACGTGATTTTATTAAAATATAAAAAAAATAAAAAAAATAAAACTAATTAAAAAAAATAAATCTCGGTAACAATCAGATGCCACCAACAGAACGCTCTGTTGGTGGCAACAAAAGGGGGGCAAGATTCAATTGTGTGCTAAGTTGTATGGCCCTGCAGCAAGCTGCAGTGGCCTGAGTTGTAAAAAAAAATAGCCTGGTCAATATCGGGGTGTAAGCCTGTGATTACTGTAGGGAGCAAAGGGGAAAAAAGAATTGAACTTACCCGGGGCTTTAAATGGTCCCGCACAGATGTCCTGTGCCTGCGCAGCCACTCACCGATGCTCCGGTCCCCCGCAGACCTCCTGTGCCCACACAGCCACTCACCGATGCTCCGGTCCCCCGCAGACCTCCTGTGCCCACGCAGCCACTCACTGATGCTCCGGTCCCCGCCGGTTCACTTCCGGAATTTGCGACTTTCAAGTCGGAAAACCACAGCGCCTGCGAGGCCTTTTCTTCCCTCCCACTGATGTCTCCGGAGCGTACTGCGTAGACGCAGGCCATACTGTGCTTGCGCAGTACGCTCCCGTGATGTCAGCGGGGAGAAGGTCGTGCAGGCGCAGTGGCAAATTCCGGAAGTAACCGGTGGCAGGGACTGGAGCATCGGTGAGTGGCTGTGTGGGCACAGGACATCTGCGGGGGACCATTAGACGCTCCGGGTAAGTCTAACTCATTTTCCCCTTTGCCCCGTACAGTACTCCTTTAAGCGGTTAAGAGAAGGGGGTCAGGTCTGTCAGGGACAGGTGGGGGGGTGGGTATGGCAGGACAACGAACCTAGAGGGAGCGTGGAGGTGTATTGCCCATGCTTGCTATGGGGGTAAGGGAGGGGGTGTTACACTGAAGGGGGGGGGGATGCAGTTATTCATAAGGGAAACATTCTCTCAATACATACACATGCACTATATACATACACCCACATGCTCTATGTACATACATACATGTATACATACATACATACATACACACACACACACACACACACACACACACACACACACACACACACACACACACACACACAGATCACATCACATCACATCACATCACACACTATATACATACACACATGCTCTATATACATACACACATTCTCTACATATACACATGTGCAGGTCACATCACACACACGGTCTGTGTATATATACATACATACACATGCTCTGTATACATACATACATACACAAATACTCTACATATACACACACACACACACACACTCTTCATACATACATGCATACACACATACTCGATATACACATACTCTAAACTCTATATACACATACTCTACATATATACACACACGCAGATCACATCACACACACACACACACACACTATATACATACACATCTACTTCATACACACACAGATCCCAGAGACACACACACTATATACATACACATCTGCTTCATACTCACACAGATCCCAGAGACACACACACTATATACATACACATCTGCTTCATACTCACACAGATCCCAGAGACACACACACTATATACATACACATCTGCTTCATACACACACAGATCCCAGAGACACACACACTATATACATACACATCTGCTTCATACTCACACAGATCCCAGAGACACACACACTATATACATACACATCTGCTTCATACTCACACAGATCCCAGAGACACACACACTATATGCATGCTCATCACGTCACACACATGCCATACATGTACACACATTGCATCCATCCATACACACAGCAGTGACAGCACCTCTCCAAGTAGCAGCATCTCCTGTCCTAGCTGCAGCTGCACGTGTGTCTCTCCTTCTCTCTGGCCCTCTGAAGTCTCGGGGAGGGGGAGGAGCAGGACATTCCTCTCCTCCACACTGTGTATCAGTGTACTCAGCTCCGCAGTCGGCTGTCACAGGGAGCTGCACATTAAACAGGAGGGAGGGGGAGAACAGCCTGTAGCCTCCTCTCAGTTGTTAGAAGTATTATTGTAACAGACCAGGCGTCTCCCCCTCTGCTCTCCTGGAACAGTCCAAATTACCGGCTGGATACATTGCCGGTAAAAACATTTTTCCGGCAGAGGCTTTTTAATTAATTTTACGGCTGTGCCGGGGGAATACCGGCCGGGTGGCAACCTTAGGCCCATGCTATAATTTGTGCAGGGGCCCTATTAAGTCTAGTTACGTCCCCTGACAACATCCAGTGCAGAAAGCTCAAAATGGCTTTTTGTTTCTCTGAAATGCTTTGGGGTGATACTATGGATCCGCACAGTGCATAGCAGAGTTGTTTAGAAAAAAGTATTGCAGAGCAGATTTCCAGTACTGGCCATGTCCAGATGACAGCAGAAAATGACAGTAATTAAGGAACACACATCCGAGTAGAAACACATACAGGTTATGTAAGGTTTTATAACTTGAGGCCTTGTATTTGAAGTATAGAAATGGATCATACTGCTGCTGTGAGGTACATGATTCCCTGTCAGATAGTAGGATGGCTGCTGCCTGTTAGCAGAGACGTGTAAACAACATGTCTGCAGGCACAATTTGTAGTGACATACTTTTAACAGCTCTGCAGGTCTGAACTTAATTGGCGAAGTTGTGAAGGGGTTACTCAAGCTGTTCATCTATTGATAGACTGAGCAGAGCTTGTGCAATTCGTTTTCTTCATGTATTGATGCGTCTCTACCTACCATTCACAATTAAAAAAATACTTTGCAGACACTTTAAAGAAAAGCTAAATGAAAACATAAAAGAGGAAATGTTTTGAACAAAAATGTGTCCCAGCTACAAAGCATCAGCTGTCATTTTCACTTCTCATAGAGTGAATGGCATACGGTGATTATCTGCTACCATACTGCCCTTCCTTCTAACATGTAGCAGTCTGTAACTAAAGTGTAATACGCTCTAAGTAGATATTTCACTGCTAATGTGGCCCACTAAATGGCATCTGTATCCTACCTAATAATCTACAAGTGTCCCTGCGTCCTGTCCCTGTGTTAGTGCTTTTACACTACTGCGCATGTCCTGCACTGACAGCCATTGGGACAGGACGCAGGATGGGCGTGTGTGTGCGCACGCGCAGTGAGCGGGTGTGCGCATAGCGGATGGTTGTGTGCATGGTGGTGACAGACCTAGAGCCCGTTTTTAAACGGGCTTAGGTCACTAGTGGTATATAAAAAGATACCTGTCCCGCCGTCAAAACCTCAACTCCCAGTGATGCCAGTAGCCAAGTATCTGTCCTGCCATTTCTAAGGGTTTCACTTTAGAGAATACACCAAAAGCATTGTACATTCCTTTAAAACAGAATACCCAAGTAGCTCATGGTGACCCAGAACCAGTAGGAAAGATTATGGGACTACAAGAGACCGAAAACCCCTAAAAAAACCCCTAAACCCCTATTCTACCAAAAAAGTACGCTGTTTACACACTTTCCTCTTACTTCTTAAAGGTCACATGAACTGAGAACGATATGGATGCTGCCATATTTATTTCCTTTTAAACAATACTAGTTGCCTGGTGGTGCTGTTGATCCTCTCCCTATAATACTTTTGCCTATATAATCTGAGCAAGCATGCAGATCAGCTGTTTCTCGCTGAAGTCTATCTAGATTAGCTGCATGCTTGGTTCAGATGTGGAATTCAGATACTACTACAGCCAAAGAGATCAGCAGGACTTGAGGTAACTGGTATTATTTAAAAGGAAATAAATATGGAATCCTCCATACCTCAGCTCATTTGTACTATAACCTTGAATATCACACTTTTTTTGTATCAGTATGACTGATTTCTGTTCCATTCTACAAGATACTGTTGATAAGTTAGGAGAACATATTCATTACAAAGAAATTGTGAACATGGACTTTTTTATATTAGACAAGTGGGTTTTCTCATGGTAAGGGCACTTACAGAATGACGTATAACTTTGTTTATTGCAGTTATTCAAGAGAAAATGAATAGGCAAGGGTCTATTATTTCATCATTAATGGCCCATAGACACCTATGCATTCTTGGTCACTTGTAAATCCATTCCTAAAGCACATGGAGAGATCTTAAAAGTACTATTTTGCCTTCTTTTAATGTAATTTCGGTCTGGCATGATATACAATAAAAACCTGCCTCTTAACGCCTTGTACTGTAGCTATACTACCTGCCTCTATCCCAAAATAATGTCATTTGTGCAAAATCACCGTTCATCCCAGGTCACAGTGCAGTTAGGGTCCCAGGTTACAGTGCAGTTAGGGTCCCAGGCTACAGTGCAGTTAGGGTGCCAGGTTACAGTGCAGTTAGGGTCCCAGGCTACAGTGCAGTTAGCAGATGTAGTCATATTGAATGTTTTCTCAATATTCTGTTTAGAGGAAGCTGTTGAGGATCAGTACAGCCACATTTTACGTTTTTTTTTGCGGTAGTAGTCCTTTAATTACACAGTACCAAACTACTGGGATACTTTGTGGCATATCTAAAGATTGATTTCAGTTGTACACCAGTGTATTTTGATGTTTTGGGCCTAATTTAATTTAATTTTTTAAGGGGGGAATATTGGAAAACATATGTCATCTCACATCCCTGTCCTAGACTTAAAATTCTATTGGATCATTGGTAGGACTGATTTTCACATAAATCCAGTATAATATTAGTTATGCTAGATGTGATAACATGCACTTTGTGTCCTACAGGAGATAAGCACTTTTGTTGTCGTTGTTAAACTTGACATCACTGGCACACCTGCTGAGCCACTAACCTTTCACCAACTCTCACTGTGGTCTGACATGACAAATGTGAAAGTTTCTAATCCTAACCAACGAATAGGGGAAAATTTGTAATGAACACAGGCCAGGTTGCAGGGTCACTTTCACAAACCTTGTATGCTGTCATCAAACATGCTTACCTACAACTGTGTCTTGCGCTAAGGTAAATAGCAGTACCTGCAGAATGTATTTGTAGAGGGAGAGATTTATACATTAGTTGTATGTTGCTTATTGCAATACTGGAGCTGCATGGAACTGGTTTACCATAAATCTCCCATGTGCCACTCACTGCGCCATCACATGAACCACTGTCTGTTTTACCTCAGTGTGTTTTATGTACATTTCCTTGTGAATAACTGCAAACATAAGAACCAAAGAGAGGGTGGTCTGACACCCTAAAAAGGAAGCACAGAGACAAGACAATGAGAGCGCAAATTGTGCAATATGGCATAAGATGGAATGATATGTAATAAAAGAAAAAAAGTACTCACAAAGGTATGGGGGCAACCAACCGCTTGACGCAGGTGTAGATACACAAACTCGACTTCACTCGGGTGTCCAGAATAAATTGGACGTAGTTGCACTCTTGAAGTAAAAAACAACTGGTACTAGGTGTAGCTAGGCCACGTGAGACCAATATTACCCCTCAAAAAGCAGGGTGAAAAGTACAAAGGGGGGTAAGAGGTCCCCAGAGGTCAATACAACTATGTTAAAAACAACTGAAAACGAACAAGAGGTGGCTTACCTCAATAAAGACAACTTCATAAAACATTGACATTTATTATGCACTGGCAACGCCTTTCATGGGTCTGAGCCCACTTCCTCAGGCTAATTTTTTGACACTTCAGGCTTTGTGCAGACCAGTTTTCAGGCAAGCTATCTTCTGATCTCTTCTCTTCTGATACCACTCTAGTCTATCTATCCTAATAAATTCCTATTCCATTATCTGCAACCGTGTAACTGCCAGGCGCTCTAAGGAAGGTGCAAGCATTCAGCATGGGCAGCGTGGTGTCAGCTTTCCCATGCATGAAGATCTGAGAGGGGGGCAGCCACTTGCCAGACATTACGTGAGACGTCTTTTAGCTGCTGAGTAACTGCACTGTGTGTCACCTACCAACGTATGTGTGGTTACAAATGCTTCCATTTGGTTGCATTATGTTGCAACCAGATGGCACTCTTTGCAGTTTCCAGATAGGTGGCCAATATTAGTGAACTATCGACCTTCCGATTGATAAGATTGGATAGTGTTGATGGTGCCAATAGACAACAAACTGGTTACTTTATGGATTTGGGTTATCAAATGGATTGGGTTTATCGATCGATTCTATCTGGGCCAATCATTGATTTTTTATTGTTTCCTTCCGATTGCAATTATCGGATCGGAAAGTTTATCATTCAGTAAAATTGCACTGTTAATGGGCACCTTTAGAAGCAGGAATAAGGACATTACCATGACATTGGCAGATTGTAAATTGGGTGCATTCATCAATAATAATAAACTAATTTATGCTCTGGGCTTAATAGTAATATACTTTGAGGCACTTTAAATAACTGTCAATGGCGATACAACCCTCCTTCATGTGGTACTGTGACGGATTGCTTATGCCTCTTATCCAGCCATATGTTCTGTTTTTAGTATAGCAAGCCTTTCATATATGCTGGGCAAACCCCTTCATATTATAGTAACCTTTGTTATTTTATCTGGCACTCTGCAAAATATGTCAACTTATTCAGGCACACTTTACTGACCAGTGTCATCTGCAAGTCTGGTAATTACAGGACTGGTTCCTAGAGAAATATACATTATCTGACAGCCCTTCAGAAGCAGGGACCACTGGCTACAATGTGGAATGTTGCTGTTTGTCTCTTTGAAGTTAGTGTTCAAAGGGTAAATCTGCAATCCCAAGATGCGCCAACGTTCTGATACACTGCCAATTAGTTTATATTAGAGCTGCTAGACACTGAATCTGAATTGCAATCCAAGTTGTTTTTATGAATATAGAAAATACTTTAAAGCCTTCTCTTACGGTAAGTGCTATAGCAAACTGTGTTGTAGGCAGCAGAGTCTGTCAGATATAAATATAGCTCTTGTTAGCAGAGGAACATAGTGGCTCACGACTTTAAAACTGTATAAAGAATAGTGCATTATAATGGACTCCTTTGTGATGTGATGTGAAGTCAGAATGGACTTGGAGGATGTTTAGGCAAAGTTGCTTATTTTTAGAGTCCACTGTGGTCAAATACACAGCTGTGGCAGGAACAGTTGTGGTGCAATTTAAGATTTGACTGACTGATGCATCATGCATGTAGTTACTAACGTTATTCATCTGACTAAAAAATCAAATGAATAGGCCTAGGGCCGCATTAACTAATGCTGATATGGGCCACCAGCAAACGTCTCATTGGTTGCACTTCTGAGTGATGTAACATGCACGTAAATGCTTGTTTTAGCTGCATTACAACACGTGTAATGCTGGGTTCACGTTGTGTCCACTACTCAACATTCCAGTTTGGGGACTGGACAGAAAACAAACAGGTAGAATAATGCAGTGATTTCCTGTTGGCCAGCGCACATTAACCCATGATGTTTTTGTCTGTTGTCAATTTGTTACCACTAATTTGATGAATGGCTCACCTCTACTCCACTCCCGCAGAGAACCCAGAAACTAACCTTGCTGGGTTCTCAAAATAAACATGGTACTCTCCAGCATAGTGTTAGCAGAGCTCGTGGCTGAGATTTGTTCACTAGGAACGCTGTAAAACCCCAGCATGCAGCAGTGTGGATGGGATTTTATACAGTACAGTGCTCTTTTAAGGAGACTTTGGCGTTGCATGAAAATACAGTTTAAATAGTCAGTGAATGCACAGATTTCCTAAGGTTCTAAGAGATCCTTTGTAATCCAGGAATTCCTGGAGCCTGGATTCTTTTAAAAACTACCATATTTTTCGGACTATAAGGTACTCCTGACCATAAGACGCACCTAGGTTTACAGGAAAAAAAAACAGGGGAAATAAAATATATACTAAACCTGGTGCATCCATGGTGAAGGGGCATCTTGTGGATTGCGCCCCCTTTGTACCTCATGCCCCCTTGTACCTCTTGTGTCTCCTTGTGTCTTTGTCTGTCCCCCTTGTGTCCTCCTGTGTCACCCATGTGTCAGCCTCTGTCCTCCTCTATGCCCCTTTGTGTCCCCCTTGTGTCCTCCTCTATGCCCAATTGTGTCCCCCTTGTGTCCTCTGTTGTCCCCCTGTGTCCTCCTCTGCATGAGCACAGTACAGGGAGTCCCTGACATTGCGGCAGGTTGGAGGTTCATATTGGCAGATGTTCACAAGTCAGGAACTCCCTGCATTTGGACTCTTAAGACGCAGTGACTTTTTTGCACACTTTTGTGGGGGAAAAAGGTGAGTCTTATAGTCCAAAAAATAGAGTACTTCCTGTTAGATGGCAAAAGTGTGCAATTTCTAGCTGCATCATATCAGATTCTAGTGAAAACTGCTGTCATGCTAGTAAAATAGCAGTAATGCTACTGTAATCAGGCACAGCTCCTGCAGTGCAAGGTTTTTTTTAATATTTTATCCAGGTAGTTCAGGATTTATTACAAGAATTTATTGATGCAAATGTCTGTATATTACTGCCACAGTACAACCACTGCTTATTGCCACCTGATAGCAGAGATTTGTGACAGAGTCCAGTCCTGGTTTGCTGGATCACACAGGCCCCTCATTGTTCTCTCATTAGGAAATCAAGGCTTAGTTTTGAGTAGCGATAATTCTTAAAAGATAATGTATATGCAGAGCCTATTAGTAAATGGAATGGATTAGAAAATTAAAAGCACTTAAGTAGTAATTGCAGGTTAAATAAGGCAAGGTTCCTGTGCAGATCGCCTGATTTCAGGGTTTATTTTTCAGACTGCCGTTCTTATTTTTTAGTCATCCATAAAACTGTGTGGGTGGAAAGACAAGACAAATGATTCCTTCCAAACCTACTTGGTTTTGCTATTCAGATCACATGTTTTTAGGTAAAGTTGTTAATATTATGTAATCATTTTCAAAAGTATACCATTTTTTGCTTGTATTTTTCTTCCTCTAAGTAAACTCTTTTTTTTTAAAGTGGACCTGCTGTGAAGGAGGAAGATAAAGCTAGTAGATGCTGCACATACATTCTTCGCTGATAAAGGCTTTGTTGAATTTTGAAATCATAACTTTTATTACCTGCAGTAATCCTGTGTACCTCCATGCTGCTTATTACCATGGCAATGCAGTGAAGAAATATCACTGAACTGCACTCATTAAGGATTAGCAGATTAACACTGTGCCGCCAAACTCTCACTCAACTCATTTTTACTTTTGTGATCATTGTTTCAACTTTCACACATTATACACATTCATAAAAAGATGAATCATTTGTTTTTGTTTAAAGTTTCACTTACCTTGGATTACATATTGTTACGGCGTCATGCAGTTCGGCGTGGCGAGACGAATGACGGGCTTCCCCACTGCCACAAAACTCCCCGGCGGCGTTAAGTACTATTCCCCATCTGAGATGTCACAGCTCAGAGGGAGATGTACTTCGGGGTCTGGCAACCTCTGGAGCGTGGGGTGCGCATCATAACATTGCTGCTATGGGGCACTGAGATAACCTGCTTCGCTTACTTGGGGCTTCCACCGCCCCCTGCAGACGTCCTCTGGTCCCCCGCCACAGCTCACTTCCCATTTTTTTGTCTAACGAGACAAATGCCACTGCGCCTGTGTGGCCGTGGCCGCAGGCCTCCTCACTCCCGCTCACGTCGCCAGGAGCGTCCTGCACAGGCCCAGTACGAGAAAACTTCATACTGCTCCTGTGCAGAACGCTCAGGATGATTCGAGCGGCCGCACAGGTGCAGTGGCATTCGTCTCATTACACAAAAAAATTGGAAGTGAGCCGTGGCGGGGGACTGGAGGATCCTTGAGGACCGGCGGGGTACAGGACGTCGGCAGGGGGCTGGTTGAAGCCCCAGGTAAGTGAAACTTAAAAAAAAAAACGATGAAAGACTCCCTTTAAGCTGGCAATATGAACACTTCATGGGTGACCTAAACAATTCTGCAAGTAAGGTTCTGCTCACCTTGGCAAATTGTTTTGTGCTTACCCTTCTTTAGGCCTCTTTTGCAAGGGAGGCTCAAGCTGGTGAATTCAACACCTCTCTGTTGCGCCTGCACACTAGTCAGGTGCATGCTAGCGCTCAGCATGGGTGGTGGAAAGGTAGCCCCCCCCCCCATGGCTGCACATATTTTTGCCGCGAGGTAATACCCAAATGATGGCATGCATAGTGGTACAGATACTACCATTCGGCTGCATGAAAATTGCCCAACAAGCGCACTTCAGCCTCCCATGTGAAAGAGGCTTTAGTGTGCAGCTCCTCTTCCATGTACAGTCTTCTCCCCGCTACACCCGCGCGCCCTCACACGCACACACACACACGGTGGCATAGTGATTAGCGCTCTCGCCTTGCAGCACTGGGTCCCTGGTTCGAATCTCAGCCAGGTCAACATCTGCAAGGAGTTTGTATGTTCTCCCCATGTCTGTGTGGATTTTCTCCAGGTACTCCGGTTTCCTCCCACAACCCCAAAACATACAGATAAGGTAATTGGCTTGCCCCTAAAATTGGCCCTAGACTATAATATACATGCACTTCACAATACATACATAGACATATGACTGTGTTAGAGACTAGATTGTGAGCTCCTTTGAGGGACAGTTAGTGACAAGACTATATATATACACTCTGTACAGCGCTGCGGAAGATGTCGGCGCTATATAAATACTAAATAATAATAATGACTCTTCACCTATTATTTTGACAATGTTTGTAAGTTACAAAAGATAAGATAACTTGATGCAGAAAATACTCTAGGGCAGTGATGGCTAACCTTGGCACTCCAGCTGTGACAAAACTACAAATCCCATCATGCCTCCGCCTACCCGAGTTATGCTTAAAGCTGTCAGAGTATTGCAATGCCTCATGGGACTTCTATTTCTACCACAGCTGGAGTGCCAAGGTTAGCCATCACTGCTCTAGGGCCTATGTATTAGTCATCCAAGGTGCGTACGTGCGCTCAATTACTGTCAGCTGCAGAAATCGGGACTTAATGAGCAACGGTTCACAACTGAATGCTGTACAGGCGTCTGACTAGTCGACATGTTAGCGATGTGTCTGTTGCTATGGATATGGATGCCTTAAAGGGGCACTGTGGCTAAATTCTTCTTATATTATCATTTACTATAAAATATGTGCAATTGTAGCAATGTGTAAGACTTGTATTGTGGCTGAATAAAACTCTGCTTCAAAATTGCTTTACCCTAAATCAGTGCTGGAGTCCCGTCGCCAGAGAAAGCTAAGCGACGCTGAACCAGCACATTCCATTCTGCAGGAGGAGGCTGCCTTATCAGTCGTTTCATCTGAAGTTGTAATCTCCCCCTTTGATGTATCAGGAGAGGTTTCACCCAACGTCTAACTGCACATTAGTGCTGTTACAGCTCCTCTGATCTGCCGTACATCTCAGGACAATGACTTACAGCTCTGATGAAAAAAATGCTCCCCGCTGAGGCCCCCCTTCAGAGACACAAGCAGGACACTGGCTACACAGCACTTGCGTGTGCTGAATCAAGACGCTGGAATCCTGTGCATAAGAGAAGCTGGTCTCCATGGCAACTGACAACAAGTGGTGACCCTGCCTGTGCCAGCTTCTCTGAAGGGGGGCCTCAGCGGGGAGCATTTTTTTCATTTTTTTCCCTGTTAGAGTGTTCGCTATCAAAAAAGTCCAGCAAAGTTCATACGTAAATGATGAATGACAGCGCTCCTCTTCTATGGCTTTTTTTGTCTGCAAAAAGTAAACATACTACACATAGTGCATTACTGTATTCAAACATATATGACACTCTCCTCAAGTGAAAAAGTGCAGCACACGTGATTCAAAATCAGTGTAAAAACAAACACCCGGAACTCCAGTATTAATAATTGCTCACCAGATAGTTTCCACCTCACATCCAGGTGGATCTAGCATTTGTTGTCAACCAATGACTAGGCCCCAGGCAATTCCGTCTCAAGTAATAAAAAATGTAATCCAGATTCCATGTAAAAACAAACAATAAAATATTCATAGCGCAACTTGTTATAAACACTGGTATACAGCCTGCGCTATACAGCGCACTTACACAACCCTAGTAGATATGGCGCATATCGAGCCGACAAGCCCAGCGGTTCTCACCCCCTTGTGTGGCGTCGGCTTCCCGTTCCTCCACTGTAGTGTGCCCGCTAGTTCCAATTTGTAAATCCTGGCCGGCCGGGCGAGCACTTCCGCAACCTGGTGACGTCAGTCGCACTTGGCTCCGCCCTACGCGTTTCGTCCTATGGACTCATCAGGGGCCCCCATATTGTGTAAGTGCGCTGTATAGCGCAGGCTGTATACCAGTGTTTATAACAAGTTGCGCTATGAATATTTTATTGTTTGTTTTTACATGGAATCTGGATTAAATTTTTTATTACTTGAGACGGAATTGCCTGGGGCCTAGTCATTGGTTGACAACAAATGCTAGATCCACCTGGATGTGAGGTGGAAACTATCTGGTGAGCGGTTATTAATACTGGAGTTCCGGGTGTAGGTGAAACTCTTTCTTTGATTAATGCTCTACTGCCAAATAGCAGTACTGAACTATTACCACAACTCCAAAAGGAGCATTGACTTACAATCATTAATTGCATAACATAGACTATTACCTAACAGGAAGTGAGTGATTACACTAAATAACTTTGCATATTACAGACCAATCAACACTGGGAATTGTGCAATATAACTGCCTTATTGTTTTTTATATTTTTAAATTTCTTTTTTTGTGTGCAAATTTTTTGCATTTTATTTGCATTTTTATTTATTTTTTATTAAATATTTTATCATTTTTATCTTTTTTATGCAGACACCACTTTCATTGTTTCACTGCAGTGTGCACGAGTGAAACAAATGATTGTTAATTGACTGTAGCATACCATAGATGATCAATTAAAATCTTATCAATTAAATTATATGCATATGCATAACTTTGCAATTTTATTATTGATAATCATATGCTAACCATGTACAATTAAGCTATTTGTTTTTATTGTGCTGGTGTCTGAACATTTTCTTTCCCCATGCAGAGAATCACCAGAAGTCCAAGACAACGCAGCTGAAAGGTGTCTGCACCTTAGTAAAGCTTTTTGTTGTTGTTATTTTAGTTATTTAAATTACATTATTTGCATACATTTACATAGTACACACAGGGGAGTGCTATAGCTACATGATGCTGTGTCAGGTCATAGGTCATACAGCAGGGTCTGGAGTACTGTAGGTAGTCCCAGAAAAACAGGTTGTGTTGTAGGTCTATAGATAGCTCAAACTGAGACACCAACCATCAACTTTACCTTCTGCGTCTTCTGTGTACTCAAGCAAGTTCAGCGGCAGTGATGTGTCACCTCTATGGTCTCTTCTGTAAGACGAGGGCTGTACCACTAGAGATGTGCACGGGGCGGAGCTAAAACATCAATTTACTGTGAAAATACAAGAAAAAAGGACTATCAAAGCTAGCTCAGTAGCATGCAGGAATGGTTGGAATCGTTGTGGTACTTACATCTACAGTAGTAGTACTGATATTGCTGGCTCTGCTCCTGACCAGGATGTGCTGTACTTTGGATTTGGCTGCTTAGTTATTACAGTCATTGCTAATGCCATAACCACTTTCTTATATTCCACAATTCTGAGTTTAACTTGGCCAGTCAATTATAGGTGGCGGTTCCTTCCTTCAAAACACTGTTTGATCCTGTGATCAACAAGAGGCTCTACTGGTCCTAAAACATACCTTTTATTGAGTCACAAAGTAAATAAGACAGGAACGTTTAAAGGGAACCTTAACTGAGAGAGGTATGGATGTTTCCTTTTAAACAATACCAGTTGCCTGGCAGCCCAGCTGATCTCTTTGCATGAAGTAGTGGCTGAATCACACACCTGAAACAAGTATGCAGCTAATCCAGTCTGACTTTAGTCAGAGCACCTGACCTTCATGCTTGTTGAGGGGCTGTGGCTAAAAGCATTAGATGCACAGGATAAGCAGGGGAGTCGGGCAACTGGTATTATTTTAAAAGGAAAAAAACATATCCTTCTCGGTTTAGGTTCCCTTTAAAAACGTGTATTAGCCCTGTACTCCAGTTGCAAATGACTGTGCTGGATCACAATTGGTGCACTATGTTAATTTGCTAAAAACCTGATACAGATATAGCTATATTACAGTTCATAAATATATTACATTGTTATGCAACATGCTTGAGTGCTTTTGTGTCAAGTAATTGCTGTTTATAAATGTTACATATGCAAACTGCTTTAGTCTTTAGTATCCATGCATATAAATGAGGGCTATAACACTGGCAAATGGAGTACAGCTCCAGTAGTTATAGTTTGGGGTTATCTCATTAATATGCAAGGTACTCACACACCGCTTCTTACCCATAGTGTGACAAAATGTACCAAAAAGGCAGCAGCAATAGCCACACATGGGCATACAGTGTTGTTACATATACAGTTCTTTACCCTTTCAGGGGGGCTTTGAAGAAAGTGGGTTTTGCTCATTTAGGCTGTCATGCCATTCTGCCGAGCAGTAATCCTACGGGTGCATTTTTCTGTGCAGTAGCAGCAAATTATTTTGAAATCGAGTCAGTTTTCCCACATTATGAATTATCGGAAAACGCATTTGTACAAATGTATCTTACTCCACTCTCTCACAGACCAGCAAGTTTATTAGACATAAATTATTAAGCTAGCTTTTTCAAATGCTTGTGCAGTTTACTATAATAAGGGGATATTAAACTGTCTGAGCCCTTTTATGTTGTGCCAGTAAACTTGAATTATGGTCCTCTGCTTTGTTCTGTTTACATAATCGCTAATTATTTTCTCATGACATCTATGTTAATTTGTCTAAAAGTGTGATGCCAACTTGAATTGGAAGTTGTTAAGTATTTGTAATTCTGAAAATGACTGCGGAAAGAATCAAACATAAATGAAAGGAATGTCCTTATGTTGGGTAGCTTTTTTTCCCCATTCGTAGGGCAGCTTTCCTCTGGCGCCCCTTCCATGTGCAGCAACCACCCCCCATTCTGTGTGCAGCTCCTCTCTTCCATGTGTAATGTCTATATAAACCAGCCTTATTTCATGCACAGCTAATTGGGCAGCAGATCCCTAATTCCATGTATTGCTCCCTATTTGCAGCCTCCCTTTTCTATTTACAGCCTCTACTTCCATATGCATTAGTACCTCTTCCGTGTACAGCTGACCCCTTAGGCTGGTAGCAGGCCATGAGAGGAATAAGAAAATTTTACTGGTCAGCTTCTCCCCTGAAGGCTACCAGATGGCCCTCATATGGAACCACTTCATGTAATTGTCATGCCCAGAATCAGCGCTACCATGGGGCAACCGGGGTAATTGTGCCAGGGCCCCCAAGGGTTCACCGGCCCTGGCACATGCACTCTTCTCCATATGACTGTAGCTCTATGCACTCCTGTTTTCATCCTCGCAGGGGCACCTTTTTAAAGTGACCCAGTGCATGCTATATGTAAAAACATGAAATCATTATAAAAAATACATGGGAATAAAAATAAATGGGACAAACTTGATGATATATTGTTCCTTTGAAGCAAGAGTGCTTAATGTTTCCCCTTCTCAAATAATAGTATAGTGGATCCAGCATCTTCTTCAGCAACAGCATGATTTAGTCCCCCGTCTCTTCACTTGCAATGTGTTATTCTTACTTCAGTTCACCATTAATATGCTCACTGTACCTTTAAGCTGTCCCATACAGGATCTAATAATTTAATCATCACCAGAGTCCCCCTGAAAACCATGGGAAGCAGAGCCTTCTGTCGTGCTCTTAACCTTTGGAACGCCTTACCAGGACAGGACAGCACTACCCTTGGATATGTTTAAATCCAGATTGAAAGGCCACCTGTATGGTGTAACATTTATAGACATGCAGCTTTTCCCTCCGTGACATAAGCCACCCTGCCACTAACTACTAAACTGAAACATAACATGTGCTTTAAGTATTATGGGGGAAAGAGTGCTTTAAAATGTTCTTTTATTGTTCTCAATGTTGACTAAAGTCAGTTCTTGGATTCATTTCTAAAGTCTGAAAAGTTCTTATATAATGTTGAGAGGTTGAGTTTATTTTGATCTGGGGAAATCTATGTCTCAAACACAGAATGTCCTGCAAACAGAAATATATCATTAAGAATTGCCCTGGAGTGATGTTTTATTTGCACATAAAGAAGAAAGCGTGTTTTGGCAGGTAGAACTTATCCCTGATCTCATCAAGGAGCACAGCTTTCTCTCAGCTAAAGTTATTACTCGTCTCAACACATTTGCCTTTTGATTTCTTTTAACCTTGATGCAATAGGTTGCATGATGAGAGACAGTAGAGTAAAGAAATCAACCTGGTCTTGACCTGGATTTAGCAATTATAGGTCAACTTATTAGTGGTATTACAGCCACAAATAAGCACAATGTTTCGGCAAGCAGGCTTTTGTCAAGTGCTAACTCATTCAGTGACATCATTATATAACTATGACATTAGCACTAACCCCCCCCCCCCCAGGGGAGGGGGCACAACCTTAAAGTGGTAGCCAAGGAACAGAAAACCAATCATGAGAAACATTTCAAATTAAAGGCCTCATTCAATCATTTAGGAGTAAATTTAATTAACTTATCTATCCACTGACTCTCCCTTCTCAGGAGGGCAATTTCAAAGTCCAAGACTTCGTTCACTGATACTTTCTCCAGTACGCACCATCATAAGTCTCTTACTACATGCTGACACTCTAAAAAGTGTTGCCCTAAAGTGGAAATTAATTTTTTTCCTGTTTACATTTGTACTGGTGTCTGACTGTTTTTACTTATACAGCCTTATGCTAGTGCAGTGTTTATTTAACCTGGTTCGAACATGTCAAGAGGTCTGGCCAATGCAATACATCATGCAGGGACATTTTAAATAATACAATTGATTGTAATTTTTGTCCCTGTCATCGGGTGGATCACATGGTCCCCTTTGAGTATGCTTGAACAGTTTTGTAAGCTCAAATAAGGAAATGTGCTTATTTTCTTTGGTAAAAGCGTGCCTGCGCGTTGTTGCTCCGTCATCAACAAACATATGGATCGAATAAGGTGAGGCAAACTCAGGCCTCAGCACAAGTAGATGATGTTAAATGAATCGGATAACTAACTAGGGATGCTCCTCTGACCTGCTCATTTAGTAGCAATGGTCTCAAGTAAGACAGATGTTGTGTGTGTAACAGTCCTTAGAGAACAATTACAAGATCTAATGAAAACTATTACATGTAATAATAAACTATTGAATTTCAACCTGTCCAAATTTCACTTAATTTCAGCCTTTTATTAAATGTCATAAATCAAACTAGCCAGGTTGGGACTGTTTGAGTTAAAATTGGACGGATAATAATTTGCTGGGCTTTAGTTTTAATTATATAGTATAGATTAGAATAGTGTGCTCATGTGTACAATGACTGATCTGGCCCTTCACCTATGTGACGATTACTAGCAGCACATTACTGCTAGACTGTGAAAGGGAGAGGTACCCTGTAAGGATGAGCTAGCATACTTTTGCAAGTAGTGTACCCACTCATGTTCAAGGAGGGGGCCGCGGCAGAGAGGGTTAAAGTGTACCCAAGCTGAAGCTCGGGTCAAAAAGTAAATACCTAAGAAGAGGGAAGAATCTAGATCCTATAGAGGCATCCCACGCTGTCCTCCGGTCACCGAGCATGGACCCTATGAAGATCACCAGCAAGAACTTGTCGGTAATCACATTGGGTCCATGCTCCTCTTCAGGCACGAGCATGGCCATACTTCACCGGCGCAAGTACAACCATGCCTGTACAGTAAGCTAAAGCTTACTATATTTAATTAAGCTAACCTAATTTACACATTTCTAAGGTACAATTGACAGATAAATACACAATACGGCCTGGTTCACACATTAATCTGCACATTTCTAGTCCAGTACTGTACTGGCCTGTCCTGTCTTTGTTGTTGTAGTATTTCTTTCTTGTAGGTTTCTATCAATTTTACACAACTGGACCTGAATGCACACCTTTTATGTGTGTGAACACCACCCATAACAATAAATACAACACTGAGAGGACTGGACCGGAAATGTACAGATTTATGTGTGAATACAGCCATAGCAACACATACAAAACTGACAAGACTGGACCGGACTGGAAGTGTACACCTTTTTTGTGTGAATACAGCCATAGGAATGCATGTACTGTCCACCACTAGGCTTTGCTGCTATACTGCTGTAATTACCTTGCATTGGAGCAACAATTGGAAACTGTGTTAATACCTACAAATGTCATATGAATGCTTATGGCTACAGGTGTGGGGCAATATTGTTGGTGGGTGATTGCACAGGATAACACCTTTACAAGTGCCCACAAGAGCTGTTATTGAGCTTTTGACAAGGTACCAGACAGCCAGTTGACACTACTTGTGTGCATGTGTAATTGTTGGTGGCTGAGCTGAGTTGGCTGAAAAATGGTAGTACCACCACTACCTAACTGACTGAAGTGGCACTTAAGACTTATTTCCATTATATCCATTATATTGAATTTTTCTGGTCAGAGAACTTACTGACCAATTATTTTTTTTTATTGTATATATATATATTTTTTTTTCTTACAAAAATAAATTATGTGTACCTATCGGGGAGTGTGAGAGGTATGAGGCTAATTTTAAAAGTAAAAAAATGTCATTATCTGGAAATTTTTATTTCCAGATGTATTTTTACTATTTGGCCACAAGATGTCCTCGCAGCTCACTTCTAAATGCGTAGTATTACTACTCAATATGGAAATGATGCGAAGATGAGACAGTAGGTGCTTTGTGAAAGATGGAGCCTTCTCTTTGACGGTGTCGGTCTTTCATACGGGCACTTAGATCAATGAATGGGAACTTTGTTCCCATTCATTGATTTCCGGGCTAACGGAAGGCAGTGGGAGCGTGCACGCCCCAGGCAACGGCAGCAGTGTAGCCTATCTGGACGGAGATATCCGTCCAGATAGGATTAAGTGGTTAATGCTAGTCTAGCTGGACATTGTGATGGAGATATATTAAAAAATATTATCAACCTAGCTAAACTGAAGTTTCAGTTTTGGGTAGAGATTGTCTTAAAGAAAATAGTCACTTAATTGAATTAAATTAAATTCCCAAAAAGCTTGTAAATTTCCAAAGAACTTTGACTCTTTTGAAAAAACACAGTAAAGTTGATAGGATCAAAAAGTACTGCTATAAATAATAAATGACTTTACCTTCCAGTATTGTGAAATGGTTTAATTATAGATCCCTCAATTAGATTAGCTGTATTACATTCAGTAATTAAAACTGTATCAAACAGGCAGCTTTCAAAAGAACAAACGCTAGCATCTTCTGAAATGTATCGCTTAATTACTTAGGACAGAGTGTTTTCTAAATTTTAACAACCATATAATGAACAATGATAAGTGTGGCAAAAAACAGAATTGTAGTCTTCTTTTCCAGACCATGGAATTTATATGTGCATATGCACACCTGTTACAGGGTGCTACTCCACATACACCTCTGCATTACATTGCTATGTTTTGTACTTCTGACAGTTTAGGCTTATTTTACTGGTAATTTTGTCCAAATTTACTAAAATTTTTCTAAGCTGAAGAACGTCAAAACTAAAGCTGACCATACACTATGCAGCTACATTTTGGATTGGCAATGCGATCAGCATCATCAAGAAGCAAATTTGTGGTTCTGTACTTTAATTGTAATGTCAATAGCAAACACAGACATCCACTACAATTTTTGCCTAATTAGACGTTTTTTGTCTAATCTAATGTCTAATCGGTCAAATAAATTGTGCATTGTATGGCTACCTTATGGATCTGGAAAGACTTGCTAGATTTTATTAAAATTTTCCGATAGATGGCAAATATTTGCGGGCCTGACTTGGATAATGTTTGGACTTAGCAAAAGTTGCACATGCCAGCAGAGAGAACTAGACAAAAAAATAAAGTCATGGTGTATAGACTGCAATAGCACAATCTTTATTTCAATAACTCAATTTAATTAACCTACATTATGGTTCTATGTGACATGAGGGTACTTTACTTAAGCTTATATAGTCCTATATGACATGGGGGTAGAGGGTGCACATTTTTGTCTCCTATTAACAGAAAGTTTTAATAAATCCAGACAAAGTTTACAACAGGAATTTTGTTTTAATATTCCACACCTTGGGAGTATTTTAGTAAATTAGGCTCAGTTTATTGGGAACAAAACAACTTATGCCTGTAGGGTTGGCATTTTGAAAGAGATATTATGGAGCAATGTTCTTCACTTGCAGTTAAATTACATAGTTAAATTTAACCCTCCTATGGCATACATAGCATTTCCAAAAGACCTCTATTCTATTCTGCTACACGTGGAATTTGTTTGTGATTGCTTTGAGTTCAGTGGATGACTGGCGCTGAGTCCATGCCTTATGCCTGTATGCTAGCACTACATTCTGCTGTTTTGCAGTAAAGGCAGCCATACGATCCCTCTCTGATCAGATTCGATCAGAGAGGGATCTATCTGTTGGTCGATCTGATGGCAGATCGACCAGTGTATGGCCACCTTTTGGAGGAAAACAATGGGTTTGGCTAAGATGATCCAGCAGACCTATCTCTCGGTGACATATTGGCGCAGATGCTAGATTCTCAGCAGAGATGCCTTTAACCAGTCGCCTTGGTGGAAAACCATCTGCCGTGTCTATGGGGCTTAAAGGCTTGTGTGCACAACATTTATTTGTAGGTTTCAGACACAATTCTGATGCATTGTGACTGCACCTAAAGGAAGAGTTGGTATTGTTAAAGACATCTTACAGAGAAGTGTTCACCTGCAATTAAAGTGGCCTGAAACTCAGCATTTCTTTTTTTTTGCTCTAAAAGATTATTTACAGCCTTAAACCTACTATCGCAAAGAAAATCTGTAGCAGAACAGCTGTTACGGAACAATAAACAGGTATTGCAATGGATGACCACAGTTTGCAGAAACACTGATACTGAGACAGGAATGTGCAAAAAGGTGTTTTATTAAGGACCAAATCATGCAAATAACATACAACCATATGCAAACAATATATACAGTGAATCTCCCGCAAACCAAACAAAACAGTGTGCACACATATAACCAAGACCCTGACTATCTATCTATCTACAAACGGCATGCAGGAGATATATATGTACAAGCAAATATATATGTATATATACAATAACGCGGTATCAAAGGGAGCAGGCAAAGACAGGTCAAAACGGAATAACAGAGTCAGCAACGGGTAATCAGATACAAGCAAGGTACAAAGGAATAGACAGAAGCAGAGTCAGGACTAGCAGAGGTTCAGCAGCAGGTAATCAGATCACAGAGCAGGTACAGGAAACCAGGTATCAAACAACAGAGGTGACCAGAGACTCAGACCTGTAGAAAGGAAGTTCTGGCAATGACTTGCAGGAAGAGGCAGACTTATATAGTCCATGTAACAGGAAGCATCTGGTGGTAATTGCTCAGAGACACATTAGAGGCCTCTGCAGGCCATACAAAGAACTGCAAGTCCTTAAATGTAATGATAAGCCACCTGCTGGTGGATAGTGGAAGTCCAGGGCAGTCCAACTCAATACCACCACCAGCAGGCAGGAGATGATACAATATGAATCGTAACAGTACCCCCCCCCCCCTGAAGGAGCGGCCTCAGGACGCTCCACAGTGTCTTTAGAAAATGTCCACCAGGGTCCCACAAGAGGGCAGACAACCCAAACATTGGCCAGGTGGGTCGCAGAGGCCAAGCTTGGGAGGGCAGGGAGGGAAAACACTTTGAAAACTTGGTCTTTGGATGTTGTAACATAAGCTGTAAATGTCCAGGCAGGATGGCAAGTTGGATAAAAGACTGTACAACATCAGGCAGGACCCAGAAAGCAGCAACAAATACAGGAGGCAGTAAAAGGCAAACCTGGGTGGGCAGGGAGGGAAATAATGCCAACCAAATCCAGACCAGCATCTTTTGGACAGAGAGCAATGTAGAAAACAGGATCTCAGGAAACTGGAGGATATCAGACAAGGTATCAGGCTGGACCGGAGACTGGCAGGCATAAGGCTTGGCAGGAGACTGGACAGGAACATTAGGCTGAGCAGGAGACTGACAGGTATCATCAGGCTTGACAGGAAACTGGACAGAATCATCAGGCTGAGCAGAAGGCTGGACAGGATCATCAGGCTGAGCAGAAGGCTGGACAGGATCATCAGGCTGAGCAGAAGGCTGGACAGGATCATCAGGCTGAGCAGAAGGCTGGACAGGATCATCAGGCTGAGCAGGAGGCTGGAGAGGATCAGGCTGAACGGGAAACTGGCAGGCACCAACAGGCTTGACAGGAGATTGGCAGGCATCATCAGGCTGAGCAGGAAACTGGACAGGAACAGGCTGAACAGCAGACTGGACAGGATCATCAGTCTTGGCAGGAAAATGAGCAAGATCAGGCTGAACAGGAGACTGGCAGGCACCAACAGGCTTGGCAGGAAACTGGCATGCATCATCAGGCTGAGGAGGAGACTGGACAGGATCAGAGTGGACAACAGGTTGGCAGGTCTCAGACAGAGCAGGAAACTGGCAGACATCAGCCGCTGCAGCAGGCTTGGTACCAACAGGGCAGACAGCAGTCTTGGAAGCATCAGGAGCATTGATAACAGGAGTCTCTAGTGGCTGGGCAACAGCAAAAGACTGTGAAGGCTGGGCAGCAGCAAAAGTCTGTGAAGGCTGGGCAGCAGCAGAAATCTGTGAAGGCTGGGCAGCAGCAGAAATCTGTGAAGGCTGGGCAGCAGCAGAAATCTGTGGAGGCTGGGCAGCAGCAGAAATCTGTGGAGGCTGGGCAGCAGCAGACGTCTGTGGAGGCTGGGCAGCAGCAGACGTCTGTGGAGGCTGGGCAGCAGCAGACGTCTGTGGAGGCTGGGCAGCAGCAGACGTCTGTGGAGGCTGGGCAGCAGCAGACGTCTGTGGAGGCTGGGCAGCAGCAGACGTCTGTGGAGGCTGGGCAGCAGCAGACGTCTGTGGAGGCTGGGCAGCAGCAGTCGTCTGTGGAGGCTGGGCAGCAGCAGAAATCAGTGGAGGCTGGGCAGCAGCAGAAGTCTGTGGAGGCTGGGCAGCAGCAGAAGTCTGTGGAGGCTGGGCAGCAGCAGAAGTCTGTGGAGGCTGGGCAGCAGCAAAAGTCTGTGGAGGCTGGGCAGCAGCAAAAGTCTGTGGAGGCTGGGCAGCAGCAAAAGTCTGTGGAGGCTGGGCAGCAGCAAAAGTCTGTGGAGGCTGGGCAGCAGCAAAAGTCTGTGGAGGCTGGGCAGCAGCAAAAGTCTGTGGAGGCTGGGCAGCAGCAAAAGTCTGTGGAGGCTGGGCAGCAGCAAAAGTCTGTGGAGGCTGGGCAGCAGCAAAAGTCTGTGGAGGCTGGGCAGCAGCAAAAGTCTGTGGAGGCTGGGCAGCAGCAAAAGTCTGTGGAGGCTGGGCAGCAGCAAAAGTCTGTGGAGGCTGGGCAGCAGCAAAAGTCTGTGGAGGCTGGGCAGCAGCAAAAGTCTGTGGAGGCTGGGCAGCAGCAAAAGTCTGTGGAGGCTGGGCAGCAGCAAAAGTCTGTGGAGGCTGGGCAGCAGCAAAAGTCTGTGGAGGCTGGGCAGCAGCAAAAGTCTGTGGAGGCTGGGCAGCAGCAAAAGTCTGTGGAGGCTGGGCAGCAGCAAAAGTCTGTGGAGGCTGGGCAGCAGCAAAAGTCTGTGGAGGCTGGGCAGCAGCAAAAGTCTGTGGAGGCTGGGCAGCAGCAAAAGTCTGTGGAGGCTGGGCAGCAGCAAAAGTCTGTGGAGGCTGGGCAGCAGCAAAAGTCTGTGGAGGCTGGGCAGCAGCAAAAGTCTGTGGAGGCTGGGCAGCAGCAAAAGTCTGTGGAGGCTGGGCAGCAGCAAAAGTCTGTGGAGGCTGGGCAGCAGCAAAAGTCTGTGGAGGCTGGGCAGCAGCAAAAGTCTGTGGAGGCTGGGCAGCAGCAAAAGTCTGTGGAGGCTGGGCAGCAGCAAAAGTCTGTGGAGGCTGGGCAGCAGCAAAAGTCTGTGGAGGCTGGGCAGCAGCAAAAGTCTGTGGAGGCTGGGCAGCAGCAAAAGTCTGTGGAGGCTGGGCAGCAGCAAAAGTCTGTGGAGGCTGGGCAGCAGCAAAAGTCTGTGGAGGCTGGGCAGCAGCAAAAGTCTGTGGAGGCTGGGCAGCAGCAAAAGTCTGTGGAGGCTGGGCAGCAGCAAAAGTCTGTGGAGGCTGGGCAGCAGCAAAAGTCTGTGGAGGCTGGGCAGCAGCAAAAGTCTGTGGAGGCTGGGCAGCAGCAAAAGTCTGTGGAGGCTGGGCAGCAGCAAAAGTCTGTGGAGGCTGGGCAGCAGCAAAAGTCTGTGGAGGCTGGGCAGCAGCAAAAGTCTGTGGAGGCTGGGCAGCAGCAAAAGTCTGTGGAGGCTGGGCAGCAGCAAAAGTCTGTGGAGGCTGGGCAGCAGCAAAAGTCTGTGGAGGCTGGGCAGCAGCAAAAGTCTGTGGAGGCTGGGCAGCAGCAAAAGTCTGTGGTGGCTGGGCAGCAGATTGCATTACATCAGGTGAAACAGAAGGCAGGAAAACTTCAGGCAGGTTAACAGGTTGGGAAACTTCAGACAGGGCAACAGGCTCAGTAGTTTCAGGCAGGGCAACATCCTGCATAACTTCATGGATCTGGACCTTTGGCTTAGTACTTGGCTGGGCCGTTGGCTGAGCGCATGGCTGAACCGTTGGCTGAGCGCTTGACTGGACCTTTGGCTGAGACCCTGATATAGTTTGTGCGAGTTGGCACTGAGCCTGTGCGGACTGGGCCTGTGCGAGCTGGAACTGAAACTGAGTGGGCAGGATACTAGATTGAAATTCTGTAGGCTGTATGCAGTTTTCTGCAGACTGGATGCAAAACTCTCCAGACTGTGAGCAGGATTCTGCAGGTTGACTAGAAGTCTCTGCAGACTGGAAGCAATATTCTGCAGACTGGGAACATAGTTCTGCAGACTGGATGCAAAGCTCTGCAGACTGTGAGCAGGATTCTGCAGGCTGTTTTGAAGTCTCTGTAGGTTGGAAGTGAGGTTCTGCAGACTGAGCACAAGGCTCTGCAGATCGAGGCAAAGTCTCTGCAGGCTGAAGGCAAGGCTCTGCAGATGAAGACAGAGTCTCTGCAGGCTGGAAGCAATATCCTGCAGACAAACACACGGCTGGACTGGATTCTGGAGCATACCAAGTCTGCAAGAGCTGTGAGAGGAAGGCAAGAGTTTGTATAACAGGTGTCACCGAAACATTAACCGGAGGCTGCAACAGACAGGAGTTGGATGGAGGCTGCACAGGAGGTAAGATGACTGGAGGCTGCACAAGAGGTAAGATGACTGGAGGCTGCACAAGAGGTGAGATGACTGGAGGCTGCACAAGAGGTGAGGATGACTGGAGGCTGCACAAGAGGTGAGATGACTGGAGGCTGCACAAGAGGTGAGATGACTGGAGGCTGCACAAGAGGTGAGATGACTGGAGGCTGCACAAGAGGTGAGATGACTGGAGGCTGCACAGGAGGTGAGATGACTGGAGGCTGCACAGGAGGTGAGATGACTGGAGGCTGCACAGGAGGTGAGATGACTGGAGGCTGCACAGGAGGTGAGATGACTGGAGGCTGCACAGGAGGTGAGATGACTGGAGGCTGCACAGGAGGTGAGATGACTGGAGTAATAGAAGCCGTTGGAGAATATTTGCGTCTGGACTTTGAGACCATTCTGGAAACTGGAGCAACAGCAGGTTCTCTTGATGAGGCTGGATACTGCCAGGACCAAGGTGTGGACCTGATAGCGGTTTGCAAAGGTGCTGATTTGATATGTTTTTTAACTATGGTAGGTTCTGAGTTCTGGACACAGGAGGAGGTAGATGAAAAATGAGCAGGAGACAGAGAGTGGGAACGGAAAGAAAGGATTTCATTCCAAGCAGCAATCAGAGCAACAGCTGATCCGTGCTTACAAAGCTTATGTGTCAACAAAGACTCAGTTGCCCGTATACTGGCGGATACAAACGCTTCACTTTTTTCAGAATACCATTCACAAAATCCTTTCATATCTCTTTTCAAAAAATCAAACAAATGGTCAATCTGATCAGAGTTAAACAAAAAATCCAAACGTTCTTTTCTGGAAGACTGACATTTAGGTACTTTAGCTGCAGAGGACTGAGGGTTCTGAACTAGATGAGAGGTAGCCAGAGGGTTAACAGGGGATTTGCATAATGACAGGATTTCACAATATGCATCAATCAGGGCATGAGCTGACTCAGGCTTACATCTTCTTTCAGACAATAGACTCTCAACCGCACATTTACATCCAGAAACAAATGCAAAGTTTTGCTTAAAGTAAAAGTCAAAAAATGCTTTTCTGTCTGTTTTCAAATAAATATGGTACATGTTAACTTGTTCGGAAGTAAAGTCAACCTGGACAGGATTTATAACAGGTAAGGCAGGAGCTGTGGAACCTGCAGAGATAATTTTCTGCCATGCATTTAGCAAAAGAGAGGCTTTCCCATACTTGCATATTCCCTTAGTAATCAGGGACTGGAGGGAATCAATGCAAGCCTGCACGCTCTGTTTATCTTTGCCTGAGTAGTAATCAAGAAAACATTCCCTGTCATCCTCAAACAAATTAATTAGAGCTTCTATGGCATAGTTGTCAAAAAGTGGTTCATAATCGCTGACTATACTTCTGTCATAATCCGGTTGCAAACAAACATTTGTTATTTTGGGGTGTACAAGGTCATTCCAGATCCTGGCTAAATTTTTAATATCTTGGGTGCTAAAGATCCCCAATTTAACATAACTATAGGCCTGGAAAATTAGCTGCTGTAGTTCAGCCTTAGAAAAACCAGCAAATTCAGCACGACATTCAATCTCTTCTTCATCAGCCAGCAAAACATAATAGTACATTTGTTGCGGATCCATTTTTGGACACAACAGGTATCAGTGCACAGTATGTCTGCAGTGGTCAGTATAATGGCCAGAACTTACTGTTACGGAACAATAAACAGGTATTGCAATGGATGACCACAGTTTGCAGAAACACTGATACTGAGACAGGAATGTGCAAAAATGTGTTTTATTAAGGACCAAATCATGCAAATAACATACAACCATATGCAAACAATATATACAGTGAATCTCCCGCAAACCAAACAAAAACAGTGTGCACACATATAACCAAGACCCTGACTATCTATCTATCTACAAACGGCATGCAGGAGATATATATGTACAAGCAAATATATATATACACAATAACGCGGTATCAAAGGGAGCAGGCAAAGACAGGTCAAAACGGAATAACAGAGTCAGCAACGGGTAATCAGATACAAGCAAGGTACAAAGGAATAGACAGAAGCAGAGTCAGGACTAGCAGAGGTTCAGCAGCAGGTAATCAGATCACAGAGCAGGTACAGGAAACCAGGTATCAAACAACAGAGGTGACCAGAGACTCAGACCTGTAGAAAGGAAGTTCTGGCAATGACTTGCAGGAAGAGGCAGACTTATATAGTCCATGTAACAGGAAGCATCTGGTGGTAATTGCTCAGAGACACATTAGAGGCCTCTGCAGGCCATACAAAGAACTGCAAGTCCTTAAATGTAATGATAAGCCACCTGCTGGTGGATAGTGGAAGTCCAGGGCAGTCCAACTCAATACCACCACCAGCAGGCAGGAGATGATACAATATGAATCGTAACAACAGCATTCAAACAGTTAAACACAGCACTTTGTGCTGTGTGGCAAGCTCCTTCAGCTTGTGATCTGCATCAGCAGAGGTGGTAACATTATCTTTTTGTTTACATTCTTTTCTTCCAATTAGTTACTGTATAGTCAGCCACGTGGTGTCATGGAACTGTACTGAGCTGACATGCAGAGACAGATGAAACATTTTCACTAGATAGCTGCTGTATTTCTATGTTAAAAATTATGAATACAATTCAATGGCAGCCTTCACAGCAGATACATTGTACTTTGGGACCTGGTAATTTGTAAACAGGGAATATTACCTGTGCACAAAAGCAAATATGGTAACTGAATGGGTAAATAACACGTAGGAAATAAATTTTTATTGAATGTTATATCAGAGTTTTATTCCACTTTAAATTACTTACATAAATAGTTCCTGATTTCTTTGAAGTGAGTGTTAAGTTGAAACGCAAATGAGAAATTCTGGATGTGGAAATTTGTGTTCAGCTCTGCGTAAAAAAAAAAATAATGCAAATGACTTTTGTTTCACTAATGCTGTGCAAGCGAGCCTTAAAAGTAACCTAGGGAGCTCACTGGAGATCACTTTAAAGATCTTGAATCTATGATTCTGACTGAGTGAAATGGAGAAAGTCTGCTGTACTTGGAAAGGGCTGCTGTACATGGATATTTTGTGTGTGTTTGAATTGTGATTCTGAAGCAATGTAAACAGTGTTAACCGACACCTAAAATCAGTGCTGGGCCGAAATTACGCATTAGCGTAATTACGCATCGTAATTCACTACAAATGCACCGTAAGCGTTACGTGTAAGGTTACGGTATTACGCGTAATTAATTACGCGTAGACCGTAGGGTTACGTTTTACGTGTAACAAATTACGCGTAAGACAGTAAACTCCCATTGAAATTACACAGTCTGCCGTAATCGCGTAATATTACGCTCCCGTATAATATAAAAAGCCGCCGACTTTAAGGGTTAATAGCAAAGCCCCCTTAGGTGCTAAGAGCCTCAAATTTGGAGAATATATTAAAGAGATCAGAAGGAATAAGAGGAAAATTTTTTTTTTCAAAAAGACCTTATAGTTTTTGAGAAAATCGATGTTAAAGTTTCAAAGGAAAAATATATACATTTAAAAACCCGCCGACTTTAACGGTTAATAGCAAAGCCTGCTTAAAATTTAGGAACACCAAATTCACAGGGTATATTAAGGGGATCAGTGGGAATAAGAGGAAAATTTTTTTTTTCAAAAAGACCTTATAGTTTTTGAGAAAATCGATTTTTAAGTTTCAAGGGCGAAAATGTCTTTTAAATGCGGAAAATGTCAGGTTTTTTTTTGCACAGGTAACAATAGTGTTTTATTTTCATAGATTCCCCCAAGTGGGAAGAGTTTTACTTACTTCGTTCTGAGTGTGGGAAATATTAAAAAAAAACGACGTGGGGCCCCCCCTCCCAGACCTCTTTAACCCCTTGTCCCCCATGCAGACTGGGATAGCCAGAATGCGGAGCACCGGCCGCGTGGGGCTCCGCACCCTGACTATACCAGCCCGCATGGTCCATGGATTGGGGGGTCTCGGAAGGGGAGGGGCAGCCAAGCTTTCCCCTCCCCCTCCGAGCCCTTGTCCAATCCAAGGACAAGGGGCTCTTCTCCACCTCCGATGGGCGGTGGAGGTGGAGGCCGCGATTTCCTGGGGAGGGGTTCATGGTGGCATCTGGGAGTCCCCTTTAAAAAGGGGTCCCCCAGATGCCCACCCCCCTCCCAGGAGAAATGAGTATAGAGGTACTTGTACCCCTTACCCATTTCCTTTAAGAGTTAAAAGTAAATAAACACACAAACACATAGAAAAAGTATTTTAATTGAACAAAAAACATAACCACGAAAAAAGTCCTTTAATATTCTTAATTAACCATTAATACTTACCTGTCCCTTTAAAAGCCAGTTCCCACGCAATATCCTCGGAAATGTACTAATCAGTTACAATGTAACAAAGTTTTTACAATGTAACAACTTTGTTACTTTGTAACACCACCGCACCCGACGTCACTCGCCGCTCACCCGCCGGCCGCCGCATACACGCTAGTCCCCGCCGGCTCCCGCCGTCCACTCCGCCCACACCTGTCACTCATATACATGCTGGCACCCATGGGTGCCAGCATGTATGTAGGTGACATGTGGGAGAGGCGGGGAGGGCAGCGGAGCCGGCGGGGACTTAGCGTCCCTTCACCCGACAGAGCTCTGAGCTATATTAGCTCAGAGCTCTCGAAAGCATCTTTGTATTTGGGCTCCAAGGAGCCCCATTGGTCCTTAGCAGACCAATGGGGTTCCTTCAAATCGCATTACGCATTAATTGCTAGTAGGATTTTACGCGTAAGCCTATAACGTAATAACCTGAATTATGGTATACTTACGCGTAATTGCGTAAGTGCTATGCGTAATTATAGACATGTACCGAAATTGAATGTCTATGCCGTAAGCGTAATTTCGTAATGCGTAATAGCGTAAAATTACGCGTAATGATCCGTAAGCGTAGCTTTCTCCATTACGACCAGCACTGCCTAAAATACCAGTATCGTGTTTTGCTTGCATTGGGTTTTTCCAAATGTGGCCTGTTCCATTCTGCTGTGTTTGCAGTTTGTTCCTGATTGCTGGTTGGCTGGAAGGCTAAGCAAACACAAGACAAACATTTCTCAAACACATTCTAAGTAACACATCATTTTCTCCACTTTCTCATTGAAAAGCTTGTATTCACCTTACTTGTTCAGCCAAAGGATAGATTCACTAGTGTAAACATGCTGCCTCCCAAAGACAGTGTCCACCTACAGCAGAATACCTAACCTGCTTTATGACAGAAATGGTCGTCCAGTGGGATGATCCACCTGCTCTCCATCTTCACTCTCTTGGAGGTTTTAGAAGAGCCTTATGCTAGGTACACACCATACAATTTTGTGTTAGATAGATGGTTTGATAATTTACGATATTATTTCAGATTGTTTTTCTGGTCAATTTCTCATAGAAGTGAATGGAAATTGATAAGAAAAGATAAGAGAATCAAGCGGACAGAAAATCAACCGAAAAAATGCATCGTATGTACCTAACATAAGTGATAATCTTTCCTATATAAAGCTGAAAAGAAAGAGTAGTGGTGATGTTGGGAGGGAACCTTCCATTTGGTAAAGGTGTTTTGAGGTAGCTTATATGAGAAGAATATCAGATTTGTATCTTGCTATATGCATGTACTGTTAGCGAGAAAGTAGAATTCATTGGCTGCAATGAAACACAAATCTATCATTTTCTCTGCTTACCATCTGTATGCTATATTCCTGTAGCGTTTGCTGACTGTTGTCAGTCCTCGCATCTCACTAGAAAAGATGCTGGCTGTGCCCAAAGAACCTTGTGGAGATCTGCACATATGGCAGAGTAAATAAATGGATAGTATGTCACAATGATAAATCACCCCATTTAATTATTTAATAGCGCTGTAGATGTGGGGATTGAAAACGGATTCACAAGGCCCTAGAAAATTGCTAAGACTATACTGCATTTATAAGTTAGAATGCCAAATATCACTGATTTATGTTGTGTGTTCCCCCTACACTGTAATGCACAGCGGTACAGCACTGTTCATGCTTAAACATGGTGGTCTCCTATGCTATTCCCATGTCTTAGTATGAATCACAGTAAACCAATGTACAAATTATATGTGGGAAGTGTTTTGTGCAACTGAAAACCATATTACCTAGGCAACACTAAGGGCCTGTTTCCACTACACGCAGATTGGATGCAGAAAAAATGACTCCAATGAATGTCTATGGGCCTGTTTCCACTAAACGCGATTTTTTCTGATGCAGATTTTCCCATAGGCATTCATTGGAGTCACTTTTTCTGCATCCATTCTGCATCCAATCTGCGTGTAGTGGAAACAGGCCCTGACCTGGTGGACCACAATTGTCCATGCCATAGGTGGCTATGAGAGATATTTCTGGAAACTGCACACCTGTGGAGCCTCTTTGGTCCTGCCCTCTTACCACCGTCTATTCCATATTGCAGTAGATTTTTATGTGTAGGCTCCATTGTAAGCTAAATTCGACACACACAAGCAATAGAACACAGCAATACATGCATGCAGCTACATTTAAGTCGTCAGCAGGTGCTCGTCAGCCAATCAGGATGCACTGTCATACACCCTTTACCTGCCATACCACATCTAGCAGCCATTAGCATTCAGGTGGGAGGCTTCAGTTGGACGCAAATCGCAAGATTGCGTCGCTAGCAGGACCGCCCCGTGCAGGCATTCCTCCCACAGGGGTCCCTCCCTAACCGCTCACCTGTCTGCCATGTCCTAGAGCTGAAAAAAAACGTTTAAAAACACACGATTGGTTCGCACGATGGCCAGGGGCCCCGGACCTCTGGCCATCGTGCGAACCAATCGTGTGTTTTTAGGCTCCATTGTAACACTTTGTATTGTGTATCGCCCTTCTGGCTGCCTGAGTATGGGAGTGCTGTCTTGCAAAACGCACATCAGGAATTGGCTGTGAAGGTTTTGAATTGTTTGAAAATCTACCTTTAGAATGATTATGTATTTTTATCTATTGCAATTCTTAGGCATCGTTCACAAAGGCAGCTGAACTGTGTCTGAGCTGCCAATAAGTGAGCGCCTTCCGGTAGCAACTTAATGCAGCCGAGTGCCAGCATTTACAACTACACTTGTGTCAGCGTTTAACACACTCTGTGGTTACACAGCGGCATAAAACCTCCTCATGATACTTCTTGGTTCAGTGGCTGTGCTTAGAAATGCATGCAGAGGACAGATGCCACCCCACTACCTGTGCCAAGCACACAGGGGCACCGCCTGTCAGCTGCCCATCTGAAAGAGACCTTGTATATTTTACAAGGGGGATTCTGACTCTTAAAGAGGAACTCCAGTGAAAATAATGTAATAAAAAAAAGGGCTTCATTTTTACAATAATTATGTATAAATGATTTAGTCAGTGTTTGCCCATTGTAAAATCAGTTAAATCCTTGATTTACATTCTGACATTTATCACATGGTGACATTTTTATTGCTGGCAGGTGATGTAGCTGCTGCTTGCTTTTTTGGCAGTTGTAAACAGCTGTAAACAGCTATTTCCCACAATGCATCAAGGTTCACAGACAGGAAACTGCCAGGACCATGGTCCTCAGAGTTTCTTGTGGGAGGGGTTTCACCACAATATCAGCCATACAGCGCCCCCTGATGATCTGTTTGCCATTTGTGAAAAGGAATAGATTTCTCATGTAAAAGAGGGCATCGGCTACTGATTGGGATGAAGTTCAATTCTTGGTCACGGTTTCTCTTTAAATGTTATTCAGATCTATTGGATACACTCAGACAACCCAGGCTTTGCTCCATCTGAAAATTATTCCAGTTCTTTTTATGTAGAGGTTTATATCCCATTTTATACTTTTAATTATTAACACGATGAATTAATAAAAGTATACATTTTTAAGAGCACAGTTGTTAGAAAAAATGTCAGCTCTGTTTATCTACTGTAGTTGTACAATATATGAAAACCTTGAAGTTCTCTACTATTCTCTGTCTCTTTGGTGTATTTTTTTTTAACTGTAATTGATTGGGATGAGAGGTGATCCTTTGATGTGTGCAGCCTACAGTAGTTTGCATTGTTGTGTGTGTCTAATGGACAGTGAGAAAAGTCTGTCCTTTTCTCACTGTCTATTAGACTGCTTCTTAGATACAGTATACTGAAAACCAGGTTGGGCAAAAGTCTATCGCTGTAACTCTCACTGAGACAGTTCTAAGGTATGTCCAGTACCAAAGTGAGCCTGTGTCCAACCATTTATGGAGTGAGATTCGGGGCTGAGTTGTAAGTTGCGCACAGTCCTTTCTGCCTCAATAAGCGGAGGCCATTGACCAACTGTCACTAATCTTGTCACCAGCATCACATAAATAGAGATGGTGACAGTTGGCCAGTGAGAGCAGCTTAATAAGTTAGGTAGGCATAAGGTGCCCATACACTGTGTCATTTTCTAGGACACATTCGATCTCTGTGATCAAATCTAACAGGGATCCATGCCCCAACATGCCGCCCAATCGTAATTTTGATACATTTCTGTCCAAAATCAGCTGGACACTGCAGATTGAACAGGACAGTAAATTTGGTGGTCAAAATGGGGCTGGGCAGTAAGAGAGGAGCACATGCACAGTCTTGTAAGTAGCTGTTTCTGATGGGAAGCTAAAACCGTCAGAACACTTGTGACAACAAGCCCCCCCCAGGAATCCCCCCATGAAAACTGTTGAAAATTGATGTGGCAGTTATAGATCCCTGTCGATCGGAGAGGGATCTATCTTATGGGTGCAGGCATTCAATTGATTCTTTAAAAGATTTTGCTTAAATCCAAATAATATCAAGTGGTCCAATGTGGTAAATCAATTCCTTCACTACTTAACTGATTGTTTGCCGTACTATACCATTATCAACTTCTTTTCAGCCACCTTTAGTTACAGATATTAAATTGCTTACCATTCCAATATTTGGTAGAGGGAGATGAAAGTTTTATCCTTTGAGAAGAGAAATAATGTACAGGAGGTGACTTTATCTCTTGAACAGCTTATACAGCTAGCCATTTCTGCACAGTTTTCACCAGTAATAAGCTGGGCATCTTTGTATTTTGTCTGCTGTCTTGTTCTAGTGAAAGATGTACTTTGATTGTACTCACCTGAGATAATTTTTATTAGAGAGCTTTCAACTTTATTTGCAAGTCTGTTAACATGAATGGCAATGCAATGTGAAAAGTGGATGCCTTTGGCTCCTAAGGTGTTTATTTGGGTTATATTGTATACCTGGTACCTCATCCAATCAAGAATCATTGTGAGGGAATGGAAGCTATGGCAATGGGGTAAATACTCAGAAGGAAGATGTTGATAAAGAAACAGAAAAGCTTTTTGATGGTTGCATGTTGGGAATTTATCTATCTAATTTTCACATGCAAATAAAATTGTAAAGGATATAAACATATTACTTGAGTGTTTGTGAATGTTAAATGGTTTTTATACTGTATTATTAATGCTGCAGTTTTGCAGCTATAAGGGGCCCATACACTAGTCGATTTCAGCCTACGATCGATCGATCGATCGATTGGGAATCGATTGCCGATCGATTGACCGATTTGAATTTGATCTATCTGATAGAATGGAAAATCTAGGTCGATCTGCTGCTGGCAGCAGATCGATGGCCCATAGATTTGCATTGGATCTAATGGTCCAATAATGCATTTAGACCGATTTTCAATAGATTTCCAATAGATTTCATTCTGAAATCTATTGGAAATCTGTTCCTAGTGTGTGGCACACATCAGATAGATTCTTGTCAAATTAGACTTGACAGACAATTAAGGTAGCCATACACTGGTCGATTTGCCATTAGATCGACCAGCTGACAGATCCCTATCTGATCGAATCTGATCGACCCCTCCCACCCCGGCAGTCGCTACTTTGACCGCCTGCCTTTGGGTTGTCGCTACAGATCTATCCCCACCAAGACCACCAGACATTTAAATACTTTCTTTCCCCAAGCCGTCCGCCTGCTGAACTCGAGCTACCACCCTCGCGAAACACGATAGTCTCGCACTGCGGCCCAAATCAGGTTGCACCCTCTATCTAGTTATACCTGTTATGTAATCTCGCTGTTGCTTAAACAATATAGATGTCATTATTATTATTTCTTGCACTCTCTGTCTGTCTATTGTCTAAATGCCTGTGAGAATCCGCTCAGCTGCCTGCGCAGGCAGGCAGCCTTTTGACCATTGTTTAGGTTTGCATGCTGCAGGACTCTGGAACAGAGACCTGTCTTTCCATTGCAAGTTCTGGTCTGTTCTCTTGCTGGGGAATTTGCATACATTCGTTATGAAAATCCCCTACCTGCCTTCTTTGATGACTGGCACTATAAGAGCTTTATGTTTCCCAGAAGGCTTTGCTGGTCATTTCCCTTCCATGGTCTGTTCCTGATGGACACTGCTGGAGTGTCAGCCGTTGCTATCTAGTATAGTTAATTCCTGGGGGTTGCTTTAGGCTCCCCTTCTAGCCCAGTCAGGTTGTATTCTCTGTTTGTTTGTTCTGTTGCCATTATCCTGTCCCAACGGTGGTCGACAGGAAATGGTTCTGATCTCTGTTCTTGGAGTATAGCTGGTGCAGCGGTTGCTACCAGCTATCTCTTCTGTTCTGTCTCCTGGGATCGCGCTAGCTACTTTTCGCTAGCGCTGGGGATCCTTCTGTTCTGTCTCCTGGGATCGCGCTAGCCACTTTTCGCTAGCGCTGGGGATCCTTCTGTTCTGTCTCCTGGGATCGCGCTAGCCACTTTTCGCTAGCGCTGGGGATCCTTCTGTTCTGTCTTCTGGGATCGCGCTAGCCACTTTTCGCTAGCGCTGGGGATCCTTCTGTTCTGTCTTCTGGAATCGCGCTAGCCACTTTTCGCTAGCGCTGGGGATCCTTCTGTTCTGCTACTCTGTACCTGGATCGCGCTAGCCACTTTTCGCTAGTGCTGTGGATCCTATCTCTCGCTTTTCCCTGTTTTCGTGTGTCTGTCTTGTCTGCTCGGTGAGGTAACCGTTAAGCAAGCGCTCGCGTCCTCTGTTTCATGTTTGTCTGTTAATGGTTAGTTAGGCGTGCTTGTCTCTATTGTGCTTATCACGTGGAGACCGCGCATAACCGCGTGCACTGTTGCGAATGAGTGCGGTGTTCGCAGTTAGCTAGCGTTTGTTATTTTCCGTATCTCCTTATTGTATTATTTGCTGTGCCTTTGCTACCCTCGTGCCCTGTTTTGCTCAGTCTTGTGTCTCTGTCGGCAATCGCCATTCTTGCGATTGCATTCCCACTTCGTTTCCGCCGTGGTGTGTTCACCGTCGCTGGGTGGCGACTAGTTTGGTGGACACACATTGGTTCTGTCCCTTTGCTCTGTTTCTTGTGGGCTATCCAGCCCTGCCTGATCGTACCTTGTCCTGGATCTGTACAATTCCCGTCTGGCATCTGTGGCTGTGCAGCGACTGTGTTCGCCTGCACTCCACAGTGCCATCTGCCGGAGGGAATTGCCCTCTGCGGGTGCATAGCACCTAGCCTGGGTGTCCTCAAATATACGCTTGTGGAGAAAATCCGCCGCGTCAGCGCACGTCTGGTGCGCTGACCGCGAATACGATTCCACAATCGTTACAATGCCCCTTTCACATGTAACAAACTTTCCATGCCGTGTGTACCACAAAAAATTCCGGGTGCGATACCTGTCGTACTCGGCGAATAAACTGATTCTGATTCTGATCAGAGAGGGATCGTATGGCTGCCTTTACTGCAAACAGATTGTGAATCGATTTCAGCCTGAAACCGATCACAATCTGTGGAGCCGCCGCTGCCGCCTGTTCCCCCCCCCCGCGCATACATTACCTGATGCTGGCTCCCGGGCATCTTCTCCGCATCTTCTCCACGCTGCACCCGCTCCATCCCGGCACTTCCTGTGTCACTCCGTGACCAGGAAGTTCAAATAGAGCGCCCTCTATTTGAACTTCCTGGTCACTGCAGTGACAGGAAGCGCCGGGATGGGGCGGGTGCAGCGCGGAGAAGATGTGGAGAAGACGCCCGGGAGCCAGCGTCAGGTAATGTATACCTGATCGGATCGGCCGCCGCTAGCGTCGCGCTCCCTACCCGCGGGCGATCGAGGGTAATTTCCCGCACGGCGCGATCGACGGACCGATCCGATTTCAGGAGGAAATCGGATCAGTGGGTGCGTTTAGCGGGAACGATTGGCAGCAGATTCGATCCCAGGATCGAATCTGCTGTCGAAACGGCCGCGAATCGGGCCAGTGTATGGCCACCTTCAGACTTGACAGGCATCTGACAGAAATCTATCTAATGGTCGAATCTGCTGTTATATGCTGTCGAATATGCTCTTGAGAAGATACTTGATCGTCAGAAGAATGAGATGTGGTCATGATGAAACAACTTCTATCCAAAAAATATAAAACTCACAGTTTTTCATGTCTGAATTAAGATGGTGTGTAAATAGAACTGTAATAGAATTACGTAAGCTGTCTACAGTAAATAAAGCACACTTTGCTGGATGCCATAACTGTAGAAAGTTAAAATGTACCTATTAATACACCATTTAGCAATTTTTTATACATGGCTGCTTTAAGTTACATGAAGACACTGTCATTTGTTGCTATTCATTGCTCTGTAATGATAATTACAGCTGTACATTTCTAACAAGTTGCTTAAGTTGTTGTTTAGTATGTAAACAGACTTGATAGAAAACATAATTGGCGATTGGGCAGTAAAGTTTCACATTAGTGCATTAATGTGAAAACATATACAGCTGACAACATAGATTACGTGTATTTTCTTCTATGCAAGAACACATATGTATATAGTGCTTAAAGCGGAATATAACCCCGCATTTCAACTTTGCTCTAAAATATTATTTACAGCATATTATATGCAAAAAGCATTTTTTTTTGCTAGACCAGCATTGGAAAGGTTAAACACAGAGGTTTAAAGTTCCGTGGAGAGATATGCAGAAGTTCAGATTGTTACATTCTATTTAGTTATATGTATCTATTGATAAATGTTACACACTCTTTGGCTGTCCTCCAACTGCTTCTCAGTCAGAGAGATGAGTCACATTCAACACTTAGATACATTTATGTAAACAAAATGTATCTATTTCAGCTTCGGATGCGTCTGCAGAAATCTCCAGGAACTTTAAAGCACTGTGTAACCCTTCCAATGCTGGTCTAGTAAAAAAAAAATGCTGGTTGCATATAATATGCTGTAAATAATGTTTTAGAGCAAAGTTGAAATGCAGGTTTATATTCCGCTTTAAATCTTCCAATCTGGGGGCCAATAGAAAACATAAATAATTGCGCAGACTTACCTGGATTTGAACATACCAGCAGCCATGTTTCTGAACGTAGCTCCCTTTTCAAGCCCTTCCAAACCCCTATTGATCAACCACTTGAAAAAGGAGCTACACTCCGAAGCATCGCTGCTGGTATGTTCTTATACCCTTAAAGGGATACTGTAGGGGGGTCGGGGGAAAATGAGCTGAACTTACCCGGGGCTTCTAATGGTCCCCCGCAGACATCCTGTGTTGGCGCAGCCACTCACCGATGCTCCGGCCCCGCCTCCAGTTCACTTCTGGAATTTCTGACTTTAAAGTCAGAAAACCACTGCGCCTGCGTTGCCTTGTCCTTGCTCCCGCTGATGTCACCAGGAGTGTACTGCGCAGACACAGACCATACTGGGCCTGCGCTGTGCGCTCTTGATGACATCAGCGGGATCGAGGACACGGCAACGCAGGCGCAGTGGTTTTCTGACTTTAAAGTCAAAAATTTCAGAAGTGAACTGGAGGCGGGGCCGGAGCATCGGTGAGTGGCTGCGCGGGCACAGGATGTCTGCGGGGGACCATTAGAAGCCCCGGGTAAGTTCAACTAATTTTCCCCTGACCCCCCTACAGTATCCCTTTAAGTAAAAGAGCATATAATACACCAGGATGGTAACGGCTCATCTATTTACTAGTGTAATGGCCAGGACAGGCCAGGAATGGCCAGGACACTGTTGCTTCAAGCAATGGTCCAATGAGGACTTCTGAAAAGGTACATATGATGCATACATGCAAAAACGGCGCTGGGAAATTTTGGTGCAGGGCAAAGCCAAAAATTGGCTCAGCCTGCTCATACAAAAGTCCTGGTGGCGCTAATTACTATTCTCACACCAGGCTGCAATGGACTTGGTGGAAAGACATAATTAGACTGCCAGCTAATGCTGCCATCCAAATTATGCTACTTTTACAGTAATTTAGGCTTTTGAGGGCACCCAAATTACTGCCTGAGCTCCGTTATAGCTGTACTTCACATTATGGTCTATGGTGCACCCAAATTGTCCTGCGCTAATTTGAGATGTCTCAACATATAATACTTCTAACCTTTCTACCACGCTTTAAACGGCAGTGGTTAAAATACAAATTTATCTTGCTCTTATGTGCATACTCTAACAACCTGTTGCAGTGCCTTTCTTGTAAATGCTATGTGTGTATATATCTGTATGCTGTAATGACTTGGGCAGTCCAAGGTCTTCAAAAGAGCAAAAAATACGTTTTGGGCCCTTTCACGCTATATTAGTTGCAATGCAGTAATATTGCACAATATATAATAATATTGCAACTGAGCCGAAAAGTTGCACTGTGCAATGCTGTTGTAGTGCGAACATACAGTATGTTGAGGCATACAATACAATGAAAGTTTTATGGCTGCATTTAACAGCGGAACAAAAGACCACAAATTTCAGCAAGACAGAAACCATGAATATGAACAGAGAAAATATTTATTGTCAATTAGTGCACATATTTCTATAAATGAGCAGTGGAAAATCCCCATAGAGCAACCCACTTAAGACACAGCAATGCTAGAAAACTAACTATACAAAATATACAAATACTGTATATATATATATATATATATATATATATATATATATAGAGAGAGAGAGAGAGAGAGAGAGACACGAGGGAAAGGCAATTTCAGAGTCATACTCAAGCAATGAACATTGAACAGTAATAGCCATGAGGTCAGAGCAGAACATAGGAACAGAACTATTAAAAGCAGGAAGCATAGAGCTCAGTGATCAGGACAGCAAAGCTGAACTGAGGTTTTGGCAAGGTTTTCAGGTGGGTGGAGTCCTTAAATGCAAATTCAAAGATGAGGTCATGATGGATAATTGTCAAGGGCCACCTGCTGGGGAACAATGAAAGTACTGCTGTTGATAAGCAGAGAGCCACCGGCAGGTAAACTGAGAAACTGCAGGTAAAATAATGTTTGTTAGGTGTTGCAAAATGCCTCCTGTTGGTGAACAGAGGTAATGTCACAGTCCAGGTAACTGGTGCCACCAGCAGGTGCAATCACATAAAGCAGAAGTCCTAACAGAAAGTATGCCTCCTTGCCACTGTAAAATAGCATACGGTTAACTCACAGTTTACTGTTTATTACTGCATGGGACCACGCCACACTGCACTTAATGTGAAAGCCCCATATGAATGTCATTGCGTCTTGTTGCAATGCAGTGATTTTGTCTGCTGCGCTACAACGCAACAGACTAAATGTGAAAGGGCCCTTATCCTCCTTAATGTGGCCACCTTGCACAGGTCAAGTGTTTGGCATATTCAATCACTGTGATCGAATCAGTCAGTGATATAATCCGCCTCACTTTGACGGTATCTAAACTCTGATCAGGTTTGGACAGTTTATTGATCAAAAGTGTACTTGGGAAAAGTGGTACTTACATTTCTGTTTATTAGACTTTTACTACAGAATTCAGTTGCTATAGCTGCAAGCACTTACGTTTTAATTTCCAGCTTTTTGTACAAGATAATAGCTATCTTTATTTTTAATATGTCTGAGAAATTATTTAGTTTCATCATAATTGGTCGTATTTGGTAATTTTAGATTGTGATTGTTTTAAGGCTGTATTAAGTTTCCAATTAAATAATTCTTGACTCTAGAGTTTGTCAGTGGAGAACATTTCAAGCATTTGACTTACTTGCCTGTGACAGATGACACTTCTGGAAAATGCTCTTCTTAGCTTGAAGTTGGTATATTTGACAGCAATACAGGATGTTCTGTGTCGCTGTTGGTACTCATTACAAATATATTGTGGAGGTTTTGAAATATGTACATGAAGTGATTCTTGAGAAGAGTTGGCTAATCATGGCTTTCTGGTGTCAGTACAGACAAACAAGCCTTGCGCTCCTCTTAGCAGTTCAGTGAAATGAAGCAGACAAGGAACAGACTTTTGGCACATTGGTGCAGAAATGGCTATGGAGCAGACAGTCAGGTTTTAAGCTTTAGCCTCGCAGAAGAGGAGATATGTAACTAAATCTGTACTGACGTGCTTTATTTGGGCCTAATCTGAAAAACATGTGCAGATGTTGTCTCATTCTGACACAGCAATGTAATATAAAAGCTTGGTTGTAACTTAGGCAAATTCTTGGCATGTTTCCGTGATATACAATATAGCTTCTTATGACTGCGTGATGAAGCACTTGAAAAGAAGAAAGAAATAATGACGTAAGGCTCAACAAATGCATTATTTGGATGATGTTTTGCAGTTATATAATGCAAAGGCCATTGGTGACCGATCATAATTCAGCATTCTGCATCTTAAAGAGAAGATCCGAGGGCTACTTACCCGGGGCTTTCTCCAGCATCTACTGCGCCTGCACGAGAGCCGCTTGTGGTCACACTGACGTCATCTGTTCTGCGCAGTACACTCCAGATGACGTCAGCGCGGCTGCGAGCGGCTCTTGCGCAGGCGCAGTAGATGCTGACCTGGCGAGGTTGACATCTGCACTGGAAGGGCCACCGGCTAGGATTGGAGATGCGGGGAGGGCACAGGACAGCTTCCGGGGCTGAAGGAAGCCCTGGGTAAGTAGATTTTTTTTAAAACACCTCAGACATTCCCTTTAAGGTATCAATGCACCTCTTGATCTGCCACCAGATCAACCATCATAGTGATGCCTCTCTGATTGAATTCGATCAGAGAGGAATCTGCCCACACACTACAGACAAATAATCAGTGGCATAGAGATAATTCATGGGGCCCCCCAGCGAAACTCTGATATCCCCCCATGTTTACTCCCCCTCCTTTGCCTTTCCTTTGTGCTCTTCATGCTCTTCATGGCCTTGGGCCCATCTCACACATGATTTGAAGGATTGACCCCTGTATGAAGGGAAGGTTAGTAGTCAAGCCCCCCAAGAGATTGGGGCCCCCTGGCGATTGCATGTGCGGTCCTGTTTCCAATAGATTTCAGCATTAAATCTATTGGAATTCATACTAGCACCGCCTTGGCTTGCCAGGCCCGCCCCTGTGTAATGTGTGCGTGTGCAATCCCCGGCCCGTGGTGAGTTTTATAGGTTCACCTGTCACGCTTCTCGCTTTGTTTTGTGTCTGGCATCTTTTTGAACTTCACCTGGGGACGTTTGTACCACATGACACCACTGCATGTAGAGACATCAGTACATGTGGCAGTGTCACATGGTACAGGTGCTGGACACAGGAGGAGGTAAGGAGTTGTGCCAGCAAACAGGTGAGCCTGCAATATTCACCGTGGGCCAGGGGGGGTACACATACACTTGGGGGGAGACTATCCAGAGGGTCCATTGGTGAAATCAAACACTTATCACTACACACTTAAAAGAGCCCTTGCGACCAAGATTTTTCAGCATGCTTGATCAATCCTATTGACCAATTTCATCCGGAATCAATCGAGCTGATTGATCTGATGGCCATGTTGCAGCATCAATCTCTGCCAGATTTGATCATTATGATCTAATCGCCCGGATATCGATACTGAAAATCGAGTAATCTGTTGGACAACCGTAAAATGTTCAGTACAGTTATTCATTTATCCGCTATATTATCATCTCATTCTATAAGATTATTTTTCATTGCTGAGAGTTGTTACCATTTTTACCAGCTTTTATTGTGAACATTTGATCATAGTAATGGAGGAGTTGCATAACACCCTTCTATAGATGGATGAGATAGCATTTGCCATTCATATCCCCCACAATTGTTTTACTTTGTCTTCCAGAATCATTTTTACAAGGCAGACAGGCAATGAGCTGCATATCTGTTCTTCTCTGTACAGGAGGATAATAAATAGCAGCATACTCACACAAACCGCTGTCTGCTGGAGAAACCTCAACCATTTCAACAAACAGCTTGCAAAAACATTTGTAATTAGCATTTGTGATGATGATTACAGTAACATGCCTGCTGAGCACCACAGGGAATTCATCTTTCCCAGACCGTCTTGCAGTTTTCTCTATTTCACAATGTCGTGAGAACCAGGGGAGAAAGCAGAGCTCTCATAAAGAATACAGCGTGTCCTCTGACCACAAACAGCTTAGTGGCGTGTCCCCACTGTGTATTGCTTTATTGGCAATGTGCCTTCTCCACAAAGAGAATCTTACTCAACTAGAGTGGCAAGTGGTGAATGCTAAAAATACATGATATGCCACTATAAATATTCATATATCAACTATGGTAGAACACGATTTCTCTAAAGAAGTCACCAATTTTATTACAGCAAGGAAGGTACATGCCTAAAGCTGGCCATACACTGGCCCGATTTCCCGCCAATCGACAGCAGATTCGATCATTGGGATCGAATCTGCTGTCTTAATAGTTCGTGCTAAACGCACCCAACCGATTGATTTCCTCCTGATATCAATCGGTCCGTCGATCGCGCCGTGCGGGAAATTACCGTCGATCGCCCGTGGGTAGGGAGCGCGTCGCTTGCGCCGTACAATTCAGGGCCTTTCGACGCAGGTATACATTACCTGAGGCTGGCTCCCGGGCATCCCGTTCGTCACTGCTCCCGTCATGGCACCTCCCGCATCCTCGTATAACTTCCGCTGTCATGTCAGCGACAGTGGAAGTACAAATAGAGGGCGCTCTATTTGAACTTCCGCTGTCACTGGTGTGATAGCGAATGCTATATGCGGATGCCGGAGGTGCCACATGATGGGGACAGCACGCCCGGGAGCCAGCCTCAGGTAATGTATGCCGGAGGGGGGGACAGGCGGCAGCGGCAGCTCAGCAGATTGTGAATCGGTTTCAGGCTGAAATCGATTCACAATCTGTTTGCAGTACAGGCAGCCATACGATCCCTATCTGATCAGATTTGATCAGAGAGGGATCTGTCTGTTGGTCGACCTGATGGCAAATTGACCAGTGTATGGCTACCTTTATACTGTAGAGCAGCTTTTATCTTATGTGTACTGGATACTGCAGTTACAATCACACAAATCCTCTAGCCCAGTGATCTGCAAACTTGACTCTCCAACTGTTAAGGACTACAAGTCCCACAATGCATTGCATGAGTCTGACAGCCACAGTCATGATTCATAAAGGCAAATGCATTGTGGGACTTGAAGTTCCTTAACAGCTGGATTGCCAAGTTTGCAGATCACTGCTCTAGCCTAATATTAGGTAGATTGCCTTGATCTGACCTATTAAAGCAGCATAGACTCTAGTACAGGGCTTCCCAACCCAGTCCTCAAGTACCACCAACCAAGCATGTTTTGTGGAAATCCACAGAGGTAGTGAATTAGCTCTACTAAGACGCTAATTACCTCACCTGTGAATCATTGTAGTTTTCTGCAAAACAAGTAGTGTTGGTGGTACATGAGGACAGGGTTGGGAAGCCCTGCTCTAGTAGACCTCTGAAGGTATTCTATGGTATTTTTCACTTGGATTTTAGCAGTAGATCCAGGGGTGTATAAATGGGGGGAGGGGTACAGTCCTGAGGTTCAGAGTAGCGTGGCACCAGAGGTTCATACATTACCTTGTTTGCAGTGGGACAGGTCCTTTTCACTTCTTTTTCAGTGTAGCCACGCCATGCAGCATCACAGTGTTGCTCATCTGGAGGCTGCACAGCATGGCTACACTGTAGAAGTGAAGAGGATCAATCCCACCATGAACAAGGTAAAGTATGAAGCTGCACTGCCACGCTACTCTGGGGTGGGGGTGGGGGGGGGAGAGCTTAGGGGGCTGTCCACACAAGGCACCACATTTTGTTGGGGGTGGGGTTAGAAGGCGGAATATCAAAGTTATGGGCAGATCCTCTCACCCTGTGGCCGACTAACTGAGTGGCCAAAACACACGTACACGCTGTACACATGCTAGAGTCTCGTGACCGGCCACCTCTGTCGGGTTTATTCCAGAATGTACTTTTAAACACAATTTCTGTCAAAAATCTTATCTAATGTGCCAAAATAATGTGAAGAAAAAGTGCTGCAGAGGACAGTCACATATGCACACACAATACTACCACCAAACTGAATGCTCAGTTTGGTCAAGTGCTTAGTGTCTAAGTAAGGCAAGGGGAATAAATGAGCAGTCACTCTACAGTAATCAGCCATGATATTTAGGTAACCACTTATTTCTTCCAGCATTCATTTATCGCCACATTAATATCAGTTTGTCTCCAAATCTGGCCGAAGTTAACCAGTTTGGCAACAGTTATCTAATGTGTATAGGGGCTTATACAGTGATTCATATTAAATGTGAGTGAACAGTAGCTGCTGGGGAAGCATTTTAATTACACATAGATGCTGGCCTAGGGTATTTACACAAAGGGGGTTTCATTTAAAACATAAGGTACAAGATAACCATCAGTCAAAAGCAGCTTAATCAAAATACTGAAGGATGGGTTAACAGGCGTTCTTTACAACTTTTTGTTATGTTTGAAATATTTCCTTCTCTTATGGACCTTGACTATATAATAACAATTGCTAAACAGAAATGATAACAACGGTCAGTTGTCTGTTCCAACTATTCTCCAAACTGTCTCTGTAAAGGTAGTAATTTAATATAGTGGTGAAAACTCTATAAACTGGTAAATAGTCTTTCGATAATTAGGTTTAAAAGAGTTCAAACCTGGTACATTTAGACAATATTTTTTCAAACATATTTACTTTACATCTATGAATGTAAATATTTTCTTTCAGTTCCAGGATATTTATATTTTGTTTTCCTGTTTTCAGCGCAGGGAGTGTTTTTGATATCCACAGTTGAAGGATAGGTTTTTTGGCCAGAGATGAGATCTGGCACACACAGATGAGATCTGGCTCTTACAATAAACTGTCAACAGGACCTGATTTGTACATTTTACCACCCAAGGCCCACTGTCACCAACCCTGCCTAACCCTCAACTGCTCCGTCCTGTGCACCACCCGTCTTGTGTGCTCCCCCTGTCCCGTTTTTTTCCCCTGGTCCTGTGCTCTCATCTTGTGCTCCCCATATCCTTTGTACTTCCCTGCTCCTGTGCTTCCCCCATTCTGTGCTGTGCTTCGGGGGTTCTCCACTGCTTTCCCTTTTGGAAGCAGGCAGCCGTGGACTGGGTTTGTGACGGCTGCAGTTTAAATGTTTGGCAGTTTACCTGCCTTAATGTGCCAGCCCGCTGCCTGCCCCTTGCTTCCTGCTGCCCTAGGCCATGGCCTTTGAGACCTTACCTCAAATCTAGCCATGACTGTCAATATTGGAGGGGAGAGGATTGCAACACAAACAGCAGAATCCTCAACCTCCTTTTCTCCTGCCTAGTACAGAATGCCTCTCAGTATCAGTTTCCCAATGCAAAGACAGAGGCCAAGGTATAATCCAGAAATATGCAGCCTCAACAGCTTGACTGCTTAAAGGGGTACTTCTTCTCAAAACACCAGCAGCCTCTAAATAAGGGATGATCAGTGAGATGCAGTTGATGCAGATTTATGCAAATGGTGTATGCAAATCCATGCAGCATGAGAATGGAGCAATCAAATATCACCTTTGGTTTATTTTCAAGCGTCTTAAATTAGCATATACTATTTGCATAATCCTGCATCAACTCAGAATTATTTCCACTTTATTTGTCAATCTTACTGGTTTCTCATCAGCTACTGTGAACAAATGTGCATGTTTAAAATGCAGGCAAAACATACAATCAGATATGGACTCAATACATTTAAAGTGTACCTGAGAATGATGGGCACACTAAAACATGTTATACTTATCCAGGGCTTCCCCGGTAATCTGGTTCAGTCACGGCCCCTCCGCACATGCGCAGAAGAGCCCGAATGGCGCAGCTGAGCCAGTAACCTGGACTTATAACACGCAAATGGAGGCACTTGGGAGGATGGCAAGGGACACATCAGTGCTCATGGGGCTGGAGGAAGCCCCGGGTAAGTATAAAGTCAGGTTTACTTTAAGAGAAACGACATATATTAATTATTATGTCTGTCGTTGTTCTGAGAAACAACAGGACTGGCAGGTATTGTTCATGTTCTTTTTCTGAACAGCCTACCTGATCAAATATCTTGTGTGTGAAATAAATCCAGATTACTGAGTTGAGATTTAACCTGCGTTCAAAGATGTTTATTTGTGACTCTAATTTCTGTCTATATACACTGGTGGTCTTTGTATTGTTGCCATTGACTTTCTGATGAATTTGAATAAAACATTTCCTTTGAACATGCTCTGCTTTTCTTCCCCTGTTGTTGAATTATGTGAGAAATCACATGACGGCATGCCGCTGCATATCTGTAATATTTATGCGTTTAATTTGAACAACAGTGCATGTAATTCATTCACTCAGGGAGACAGTTCTGTCTCACATACATTTTTCCTGCTGATGTTTGCATCCATAGTTAATTAGATGCAGCTAATAGCTGGTACATTTATCTCTATAAATGTAAACTGTTAGAGCAATAAGTTAGTTGGAGTGGTAAGCAGTACATGGTTTTTACTGTGTAAAAAGGAAAACTTTGTACGATTTGTATTAATTCATGCGACAGAAATTCCCACAATGACACCGTGAGCTTAACAAGGGCCACAGAGTATTTTACCTGATGACTGGAGGTCGGACCAATAATTAACATTACAAATCAGATTTGTTGACCAGAAGTAGTGGCTCTGTGATAAAGACCATCATAGCTTCTTCTCCCTGTCTCCTCATATTACTGCTAGCCAGAGTGTTGTTTCTGAAAAGAAAGATTCCACTCTGTTGTACAAATAGGCACTGTTTAAAGGGATCCTGAAGTGAGAGGTATATAGAAGCTGAAGAGCTGGCACATCCAAAGTAAATATCTTTACTGGTTCCATGTAAAAGCATAGGGCCGAACCTGTTTTTAGGTATATGGAAGCTGGCATATTTATTTCCTTTTAACCAATACTAGTTGCCTGGCTGTCCTGATGATCCTGAGTCTCTAAAGCCTGCTACACACCATGCAATTTCCTGTCAGATAGATGGGTTCAATACATAATTTCCGACAGGTCCAATCTGATTTCTGATCGATTTGAATAGAAGTGATCAGAAAATCAGAAAATGATCAGAAATCCGATTGGATCTGTTGGAAATTATCTATCGATTCATCTATCTGATGGGAAATTGCATGGTGTGTACCAGACATAATACTTTTAGCCAAAAACCCTGAACAAACATGCAGATCAGATGTTTTCAGCTTGATTATGTTGTCTCACTGTTGGACATCCCCTTTGAGGACTAGAACAGACTATCTATTTTTACCAAAGGTATTGCTCTACTGTCATCAAAGACATTTGCTTGTTTTTTGTTAAGAGCTTCTTGTATGTCCTACCTCTAACCCTATTTATCTATTGTGCAGGGCTGCATAATATGTTAGCGCTTTAAAAATATAACAAATAATAAATAATACAAATACCGTAATAATAATGTTTCTGACACAAATCTGCCAAGATTAGCCACATGCTTGATTCATGTGTGTGACTCAGACAATACTGCAGCCAAAAAGATCGCCAGGACAGCCAGGTAACTGGTATTGTTTGAAAGTAAATAAATATGACAGCCCCAATCAATTCATGTTCCCTTTAAAATCAGACTTCCAATATTCAGGCTCCTTCTAGTTTTAGTGTTCATTGATGTAACTCCTTGGATAATTTCCACTGAAATCTAAAGCCTACCTCAGAAGGGCTCACAAGCCTACAGTTCAAAGTCATCTTTTGTGACTTGTATGCAATGCACAGGTCTGTGATGAATGGTGAGAATAGAAAACACAAGCATGTCTTTCATCTTCCTCTTGTAACCAAGGTTATATTTTTTCATCTAGTCCAGTGGCTGCTCATCCTTTCTATGTGGTAACCCCAAGTATCAGTTCCCTGTGTGGTTGTTTACCGTTTCTGGTATCTTTCCTTGCAGATTCCCAGAAATGTGTCTTACAAGAATGATTTACAGTGCTGCTCTTGTCAGCCTAACAAACGCCTCAAACGCCTGGTTATTATGCCCTGTGCCAGAAATTGGCACTCATTTCTACAAATGATAACTCCCAAAACCTTAGATCTCAGCAAGAAGCTTAGGTCATGTGATCATTTCTGGCAAGACTAAACTAGACAAGACACAATGAGAATTGGCAAGGCATGCAAGTGGTTAAGAAAATATGCTAAATCAACGTGCAGGCTTACTACATAAAATAACCTACTATACATTATGACCAAATTAATCAAAATCACAGAAAAAAAACACCTCAAAACAAATATTATGTGCAAGTGATAACATGTTCCACATTTAAGTATATACGCGGATCGCAGTCCTAAGTCCACTAAATATTCTAGAGCAAGAAAGTCCAATAAATCCACTGGAGTCTGCGCTCACATGTTTTCAGTCTTTTTCTACCCAGCCAGATCCATTCGTAAGTGCAATAATCTCAAAAGATCATGTGAAAAAAAGAAAAAGAAAAACATAGCGTAATACTGTATAACAACACATAACACCCTGTGCTCTCTTCCAAGCAGCGGTTACACTCCCCTTGTAGAGGTGGAGGATCGGTATAAACAGTGGTGATCACAATAAGCACTGGTTGCTCTCTGTGGTGTGGCAGCATCACAAAAGGGTAAGGTACGTGTGCAGGAAGGGGAGTGTAATGACAGCTTGGAAGAAAGCACAAGTGTTGTTATACAGTATTTCGCTATGTTTTTGTATTTCTTTTTTCACATGATCTTTTGAGAATATTGCACATACAAGTGGATCTGGCTGGGAAGAAAATGGCTGTATAGGTGTGAGCGCAGACTCCAGTGCATTTATTGGAATGCAGGTGGTTAAAGGACTTCCGAGGCCAAAAGTAAGAAAATTACACTGTACCTTTTTCTTAGCCGAATCCACGGAGGACGCTCTGCGCGTCCTCCGCTCCGTTCTGCCGTCAGTGTCGGCCTATTCGTTCCCCCAGGGCAAGCCCCGACCCCACCGAACGGGTCGCATCGATGCCACCCCTAAGATGGCCGCCGCCTTGATCCGCGACTGCGCAGTACGCTTTGCCGCAATTGCGACTGCGCAGCCTTTAGCCCGCCTCCTGCCGCATGCTTCAGTAGGATGCCGGGACCCATACGCGGCGAGAGGCGGGCTAAAGGCTGCGCAGTCGCAATCGCGGCAAAGCGTACTGCGCAGCCGCGGATAGTTTAATATCCTAGCACACTTTCAGGGGAAAAAGGACAGATCAGTATAGCTCTTTGCTTTGTATTGCTATTGCTTTGTATCTTTGCTATTGATCATTACAATAATACTGACATGTAAGGTCAAACAATCAGAATCACTGTGATAAAGAAGCAGCCTCTTCACATCTGTGTTGTCGCCATCAGTTCTGTAATCCAATTTTATATAACCTTAATTTATTACCCAAGGTGGTATCAGAAAGCTGATTACTTATATGAAAGGAATCATAGTTCTCGTGGATAGAAGGAATCACAACTACTAGCTAGAGATACTTGAAGAAAGTGTACATCTTACAGAATGGAAGTAAAAATTACAGGAAAATTGCGTCTTAGAATTCTAATTTGATTCTCAGCAGTAGCCTAGCAGCCAGTTTATGCTGGCTAAGGGTAAACATGCCCACTGGCTCATATGATAGCCTGCTGCAGGAATTACTATAGTAAATACCAGAGTGCCTCCCTACTGCCTGCTTGATTTTGCCAATTTATAAAGTTCAGATTGCATGCATAGAAAGGGCAGGTGTTGTTGTGTAACGGAGGATAGTTATAGCAGTCATCTAAACTTATTGTTAATAGAAGCTATTTGCAGTCATAGCTGTGTGTGCCACAGTGACTGCAGCCTGTAGGAAGGGTTCACTCTCATACCAGTTACCGCCGTACTAAATCAAAAAGCAGCTTATTTCCGTGCCAAACCTGTGCACATCACACACATTGCCTGTTTGATCTCTATGTACTTTGAAAAAACTGATGAAAAAGTAGAATTTGACGAACACAAGCACAGCTGGTAGTCTTTCCTTTACTGCTACTTGTTTTATCTTCTCAGGGAAGCATCTGACAGCTAGATGGTTTCTGTGTAAACCTATGTACCTTACGCCCCTTTTCTTTGTTTGCTGGGGAAAGGTAATATGGCATTTACAGAAGGCATACTATTTTGTTCTTTGTAAGCACTTTAGTGAACATTTTATGTGTTATCTTATTAACCTTAAAATGACACTATTAAAAAAATATAGTATGTCTAGTGAGGAAAGAACATGTACCGTGATAAGAAGACTTTCCATCTGTTTTCTTTTGTTGTAGTGCGTAGGCTTTTACATTTGAGTTTTAAGTCTGACATTTGAATCTGGTCAAAGGAAGTGGAAGTGTGTGTTGCCTCTGCATTTGGCTTCCTTATAGTCTGTGAGAATTTCAGGGGGCACATACCAAGCAATAGATCGCCTCCGTGTCACTGTGGCAGAGAGAAACCTGGTAGCTTTCCCCTTGGGCAGCTAGTAGCCTAATCCCAGCAACAGATTCTCTTTCCAGTATCACATCTATTGCCGATTAGCCATGATGCTACTCTTGCAGTGCCGACTAATTGCATCTGTTTTGCTATACAAGAATCCAATTCAGACGGTAGGTCCCTAATGGTCGGTGTTAGAAGCGTTTGTATTTTCTGTGGGGCGTGCATTACGGAAGCATTGTGGACAGATCTTAAATGCAGTGTTTACATTTTAAATGAGATCTTACGGGACGATGTGAAAACCTGCCTCTGCACTTGAGTCTGGCAGGCTTAATAGCCCAGGCTGTAACTAGAACATAAATGAAATGAGTTACAAACACAAATGAAATGTACACCTAAACGCTAATGAAATGCTGTATGAATTTAAAATTAAATGTTATTTAAATGCAAATTATACACCTAATCAAGCACAAATGAATTCAGAAACAAGGCAGTAGTATGTTGACCCTCCACCAGGTGGCTTCTCAACAGCTTACTTTTATTGCAGTTGTCAGTAGCTGTCCTAGACTGAGCATGCATATCAGGTGCATCCTTTGGCTACTGGAACTAAAAGATCTACTTGGAAGATCTACTGGAACTAAAGATCTACTGGAACTAAAAGGCTACTGGAACGAAAAGATCAAAAGCAGCCAGGACATAAGCATGTTCAAAGAAAATGGCAGCCTCAATAGTGTTCTCACTTCAAGATTGGCACCTCTAGTACTAGATACATACCTAATTCCCAGGCATCTAGCCAGAAAGAGATGGCATTTTCTCAGTGGGGACACAGACATGAGTAATGTCCGTCTCCAGTTCTAACTTCTCACAATCGTCAGAAATATTATTATGATGCTAGTTATCACAGTAATGTAGATTTGTGTTTACATACACTTTGCAAACCAGCCCTCCCCTATTATTGACTATACCTAGCACAGCCATAACACTGTCTGATTTATTTATGCTGCAATTAAATCAATTAAATATTTACATAAATCATGGGACTGAGCAGTCGCTGTATGAGAAAGAGCTATAGCAATAGAAATCAGGCCAATACACTTTACCTCAGATACCTTCTTCATACTCTGCTTTTTGAACAGTTCATAGTAATTACCAGGATGTATTCAGCAGCACAGAGGGGCAGTGGAGGACCCATCAGAGAGCTGCAAAAAGTACCATACAAGGCATAATTTTGTTGTCTCCCAACATGTTACCATAGGAACAGATTCTGACAGGATATACAGATTGTCATCCATTCACAAATTGTAGCACAAAAGAAGTAAAGAAGTAATTTTAGCACAGTTGTGTACTATTGGGATGGAGTGCAGAATGGAATCGTACCATTTGGTATTTTTGAAGTGTCAGAGCTTCTTTTGATGCTGAGGGTGGGAACATTGTGGTCAATGCTCGGCAAGTAGAGCGTGCACAAGCTAGTTCTAAACCTGCAAACATGTTTTTATGCATACATTATTAGTAACTTTAAAATAATATTAAAAATGTAAAATTATTTTCCATACAATACATCTTCTGTTCTTCTTGGCACCACTTCCTTGTCTTCTACTGTTCTTGTCAGAAGTGCTTCACCTAGAGGATCTGTGTACCCTGTTTGCCCCCTTGCAGTCCTAAAGCAAACCTGAAGCAAGGAAACTCGCTTAAAGGGATTGTTCAAGCAAAATAAAAAAATGAGTTTCACTTACCTGGGGCTTCTACCAGCCCCATGCAGCCATCCTGTGCCCTTGTAGTCACTCACTGCTGCTCCAGTCCCCCGCTGGCAGCTTGCCGACCTCAGAGGTCGGCGGGACGCATTGCGTACATTTTTACGCATTCCCGCTAGTGCAGGAACATTAACACATACATTTTTACGCGTTACTGGTTCAATGCGTAAATTTTTACGCATTGAACCAGTAATGCGTAAAAATGTATGTGTTAATGTTCCTGCACTAGCGGGAATGCGTAAAAATGTACGCAATGTGTCCCGCCGACCTCCGAGGTCGGCAAGCTGCCAGCGGGGGACTGGAGCATCAGAGTGAGTGACTACGAGGGCACAGGATGGCTGCATGGGGCTGGTAGAAGCCCCAGGTAAGTGAAACTCATTTTTTTATTTTGCTTGGACATTCCCTTTAAGATTAGAGATTTACCAATGTAGAGGAAAGGCTCTGGAACCCATGTAGCATTCCTGGTCCTCTTTCCTTGCCCCGTTGATTTTAAGCGCCTTCAGGAATCCTTGACAAGGTTTGGAAGCACTCCCATCCCAGAGTGCTTCTGAAGTAGGGTGCATCTGTACTGCGCATGTGCAAGCCCGGACTTGCGCATGGATAGTACGGATCCACTCATCTTCCAAAATACTTCAGAAGGTTGCCTGGGGAAGGCCAAAGATGTGCTTGACCTGCTGGTTGAATCATTTCAACCAGGGGACAGCGGTGGAATGAGGGCATGGAGAGAGGACTAGGAAGGCTCTATATAATCCAGAGCGTTCCCTCCTGATAGCTAAGTAGCTATTTTTTTCTTGACCCACTTCAGGTTTACTATAACAGCATGATGGTGCAAAGCAACAGCACCTCACGAAGAGCCTGCAGTTATGTCCATCAGCTCTGAGGATTTTGACAGATATTTAGTGCTATTATTAGAAGCTAGAAGGATACAGATTAAAATGATGGAAGCATACACAAAAAGATAACATTGCTATGCTTCTACATAGAAGTAAACAGATGAAGAGAGAAGGATGCAGTTTTTTTTAGGGGGGGGGGGGGGGGGAGAGGAGTACAGATTGTTTGTTGTATTCCCTGGAGTATCCTTAGATTTCCTATTCAGACAATACTGATACATCTGGAGGAAGATCATCAGTGTTGTAACACTGCTCAGTCTTACAACACTGAGAATGATGGCATAATATATGATGCTCTAGTTGTTCTAAAAAATACTGGAAACAGATATAGATGGTATGGAAGGTGCTGTTCTTCAGCATAAGTTAATTTTGACTTGAACAATAATTATTTTTTATTGCTAATTAACAGAGACTATACCGGTAATACATTTTCTGATGATAAGAGGTAAACTTGTTGAAACCAGTGTGAGGTGTCCATCTTCAGGCAGAGCACTTGCCACACGTCTTACTGTAGTACTACTGCAGTGCTGATGTAGTGAAATGGAGGTTAAGTGACATACCATAATATTTCTGTTCATTTTGACCAAACAAAACAAAACTGTTAAATCTGTAGCAATATTTAACAAAAAATGTTTGGGGAGCACATGAAGCCATCTTTTCTAAAACACCACCCTGTAATCATCAATGAATAACAATTTGATTAAATTAATTATTTCATGTTCTTGCTTAGGCAAATTGTATAATGCAAATAGTACGGTAATTACACCAACGAATTAAGAGTGAGGTTGAAAAGATATATTTAACCACCTGAGCGTTATGGACGAGCTCAGCTCGTCCATCACCGTCATGGTGGATTTCTCAGGCCCTGGAGGGTGTTTTTTCACCAAATTTTCGGAGCGGGTGTAGCTAGCACTTGGCTAGCTACATCACCCCTCCGATCGCCACCGGCCCGCTCTGGTCCCCGCGATCTCCGCTCGTTTATGCTTTCCCCCTGGAGCCCGCGCCGGCGCAGCCTCTTTGTAGCTTCCAGGGGTCGCTATGGCAGTGATCGGAACTGCGCGTGACGTCGATGACGTCAGACGTCATGCCTGATCGTTGCCATAGCAACACCTGAAGCTATAGCGGAAGTCTCGGTCATCGCAGGATCGCGGCCAGGTAAATATCGTCGGCAGCGATCGGAGGGGGGTGAGCAGTGCTGGGGGACTTGGGGGAAAGTGTAGCTAGCCTAGTGCTCGCTACACCAACTTAAATGCATTTTAAAAAAAAAAAAAAGCCACCCGCGGCAGCATGGCCGCAATTAAATGAACGCCAGGGTGGTTAATAAGTACCGCACAGACCTTAAAAAACACAAGCCAGCCATCATCCTGTCAAAGGCACAGAATAAATACTCATAAATAATTTAAATCTCTGTCATGTTTCACTTTTGTAGATCTTATCCAATACTCATCAACTTCAAGACAAACCAGATCTGTCATCGTAAAGTGTAAATATCTAAGAAGTCTGTGACCAAAATTACATAGCTGCCAAATCCAGATGTCATCCTGTGCACTCTAGCATGCAGGCATCACATCTCCAGCCAGGCCTGCACTTACTAGGAAAGGCTCCTGTCAAAGTACGAGGAACACACGAGAGCTTGTCTTGCACAGACTTCTTGGGGAAAAAAAATACAGTTTCTGGTGCCCACCAGTTTTCAGCTACATTTTCTGGCCAGGAACAAAGAGAGTGTAATCTATGGAATACCTGAGACACCAACAGTTGCCAACAGGTGGTTATTTGCTAAAGTAGGAAGTGAATGAAATGGAGCTTGAAGTGAAGAAGATGAGGTTTACTTCACTGTAAAGGCGCATTCACACATCCAGGTTTGATTGGCCAATGTTACCACTTCCATTGGTTATGAAGACAAACAGTTTGTGAATATGTTTAACAGACAGTGTAATTAGGCTCTCATATGAAAATGAAGTGGTAAAACTGTCCAATCATTGGATGTGTTTGCCAGGCTTCAGGTATATAAATTACAAGTACACATACACATACACCCACTACAGCATCCCTGATCCTATTAACCTCAGTAGGCTTTAATAGCCATTAGGAGCTTTAACCTACACCAAACTTCAGGCTGTCACTCAACTACCCCACCCTTACAAAAAAAAGCAAAAAAGTAAACCTAGCCTCAAAATTCATTATCTGAGGTTTGCAAAGCAGAATACGTCAGAGGCTTTGAGAAACAAGTGCTACAAAATATAAACTAGCGAAAAAAATTGGAATGATTTGGCCACACCAAAGGGTTTAAAAAAAAAAAAAAAAAAAAAAAAAAAAAGAACCAGCCTCTGTTACAAAAAATTGGTTGGGTCCATTATGATTTGGGGACGTATGCCAGCAAGAGGCATAGGAGACATATGGATAGAGGGAAGAATTAATTCCATTTAATACCAACAAATGAAAAGAAAAAAAAAGGGGGGGAGGGTGGTCTACACTTCAAAAGACACCATATGCTGCTTGAATATTTTTGCATGAAAAAAGCAAACTGAAGGTTTTGGAACGGCTCTCACAAGTCTGTCATAGAAACATGGTTGAAAATCTGTGATTAAATAAAATTCTAATGCAGATCTGAAGTAAATTTCCTTCACTTTATTTCAGTGCTCCCTTGTCCTACATTCCTAAATAACATTGTTTTCTAGTGCTCATTGTCATCTCACCTTGGACAGAGCTGTGCAGGCTGCAACTTCTGGAGATAGCAAAACCTGCAGAGCAATTGATTGCAACTTTGCACTGCTGGACATGAGCATATATTTCTACAGCATAACGGAACATGTTATCCAAACGCACTTTCTCCATTGCATTCTGGATAATGTGATAGCAAGCATGTTACATAATAATCCCTCATGCAATGAAAAATAATGTGCTTGTTCTAACATGTAGAGTGGGCATTGTCCAAACATTTGCTCACCATTCTTTCTATGTAGAGGGGTGCAGGAAAGGCAGGCGGGTTATACACTGCTGGACTTTATTACCAATCAAGCAAGGAAAACTTGGTGGTTGTTTGCTGAGGGGCTCGGACTTATTCCTTTTAGCTCTTCCACCAGCCGCACTCCCCTAGCTCTGCCACTCAGACCTACAGATCAGCGTGATGGCAGTAACAATTCCCCCAATCGGGTCTCTCCAGTGGTCCTGCTGCAGCTATAAGCTGTCACTGTCCTCTCTGCTCTCTGCCTTCCTCTTGGTCTGACACACGTCCCGTGAGATGCAGACACATTCACTGCCACTGTGCTGATCTGTAGGTCTGAGTGGCAGGGTCAGGAGAGCACAGGAGAGGGGCCCTGGTGGAGGAAGGAAGAAGTCTGGGCACCTCCTGCCCACTGATAACAGGGGTAATTGGGGTGGCTGATTGTAGGAAGGTACCCCCTCCCCCCAAAAGTTTTGTGTGTGTGTGGGGCGGGGGGCGGGGGCCTCAGGCATAGTTAAGCCCCTGGTCAGAAGACATAGATTATGAACCAAAATGATTAGTTTTAGCACCTGTATATGAGTATGTTTTGTATTTACCTCCTTCCTTGAACTGTTATCAATAATTTCTGAGGAATTAACTGTTATCTGTTGAGTTCCATTTTTACACTGCAATAACACAGCATCTCCTTCCATCATCTGACATCAGATCATTGCTCCTGACTTCCAGGGTTCCCCTCCTGCTACAGTCATTACAGGGAAGTCTCATTCTGTATACTGAATTTTTCATTGATTCTACATTAGTGAGAATGTAAGGTAGATTGCTCATCATATGCTCTTAGTAAAGATTACTAGACAAGAAGTCTGCTGCATGTAGGAAAATGTATCTCTGGGAGTTAAGCTTTATCTTTATTATCATGATTTTTCATGAGCCTCAGAACCTTTCATACTAACATCTGGAGGATGGGCCCCTGTATCGGAGGGAGGGAGGGAAGGTTAGTAGCCACCCTATAGTTATGCTCCTGCTGAGAAGGGTGTTGCACTAGTCAAGTCCGAAAATTATGAAAGAGAAAATAGAATGCACAATTAATTTTTTTTAATCCTCATTAAGGAAGAGAGAAATGCATTTGAGACGATAGGAGGTAGTTTATGTGTCCATGTGAAGTTTGAATGAGAGCTCTGAGTCAAATACAACAACTAGCAAACAAGGCAGGGGGTGGGATTATCAGAAAGTAAAAAGAGATCAAGAAAAATACATGTAGAGTAAAAATTGTTACATTTAGCAATTAAAAAATCATTGGCCTGTTTGGCGAGGGCCATTTCCATGGATTTAACAGTGAGGTCTTGCACCAAGTCAGAAGGGTTACCCAGACTACCAATGAACTAATCTGTTAGATGTGAATAAGAATTCTTATTAGATGTTCAGGGTAACTGCGGTACTTTGCTCCAGTTTATGTTGCAACTGTTTTTGTAAATCTTGGCATGCATCCTTGATCAGGTAAACAATTATACATTCAAACAAAGAAAAGTGACGGCACTCTACTGGCTGCAATTCAAATTGCTATATTCAGGAACCAGACATTACATTACTGATGAAGGAGTTTATCCGTAACATGTAATGTCTTGTTCCTGAATATAGCAATTTGAATTGCAGCCAGTGGAGTGCCGTCTCTTTTCTTTGTTTGGAGGTTACCTCAAAACTGTGTGAGCGGTCCGGTTTGAGACTTGGCACCGGCAAAATATCAGGTTGAGTACACCTGAAATAGCTGTAGTCGTGGCAACTACATACAATAAGGACTGCAAACAATTATACATTGGCTGTATCTCATCTTGATTATTTAACCTGGATATACCCCCATCCATCAGTCAGTTTCAATTCAATTTCAGCATAAATCTGAATACAGGTAGTCCCTGATTATCAAACAAGATAGGGACTGTAGGTTGGTTATTAACCTTCCTGGCGGTAACCCCGAGGGTAAGCCGGGCAGGAAGTTATCTCAGGCCCTGCTGGGCCGTTTTGCTTAATTTTTTTTGCTGCACGCAGCTAGCACTTGGTTAGCTGCGACAGCACACCTATTGCCGCCGCCCCGCGCTCGATCGCCGATATCCGTCGCGCCGCCCCCCCCCCCCCCCCCCAGACCCCGTGTGCTGCCTGGCCAATCAGTGCCAGGCAGCGCTGAGGGGTGGATCGGAACTCCCAATGACATCACAAAGTTGGTGACGTCATCCCGCCCTCCAGGAAATCCCGTTCTTTGAATGGGATTTCCTGATCGAAGCGGGTGGGGGGATGCCGCTGAGCAGCGGCTATCATGTAGCGAGCCCTGGGCTCGCTACATGATTTAAAAAAAAAAAAAACTGCTGCGCTGCCTTCTAGCGGAATTCATTAGACCGCCAGGAGGGTTAACCTCAATCTGTTCATAAGTCGAAACAGTTATCTCTGTCCCCTGTATGCCCTCTATGCCACCCACTTTTTCTTCAGTGTTTCCCCATCTGTGACTTCAGTGTCCCCCTCTGTGCCACCTTTGCCACTTTCACTGTGTCACATCTGCCCCCTGTGCTCTCAGTGGACTGCAACAAAATGTCATTTTACATTTTTTTAAAATTGTTTTTCTTCTTTTTTTTTTAAATCAATTTTCTCAAAAACAACAAGGTTGTTTTGAACATTTTTTTTTTACTTCTACAGAATCAAATTTCACATTTTCGGTCTGTTCATATAAACAGGTCATTCCTAATTTGGGTGTTCGTAAGTTGGGGGACTACCTCTATTACTCAAAGTGCTACCACTGCTAGCTTTGCACCACTTGTTGCTGTACAAAACTATGAGACATTCCTAATTAATGTTCAGTCAATACATCTTGCAAAATGGATTCACAATGCCCTAGTTTTCAGCAGATTTTCATTAAATTTGATTTTTTTTTTCAAATTGTACGTCAACCTAATTAAAAACACTTATTAGCTTATGCCAACCTTTAATCAACCCTGGAGTCTTGACTTTGTGGTAGGCTGAGGATTTTAAAACAGAAGTTGATTGATTGTAGTTTCTGCAACACTCCTCTTTTTGTCATTTGTTTACTTTCTATGTCATTTATTTTAAAAGTAAAAAAATAAATCTGTGTATAATGCTATAAATAATGTGAGATCATCTAAGCTGGAATGTGGATGTTTTGTCTAGTTACTGTCAATATAATCATTTTCTTGGAATAAGTCATCTTCCTTCGTACAAAATAATCTTTTTGCTGGAAACCACGGCATTCATGATATAATTCTGCATATAAAAAACCCGGGATGTCTGTGCTTACTGCGGTTCCCTAGAGGCAGCTATTGAAGGCAATTATAGTAAGTTGTAGTATTTGTGTGTTATGTATCATGGAGACTGGAGAGGCTGAATTGCTCCCTCCGCATTGATCTGCTTCCAAGTTAGCTAGGATTTATCATATCCCAGCGTAGCATATTACTATGTCTTATGGGCCCGTGCCTTCGCTGTTAATAATAGACTGCTGTTATTTCTACATATTAATGTTGCTGGTGAAATTGAGATTTGATAGCATCAGCTGTCTCACCAGGAAGTAATAATTTATCGCCTGTCCAACACTTGCTTGCATTTGTGAAATATAGAAACATGAATCAATTATGATTTTCAGGTTTTTGTAAAGATTTTTTTCCCCTCTGAAATGACAAAAGACATTCGTCGTGTGCAGCTTGATGGCTGTAGTTTTATAATAACATTTTCTGGTATATTCCAGTCATCTGCATAAATGCCTTGGGTGTTCTGCACCATTTAGCATTGCTTTCTGCATTAATTCTTTCCAGTTATACTGCGTAGAAAGGAAGCATCACATTGCAATGTACACTACCATCACAAACCCTACACACTCACCAGTTAAACAGGAAATCTAATTACTTTTACGTACATCAAGAATTGTATCCTTTTTCCGAACCTGAGTTTTTTTATTATGTTTATTTTACAAAACTGCAGATGATCTTCAAAGTGTAGAAGTGTAGTGCCGATTTGTATCATCGCTATCCTTGTTTGTATGTACTGAACATATCAGAATGCAAGATGTAATGGACTTGGTTTTTAACAGGCGCAAAGAAAACGTGAGTAAAAGTGGACCAGTTGCCCAAAGTAGCCATTTAGTTTTCTAGTTACATTCAGCAGCAGAAGCATAATGTTTTTTTTACAGCTGCTCCAATTTTTCTCTAGTTTTCATCAGAGGCGTAACTAGGTTTTTCAGTGCCCGGGAACAAATACTGATTTTGCGTCGCCTGGGGATTCCTGTGGCACACGTGTCTCCTATTATGGGTGGGTACGTTTTGTTGCCAAAACTATTAGCCATAAGTGGACGCTGAACTAACATGTAGCAGTGATAATACTGTATCATCACATTATTTTGAAGACTATTTGATCATTATTAAATACTAAAAAATAATAATAAAAAAATAATTGGTGGTGGTGGTGGGGGTTGTTTAAAAGTTGGAAGACAATTATTATTATAATCAGGGAGTCATAGGGCCAGATTTATAACAATAAGATTAATATTTCTATAGCGCTTTTCTCCCTGGGGACTCAAAGTGCTGTGACCCTGCATTATGCAGTCTCAAAGGCTAGGGAAAAGAGGTGAGTTTTTAGCCTTTTTTTAAAGCTGTCCAGAGAAGGAGCCTCTCGTACTGATTGTGGAAGTGAGTTCCATAGAGTAGGGGCTGCATAGGAAAAGGCCCGAGCACCAAATGTTAAGTGTATCCTGGGAATAACCAGCTTCATCTTGTTGGCAGAGCGGAGGGTGCGTGGAGGGGCATAAAGTTCCAATAGATCCGCTATGTATTTGGGTCCCATGTGGTGTAGAGCCTTGAATGTCAGCAGGCAGATCTTAAAATTGATTCTCCATTTTACTGGCAACCAGTGAAGAGTTTGCAGTACTGGGGTGATGTGTGAGCTGCGGGGGGCATTGGCTAGGAGTCTGGCTGCAGCATTCTGTACTAGCTGTAAGGGGCGCAGAACCTTATCTGTAGATCCGATTAACAGGGCGTTGCAGTAGTCTAGGCGGGAGGATACAAATGCGTGAACCAGGGCAGGTAGGTCTTCAGCTGGGATAAGGTGTTTTATTTTCGCTATATTTCTTAGATGGAAGAAGGAAGACTTGACGACAGCTGATACCTGCTGTCTGAGTTTTAGATTTCCATCCAGGATCACCCCAAGGTTTCGCACAGAGTCTTTATACTGTACAGTATCTCCCCCAATTGCTAGTTTGAGGTGGTGAGCGTTTTGAACTTTATCCATCATATGTGGACCACCTACCACCAACACCTCTGTTTTGTCAGAGTTCAGCCTCAGCCAGCTGGTGTTCATCCAATTTTGTAAATCCACTAGACACGCATTTATGGATGCTGATGGGTCTTGGGTGCCAGGCTTGAAGGACAGATACAGTTGTGTGTCATCTGCATAACAATGGTATCCTAAACCATAGTTCTGGATTATTTTGCCCAGTGGGAGCATGTAGACTGCAAAGAGTAATGGTGATAGTACAGAACCCTGTGGAACTCCATAGGCAAGTGGCACTGGATTAGAGTAGTGTGTGCCCAGACATACTTGCTGTGTCCTGCCAGATAGGAAGGTCTGAAACCAGCTAAGAACAGTACCCCTTAGGCCACAGTAATTCTTCAGTCGCTGGATTAGTATTTCATGGTCCACAGTATCAAATGCTGCTGACAAGTCAAACCATTATAGACAGTTGTTTCTCTAAAACTGTTCTAAACAGCAGAGGAACTGTTCTGCATGATAATAAGAAACTTCTCAAATCCTACGTAATGGCGGCAGTTTAGCGTGGATTTCTAGAGCTGCACTACAGTTAATAAAAGTGCAGATCCATTCCTAAACTGTCATAGATTAAGAAGTGCTTAATAGCGGTTCTACAGATAGTGCAGCAGTGCAGGCTAGGCCTGATTCGTAAAGGGCTCCTTCCCTGACACTCAGAGCCTGCTGACAGCAGATGTATTGGCTACCTCAGCAACAGTAATTTCCCTCACACACTGCACTGCCTGAGAGACCTTCCTAACTCCTCCTATTCCTAACAATTTAAGAATGAATCTGCATTATTTAGTGTTTTCTTAGGATGTCTGAGACAGTTCTGCATGGATTTCCAAAAAACCTACTAATATATTGTCTCAGACACTCTTGATAAATGTCTCCCATAGAATCATACTGAGAGAGTATAGGAACGCAACACCAGTAGGTTAGTGCTGGATAGCCAAGGTTGCCAGGTTTTGGTGTATACCTCCATCGTATCGTTGACTATTGCTAATAGTCTTTCAGAGGTAAGAATGTCCGTAATAATGGAATTAATGAAGTCAATGGAGAGAGTGGGTTGGAGCCATTGCCAAGCAATATGTAATCTGGTTGGCTATAGGCTGAGCCAATCGATGTTGTGGGTATTTCCAGCCCCACAGTTTATCACCTAGAAGCAAAGATAATGAATCAGAAGGAGCTCATTTCACTGTCGCAGTGTTAATAAGGGAGTTGATCTTATTGCTGCTCGATTTCGTGCCCGATCTTTTTCCGCGCTCGGTTCTGCAGGCGATTATCTTATCTTCCGCTCATTTTTCTTATCTTTTCCCATTGTCCTCCATGCAGAATCGAGCACAGAAACTATCGGGCGGGAGATCGGACATGTCGGAAATTATCTATCGAGCCATCTAAATGGCTCAGAATCGAGCTGTGTATTCCCAGCGTTAGACCAATATCGCTTAACCGCAGGGCAGAACCACCATATGTGGGTAAATGTGCCAGCCTGACCACAATTTCTGAAGCATAGGTTACATTTAGTAGCGGAGATGGTGTGGAGCTTATTAGGGGGAGGTAAATGCTCTCTCCTGTGGAGCACAGGCAGGTGGTAGGCAAGGTCAGCTCTAAGTTCATCGGAAAAGCCTGTCTGGCCTCCTCTCCCAGCACCTGCCTAATCTCCTAATGCAGGGAATGATGGAAAAGGGAGAGGAGTATGGTCAGTTAATACTACTTTTCAGTCTAATAAAGCTGTACATCAGAAGTTAGCATTGAAAAACCAGCCAACCAGGTACCGTAATAAAAAAACTAAACATGAAATAATGGTTTATGTGAAATGCCCAAATTGTTGTGCAAAGTAAATTATGATTTGTTCACAAAACGCAATAAAAGAAATGAGCCTGAACTGTAACATTTACTGTAACAAGATAATATAGTAGGGTATATACTGTATGCTGGACAGGAAGACAACAAGCTACGCCTGTGTCTGCACTTCACATATTAGACAAGGTGTTCCCATGCATTCTTGGGTTACACTATACATCAATGTTCATATCATATGCTACAACAGAAGACTTGTATTGTAAAGCCTTGGTGGAATTCTTGGTACAACAAATACAGGATTCTTCAGTTACCATTCCATTCCTCACTTTAGTCACAAATGCTCCCGAAAGGACAACTTTAATCCAAGTTAATACTACTGGTAAATAAAGCTTTTTTTTATGTTTCTTTTTCTCCACTAAATTGCATAGCATATACTGTAATTCCCCAATTTAAAGTAAAATTCCATGTTTTTTTAGCAAAATCAAAATGGAAAGATCATTTCAATTGAGCATTAAAGCACTCCTCCTGGTTTAAATAAAAACACTACCAAATACTAAGATGTATGCTAATACTGTAAAACTATAATACCCTTGCACATTGTACTAATAAGACTTACCGGTGCAACGCCTGAGCGGGGTTGTGGTGTGTAGCCCAACCCCATTGCAGAGAAAGGCCTTGTCTTTTTCTCTATCTTCAGCGCTACACACTGACTGCCTTTGTAACAAGACAAGTCAAAGTGATTGTAATATTGGGACTAATTGGTATATATAACATTGACCTATTATGCATTACTTTACTGTTCCTCAGAGGGACCACCAAGTCCTTATACAGCCTGGTTGGACCAGCTGTGGAGAAACCAAATCACCTACCAGTATGGTTTTGGTAAAAAGAAGAGAGAACATACAAATTGCATGATGACAATGCCCTGACTGGGATTTGAACTTGGATCAGAGTGCTGCCCACACAGCCCCTTTGCTGCCCCTTTACAATATTGCTGTGTACTGTACACGCACTAATAATACTGGTTACCTGTGTTGTTAAGGGTACTTATGTATGAACATAAAGACAGGTACCTGTCAATTATTTATATCATGTTTGTTCTGGGAAGTCTTAACTTTTGCCTTGGAGAGCACAGAAATAGAAAGCAGGTTTCCACAATGTCCATGTTACTGAATAAGGTTGCTCTACTAAGGATAACTGGCATCCAAAGATCTGGTTGCAAAGGGCACTCCAGTGACGTAAGCAGGACTTCTCAATGCTCTCTATTACACTGACTCCAGTCTTCCTACTGGGACTCAAGAGTTGTTATAGGGCATAAGAGTGTTACTATGCGGCACATGGGTGTGTTGGACTTCATGAGTACCAGTCATCATGGCACAGTCATGCAGAAAACAAGTGAAACTGATGGCAGCAGATGCACAACCAGGGTGCTTTAGTGAGACAGAGAAGATAGTAATAACAAGTAAAAAGGTCTCTTTGTTACATATTTTGTATGTTGTTAAAATATAAAAATTTTGTACGTTGTTAAAACAGTGCCTGCTAAACTCACATTAAATGCTTGAAGATAAATTAAAAATTGGTTAGAAAATCTCATCTGCTGGAGCCACAATAAAAGCTTAGATACGTGTATCCCATTTCATCCATTGTTACATAATCTGCATACTACCGTAGTTTCATGGCGTATCATAAGGAATCGTAAATGTAAAAATGTAAACTACTCGGTGACAATGACTCTAAGAAATGATTCGTTAATGTAAAATGTAGTCCATATCTAAAGTTATGTGATACTCCTCCAGTATCATGGAGCCACGGGCTTGGTTTATATTACATCACTACAAAATGAATTTCTTCCTGTTATCTAAGTCCACTTCACCCTGGCCAAACACTGGAAGTGCAGGCGTCTGTCCGAGGAGCCATCTGTTGCCAGAGAGCTGACAGTGGTCAGATTCCTGAGACAAGTCACAGGAAATAACTCATTGATTGAAGCGCTTGCTACAAATATTTATGTGGCTCTTAAACTGCAATTCTCAGGGAAGGATGCTAGGGAAGAAATGTTTCTATTGCATGGCAATTAATCTTTTAGCAAATGCATTACATGCTGTTCGGCTCTTAGAGGAGGCCCTGTGACTTCATAAATAACTGCAATGTGTGTACATTTAAAAAATAAGCCATCATGTAATGTTTCTTCCCATTTTATGCTGATATCGCAGCAGCGCCTATACCTGTACAAAGGGCTATATAAAGGCAGTTTACTTACACTCTGCTTTCCTTACCCCTATCTTGTGCCTCCTGGAGGTAACAATATAAATAGCTACTTGTTAGCTGGAACACAGACACATCCCTTGGCATGTATCCACAAACAATGCCCTGTGCCAGTGCAAGCTGTTCCAGGCATTATCATATGGGCAGACAAACAAATGTTATGCCCTAACACCTTATGTCATTTTCCCTCAGTGAAAGTATTGACATAAACAACATCACATATCGGCACTATAGAAAGTATGCTGTATGTTGTATGATCAGTAACACAGAATATGTCTGCATACATAGATTAAAGCAAACCTGATCTGAAAATGAATTTATAAGATCATTATTTTTATGTGTATTAGTAGTGGTAAATAGACATTTCCTGCAGTCTCATATTGTTATTTTCAGTTTAAAGTGAACCTTAACTCTAATAAACAAAATGAGTTTTACTCACCTGGGGCTTCCCTCAGCCCCCTGCAGCTGATCGGTGCCCACGTAGAGTCGCTCCAATCCTCCTGGAATCACCGGCGGCTACTTCCGGTTTTGCCGTCAGCTGTCGACAGACTGGGAACGCGAGTGATTCTTCGTGTTTCCAGCCTCAATAGCACCCCCTATACTGCTATTGCGGCAAGGAAGTCGCGTCAGAGACTAAAGAGAGGAACGCACGATGGAGCGCACGGAAGGTATGTATCTGTCTGCTGCCCGCCGCTGCCCGGACTCTAATTTAAAGTGTACGGGAGCGCAGAGGGGAGAGCCCCGAGATGAGGGAGGGGGGGAACGTCCCCCCTCCCCGCCGAATGTGGCCATGGCTTTTCCCTCATGCTGTATCCCCTCCAACCCCCACAAAACGGCCCCGAGCGGGAGCAGGGGCTGCAGGTCCTATTGTTACGCCAGTGGTCATGTGTGGGATAACACTTGTTGAGCTGAGCCCAGCTTTGGTTTGATACCAGAAGATGCCTATAAGGGGAAATTACCATGTTGGAATGAACAATGGGCTGTAGGGTTGATTAAGAATCTTTGGGACAGTACAGCTTCCAAATGGCACCGGGTGGAGGGGGCTCCTACAAAGCTCTGTTACAGTGCCCAGGAAATTGCTTGCATCATCTGTCAGATGTGACACTGATTGAATGTTGAGCATAGAAATTCCCTGTCTTATTTTTCTGGCATCACTTACACTTGTTTGGCATTCTCCCAGTGATAGGAATTCTAGGGAAACCGCTGTGTGTTCTGATATATATATATATATATATATATATATATATATGTATATATATAATGAGATTTCAACATGAACATTATTCAGAGAGCAGTATTTCACATAAAAAGAAAGACATTTGCTCTTAATACAGCAATAAGCCACCATTCACAAAAACGGTATACTTTTTCCTACTTGTGTAGGGCCGAATTTACACCTCGGAAGCTTGTAGGCACAGAGGTTATAACTCGGCCCCACAACAAAGGCCACACACTTGATTCTGGCCCATTTTTTTTTATAATATATTACAAATTAATAATAATATTAACGAATTAATCATAACATGATTAGTAATAGTAGCCAATCACAAGAACAATTAGCAGCAGGGTTGGGGACGGTGAATGTGCGTGAGGTAGATAATGACAAGTGGCAGCAAAGTAACAGGTGAACCTCGGGTTAAAACGCATACTTACCTAAAAAGAGGGAAGCCTCTGGATCCTGTAGAGGCTTCTCATGCCATCCTCTGATCCCCTATTTGAGAGCGAGGGCCCCTGAAGGAAATCCTACAAGAGCTTTCAAATTGAAGATTGGGGCTTGTGCTCCTCTTTAGGCACAGCCGTACTGCACCTGTATATGGCTGTGCCTGCACAATAAGCCGGAGCTGATTATATATGAAGAGGAGTGCAGCCCAGATCTTCCAGAGGGACATGGTGAACAGCGGCAAGGGGGACATGAGAAGCCTCTACAGGATCCAGAGGATTCCCTCTTCTTTGGTAAGTATTTGCATTCTTATTTGTATTCAATATATAGAATATTTGTATTCATAGAGACGGCAGAGTTCCTGTGAGACACTTTCATTAGCTCCTGACTCTGCCTATCAATGTAAGCCAATGGGAGATGCTTACGTTGAAAGACAGGGTCAGGAGCCAATGAAATCAGCTCCTGACCCACTCACAGGGCTCTGACGTTATAAAGACGCAGAGCGAGTGAGCCGCAGCGGGGAGACATCGGCGAGATCGTCGGGAGCAATGAAAGTGGCGAGAACACGCTGTGTCGGTGTATGGAAATCTACGCCCTGACAGCCAGAAACCCATCAAAACAGGGCGTAGCTTTCAGTTCAGCGGTCCTAAACTAGTTAAACAATTAACGTATGTACCTGGTGTAAAATCCATGTTATTCATTACATGCGTTAGAGGACCCGGAGCGGACCCTGGTTGATTCTGTCTGCATGCCATCCTAAATACCTGGACAGTGGCTTTTGTAAGGGCTTGTTCACAAGCGCTGAGCGATTTATTAAGATTATTTATTATTATTTATTAAGAGCTTCTTCCTCCACTTTTCCCTGTGCTTTGCTCTTTTCTATCCATTTTTGCAGAGCGATTCGTTTTTTCACTTCCTGGCGTTAGTCAGGAAGTGAACTCTTTTTCACCTGGAAATGAATAAATTCAATGTATTTATTCATGAAAGCGCTGGGGAAAATCGCTATACAAAGCGCTTTTTCAAGTGTTTTGCGATTTCCCTATACCTTCCGTTGAGCAAAAATGCTTAGAAAATGGTACAGGCAGCACTTTGCTGAGCGGATCGGAAACGAACCGCTCAGATGTGAACTCTCTCATAGGTAATCATTGCACAAGCACTATTAGGGCGATTTTCAAAATCGCTGGTGCTTAAAAAAAAATAATGAAAAAGCCCTTAGTGTGAACTAAACCTAAGTGAGTTCTGATCAATATATACTATTGAATATATATTGAATTTGGATTAGGTGTCCATGGTATTGTAGGTCTTTGTTGATCTAGCAGGGCTTCCTCCAGTTTGACCTAGCTTTAGGTCCATTTTAGACAAGACAAATAACATTTATATTATGCTTTTCTCCTGGTAGAATTAAAGTGCTTGAGCTGCAGCCACAGGCAGTTGTAGTGTTAGGGAGTCTTGCCCAAGGTCTCCTCACTGAAAAGGTGTTGGCTTACTGGCCAGGAAGGGCCGAGAAGAGAATCCAGCCACTCATTACACTATCCAGCACCAGTCTATTATTCTTGTTAAAGTGTACCTGAAGGCCAAAATAAAGGAAAAGATACTTCAGTAGAGGGAAACCTCTGGATAATCCAGCGGCTTGCCCCGTCCACCTCAAGCCTAGTATTCCAGTGTTGGATCCTTTGAACCTATTTGACATGGGCTTGTTGAATACGGCTGCGCTCCCGCCCCTTGTACAAGCTAGGCTGCACAGCACAGGTGCAAGGAGGTCTGTGCCGTAGCACAGAGCCAGTCATGTATGGCTTCTTCCTCCACTGCACAGGATTTTTTAAAATCCAACTTGTTGCTCTAATTCTGACATGTTTGTTCCTCCTGCTTCTTTAGACAATGTGAGTATTTTCTGGCCAATTCTAGGCTTGGCCTTTTGCCTAACAAAATCACGGATTAGATTTACAATATACATGTTTTCTAGCGCTTAAGTCTATTGTTTATTTAAGTTACATACACTAAGGCTAGGTCCACACTTGTCTGTTGCGGATTGGATCCATTTAAAACTGATCGATTTTTGTAAACAATTTTTTTTCCTCTCCGTTTTGAGAGAAATGGTCTTTTTTGCAGCTACGTTTCCAGTGTGTGGAAACGTCCCCAGCCCTGGCTGTGGGTGGGGGCGCCATGCTGGTGGGGGTAGCAGGAAGGGGGGCAGCTGTGGGTCCTCCCTCACCTGGGTCCCCCGTTTCCCGCTCCCCCTCCAGCTACTTTTTGTCCCACCGCTTGCCTTCACTTCCTGCAATGCCGCCCTCTGTTGTTCATTAGATGACAATGACGTCATTGCCGTCTAATGATGAAGAGAGGGCGGCATTGCAGGAAGTGAAGGCAAGCGGTGGGACACAAGGAAGTAAGTTCCTTGCTCACCGCTGGGCTATACAATTTAATACATTAATGATTTTATGCTGAAACTAGCTGGAGGGGGAGAGGGGAAGGGGGACCCAGGTGAGGGAGGGGGGTGACCCCCCCTCCGCTGCCCCCTTCCTGCCTGATACCCCCTCCAGCAAAGTGGCCCCCCTCCCCTGGGACACAGAAAACGGATCAGTTTTTGTGTCAGATACACAGGCATAGAAGGAGATCCATTTTGTCATTGCTTTTCACTACCCCACTGTGTATCCAGGGTCCGTGAAAATGCATCAAATCCGGACTGTCCGTTCAGGTTTTCAAAATAGATCCCCCAGACAGATCCATTTTTTGTAAGTGAAGATGGCTGCTATTTTTAACATAGGTATCCGTGGCTCCGGTTTTGATCCGGGCTGAAAAATTGAGCCATGGATACGTTTTTACTACAAGTGTGAACCAGCCCATTAAAGGATTTGGAAATGAAAACTAGTCATCAGACAATCGTTCATTGAAAAAATACCCAGCAATGTGAAAGGATAACGATCACTGACAGTTCTCATGTACATGAACAGTCCAGGTGGATCCTGTTAGGTGATCATGTTTCATGTGAGACTGTGTATAAATATCATTATGCCTGGTACACACTATGAGATTTTCTGGCCGATTTACTGTCAGATCGATTATTTCCAACATGTCCGATTTGATGTCCGAGCATTTTCCGATCGATTTCCAATTAAAGTGCATGGAAATCAATCAGAAAATGCTCGGAAATCGATTGGAAAGCAAATAGAACATGTTGAAAATAATCGATCTGACAGTAAATCGACCAGAAAATCTCATAGTGTGTACCCAGTTAGAATGACCAATGGCCTAAGTGCACATGTACTGCTTCTCTGTGTGGAATTTGAATGAACGTTCTCGGTCTGTTTCTCTGTACAGAGTTTTATCATTCTTTGGATATTGTTTGTGCGCAATGACTTTTATCTTGTGTGTTTACTTAGCTTTAGATGGAGAGACTGGCCACTTTTTCATCATCTCTCCTTTAATTCCCTGAAGTCATGAAGAGTATTTTAGCTTGCAGTGTGTTATCACCGATCATGTTACTAGAGATTCAAGCTTAGTGCAACAAGAAGAACAAAGTAGCTGCAAATGTTTTCCTTCACAATCCAGAGACACCTGACATGGATAGCTGAGCAATGACCCTTTAATAGAAGGCCAAGTGAACATGTTCAGGTGCCTTAATAGTGAGATTTTCAGGTCCCTGGAGCACCTGCAGACATCCTTCTCACAAGATGTATGCTAGGAAAAATGAAGAAAACTGTAGCAATCCTTACTGCAAAGCTTTTTCTTTTCTCCTTAAAGTATTAGCATGTATAAGTAAAAGGAAAAACAGACACATAGCTGACAATCTGCCTTCTTGTTGTGTTGGTCACCCATACCTCCACAAGCAACCGACTGGGATAAATCCTCTTATATCTCAGGCAGTGGAATGTGCACTCTGCACAATACAGCTGATAGATCTCAGGCTATTGCTGCTTGTCACATACATGAACCACAAGAGTTTACAGTGAAAGGGAACAATGAGGTAGACTCACAGAACACAGAAACAAGTACCGGTACATTCTTACATTCGTAGTTGTGTAAAAATATAATAATAAAGAGTTAAACCTTCAAGCATTAAGTAGGTAGATATTGGATTCTTTTTTTCTTCTCCTCCCTGATCTATTGGCACATGCATGTATGCCTGACTGAGCCCCAGATCTGTGGGTGAGCCAGCTATGAGACAAGCTTCAAGGTGGTCAAGCTCCGAAATAAATGAAGAACTGCAATTTGTACCCCTGTGGCCTGCTGTACAGAAGGCTGCAGTACAAAACTGAAAAAAATAACCAACAGGTTCTTGGTCACACTTTACAGCATTTGTATCGGCACTTAAAGAGAACCTGAACTGAAAATAAAAAGTCAAAATATACATACACAGGTCATACTTAACCACTTGAGGACCCACCCTTTACCCCCCCTTAAGGACCAGCGTTATTTTTTGTGATCTGTGCTGGGTGGGCTCTGCAGCCCCCAGCACAGATCAGCTGGCACACAGAGCGATCAGATCGCCCCCCCTTTTTCCCCCCTATGGGGATGGTGTGCAGGGGGGGTCTGATCGCTCCTCCTGTCTGGCATGTTGCGGGGGGGGGGCACCTCAAAGCCCCCCTCCGCGGCGAAATTCCCCCCTCCCTCTCCTATCTGCTCATCCCCGGTGATCGGGGCTGCACAGGACGCTATCCGTCCTGTGCAGCCAGTGACAGGCTGTCCCCTGTCACATGGCGGCGATCCCCGGCCGCTGATTGGCCGGGGATCGCCGATCTGCCTTACGGCGCTGCTGCCGTACAATGTAAACAAAGCGGATTATTTCCGCTTGTGTTTACATTTAGCTTGCGAGCCGCGATCGGCGGCCCGCAGGCTATTCACGGAGCACCCCGCCGTGAATTGACAGGAAGCGGCTGCTTCCTGATTAATCAGCCTGCAGCTGGCGACGCAATACTGCGTCGCTGGTCCTGCAGCTGCCACTTTGCCGACGCGCGGTATTGAGTGCGCGGTCAGCAAGTGGTTAACTCCCATGTAGTCTACTCAATCACTTTCTCCTCTCCCACGTCCTGTTTGTCCACTGTGATCAATGGAATTCTCCGTCCTCCATTTTGAAGATGGCCATTACCCCATAACAGCTTCCTGGTCAGCACACTGTTAAACTGTAATATCTCCCACTTGAGCCATGGTTATTACCTTGCGCATTCAGTTGTAACTGACAGCTGCTTATATATAACTGACAGCAACTGGTGTAAAATATTGTCAGAACTGGAAGGGATCACTGTAAGAAGAAAATGGTGTGCTTCTGAGAGGAACTGATGGCGAGGTTAGTATGTAATATTCATTTGCCGTTACTTAATGTGTTTATTTTAAATAATTTTACTCACTTCAGGTTTCCTTTAAAGAGGAACTCCAGTGAAAATAATGTAATAAAAAAGTGCTTCATTTTTACAATAATTATGTATAAATGATTTAGTCAGTGTTTGCCCATTGTAAAATGTTTTAAATATCTGATTTACATTCTGACATTTATTACATGGTGACATTTTTACTGTTGGCAGGTGATGTAGCTGCTGCATGTTTTTTTGGCAGTTGGAAACAGCTTTAAACCGCTATTTCCCACAATTCAGCGAGGTTCACAGACAGGAAACTGCCAGGAGTACGTACTCAGAATTTCTAGTGGGAGGGGTTTCACCACAATATCAGTCATACAGCGCCCCCTGATGGTCTGTTTGTGAAAAGGAATAGATTTCTCATGTAAAAGGGGTATCAGCTACTGATTGGGATAAAGTTCAATTCTTGGTCGGAGTGTCTCTTTAAGTGAGTCCTACTCTTAGGGCTTTTTCACACCATGGGTGATTCTGCTGTGACTTGCTGATTGCTGGTCAAGAAAGCACTAGTGCAGTGTTTATCTATGTAAACTTTCACACTGCAGCGTTACTACATGCAGCATTCCGGGAGCAATCGCGTTGTGATTGTCGCTCCTGAAACAAGAATTACAATTGCTGAAAAATTGCTGCAGAAAATTGCCGAAGAATGAAGTTCGCTAAGCACTAGCAATTGCGATTTTCAATGAGAATAAGCCCTAACCGTGTAAAAAAAAGCCCAAGAGTCAAACAAATTGGAATGAATTTAAAATTAAAGATACCTTACCTTCCAACCAGCTTCTGGCTATCCATTCAGTCACCAATTATCTCTGGATGTTTGCAATCTGCTGAATTATATGCTGGGTGTGGTTATACACACTCACAGGGAATTATCCTGAGTATTAAAACCCTAACTGTCCCTGCGTCATCCTCCTGTGCCTGTGTCTCGTGTGTTTTGGCTACTGTGCAGACGTTGGGACAGGAGGAGGGCGGGGCCAGGGGGTGTGGGTGAATGGGTGCGGGCGGACGGGTGCGCACAGTGCTCTGACATGCGGTGGTGGCAACGGTGAGAGAGACCTAGAGCTCATTTTTAAACGGGCTTACGTCTACTAGTATTAAATAATCCAGAGACCCAGTCAGTAGCTAGTTGGAAAGTGAGGTGTTTTTATTTGAATTTCATTCACATTTGGTTAACTGCTGGGCTTAAATATGAAGAGCAGTAGCATTCTGTGCAGAGTTTGATTCAGAATCACTGAATGGGGGTCACTTTGGCCCAGTCGATGGTCTTAAGTGCATTCAGTAATGCTGTAACGTGTGACCAAGAGCCCCTGCTACATTTTTCAGTTTTGTGCTGCATCCTTTGGACTTGTATATTTTCCTATATGGAGATGAATAAACCCCGTTGCTACATGCATACATTGCTTACAATTGCATGGTTTGTGCTACTCACCCCTTGTGTAAATACACACACACACACACACACACACACACACACACACACACACACACACACACACACACACACACACACACACGTACGTTCCATGGGGAAATATTTCATGTGTACTCTAAAAATAGCATTCTGAACTTCCAAGTCAGGCAGAGCAGGCTGTTCTGTAAAATGCAGTGTAAATTGGGCATTCATGCAGTGTAATAAAGTGTACCATTAACAATATTCCAGGCGAGCAGCCTTCATTGTTGTGGTAACATTGAATGATGACCCATAATAAGGCTGGTGCTGGAGGAAAGCGTGTGCTTACTATTCCTAGCTTTTCCAATGAATATGAAAATAGAGAGAAATTGACATCAACTTGTGAGAAGCAGCCCTTTTACATTCCACCCAATTTGCTTACCTGCAGTAAATGCTGAGACAAATCTGACGGTGAACAAAATGTTCTTTGAAAATGAGTTTCTAGCTGCTCATAAACTCCTTTTGAAATGGTAAGGAAAAATAACCAGATCAAGAAATACTGCACTTTAAATCACAGAATCTGCAAAGTTAACACATCTGTTTTCTGCAAGGTCTAAACTCCTACATTTACCTTTTATGTTTGAAGTTCAGGTGTCAATATTCAGTCTTGTCCTGAGTGTAGAAAACGTATTATTAACCCCCGAATGCACAAAAATGTCCAACCAACATGATTTGATTTGGATTTGCACAGAATTACAGAACATCATAGACTATTGCATTTCTTTGAGCTGATTGCACATATGTTCTATACCCTTCTACTCTGACAAACCACTGTCATTTTGCCACATCACTGACTGTATCTCTAGATGCTGATGGCTGCTTTATGGACAATTTATTACAGGGGTTCTTTTTTTCCAATTATTTTGAGACTTACCATGTTGTGGTTTTCATATGAAAATGTTCAAAAATAATTTTTAGTGAATTTTTTTGGGGGCAGATATACCGGTTCTGTCCAGCACTCAGGGCCGGCCCGCTCATGAGGCGGGGTGAAACTTTTGCCTCAGGCGGCAAAGTTCTATGGGCGGCATCCGCCCGTCCGTGGGTGCGGGGGTGCCGGCCGCCGAGCTGGAGGGGTAGCTGGCAGGACGGGGGTATTGGGCCTAGCGGTGGGGAGGGGGGTCGGACCCCCCCTCCCTCGCCTGGGTCCCCCGATCTGCGCTCCCCTCCAGCTTTAAATATAGCGTAAGCAGCCGACAGACAGTAAGAGGCACGGGCGGGGGATCACTCACCTCTTCCTCGTTCCAGCGTGCGCTCCACTGACGTCACTTCCTGCAACGCCGCCCACTGTATTGTACGTGGCCGCCGTTGCAGGAAGTGACGTCAGTGGAGCGCACGTTGGAACGAGGAAGATGAGTGATCCCCCGCCCGTGCCTCTTACTGTCTGGCTACATTTAAAGCTGGAGGGGAGCGCAGATTGGGGACCCCAGGCGAGGGAGGGGGGGTCCGACTCCCCTCCCCGCCGCTAGGCTCAATACCCCCGTCCTTGCAGCTACTCCTCCAGCTCAGCGGCCCCCCATGAGGGGGGGGGCGGCTGCGGCGGCAATTTTTTTAAAACTTGCCTCAGGCGGCAAAAAGTCTAGGGCCGGCCCTGCCAGCACTATGTATCCTCATCCCCACTGGTTTGTGCTTCACAAGTATTTCAGAAGAGTTGTAATACATGTAGTACTAAAAATAAATTTAATCTTTAACCACTTGAGGACCCACCCTTTACCCCCCCCTTAAGGACCAGCGCTGTTTTAGCTGATCTGTGCTGGGTGGGCTCTGCAGCCCCCAGCACAGATCAGCTGGCACGCAGAGCGACCAGATCGCCCCCCTTTTTTCCCCACTAGGGGGATGATGTGCTGGGGGGTCTGATCGCTCCTGCCTGATGGGTGTTGCGGGGGGGGGCACCTCAAAGCCCCCCTCCGCTGCGGAATTCCTCCCCTCCCTCTCCTACCTGTTCCCCCCCGGTGATCCGCGCTGCACAGGATGCTATCCGTCCTGTGCAGCCAGTGACAGGCTGTCCCCTGTCACATGGTGGCGATCCCCGGCCGCTGATTGGCCGTGGATCGCCGATCTGCCTTACGGCGCTGCTGCGCAGCAGCGCCGTACAATGTAAACAAAGCGGATTATTTCCGCTTGTGTTTACATTTAGCCTGCGAGCCGCAATCGGCGGCCCGCAGGCTATTCACGGAGCCTCCCGCCATGAATTGACAGGAAGCAGCCGCTCGCGCGAGCGGCTGCTTCCTGATTAATTAGCCTGCAGCCGGCGACTCAGAACTGCATCGCTGGTCCTGCAGCTGCCACTTTGCCGACGTGCGGTATGAGTGCGCGGTCGGCAAGTGGTTAAACTTTAGTTCTAATAAGAAATAGTCTGAAATCCCTTTTTGTTTTTTCAGTAAAGCAAGAGTTAAAAAGTAGAGTTGTTATCTCTGCAATTGAGCTAATGGAACAGCTTGTTGAATTTATGCTGATTTTCTGGAAAGTAAATAGAAGGCAAAACGTTATTTATTACCTTTTAAGGAGAAAGCAATGAGGTATTAAGGTACATACACATGTCTTATTTTTCTAAACGACCGGTCGTTTGGACCAGTCGTTTGGATGTCAAATCGGGCTTGTGTACAAACGGTCATTCGGCTGATAAGCCTGATTTTGACAGATCCGCCAAGCGTCAGATCAGACGTGTGTATGTACCTTTAGGGTACTAAACTTCAAAGGGTCATTACTTCTGTTTGTTTGTAGTGGTTAGTATTACTACTGAAGTAATTAGACTGGAAAAAAAAAATATAACACTTAGTTCTATGTTACTATGGTAGTATTATATTTGTCATTAGCACTACATATACAATTAATTATCTCATACATTTATTTTCACTTCAGAATTGTTTTATATTGCATACAGCTTGGTATTAACATCACAGCCATATGCATGGTGTGCTTTAATATTGTTTACAGAAAATATACTGTGCATTTAAACATTTTAAAATCTGTTAAGGAAATCAATCCCATAATACCGGGGCTTGTAGGAGAAAACACACACGGACTCCAGGAGCTCAATTTGGTGTAATAAAGTATGATGATGTGGCAAATTTATTGGTGAACTCACAAATGTGGATTGCTATGGGAGGGAACCATTCATATGAGCATGTGGGGAAGTACCATCCCTACTTGGCCTTGTAGTCAATCATGGTGATTGCCGCTCCAGAAAAATGGTTCACTCTACTGGTTAAAGGACCACTCCAGCAAAAAAAGTAATCAGTTAAAATCTGACAGAACCAACAGGTTTTGAACTAGTCCATCCCCTCATGGGGAGTCTCAGGGTTTTCTTTGCTTTCAAAAGCATTTCCTTTGCGGCATTTGCTAAGTCTAACTGCCAAAATAGTGTGCAAGTGAGTAGGGGGGCTGGCTGGTATCTTACTGTTTTGACAGTTAAACTGCTGTTCAGGGAATGCTTTTGAAAACAAAGAAAATCCTGAGAATTCCCCATGAGGAGATGGACTAGTCCAAATCCTGTTGGTTCTGTCAGCTTTTAACTGCTTATTTTTTCACTTGAGTGGTCCTTTCAGTGTAGGGTGAGTTCCAAATCAAGGGTCACTGTTAAACAATTCAGAGATAGCTGGAGGCACCCCCCCAAAAGCAGTGGGAGTATCTTATCAGGACACTATAGTTTAGTGAATCTTATTTAAAGTGGAAAGAGTGGTTCTACCTTAACAAGGAGGTTTACAAGAAACAGTTTGTAAAAGTCCTTTTTTTTTTTTTTGCACTAGGACAACGCATTTCACAGCATATGCTGCTTCTTTAGGTCAATAAACCTGCCTTTTAGAGACATAGGAGAAGGATCAGGACAACTATAGCATCATAATATTAAAAACATTACAAATATACAATATAAATATTACAAACAATACTGTACAAATAAGAAAGACTGTACACATCTTTACATAATTGGAAACGTGGCCAACTGCACAATATAAGCCCAACAGCTGTGTGAGTTGACACACCGGTTGGATCAGGCAAACCCCCTGTTATCAGTCGCTCGTCTAGTCGTTTGTCATGCAGACACATGCCCAACTGTCGTCCAATAAATCCATGTTTGGATGGTAATTGGGCAGAAAAGTTGCACGTGTGTACGAGCCTAAAAACCTTGTACACGCTTCCAACTTGGCCAATAATTGGACAGTTTTACCATGCACATGTAGTATGAGAGCTTACCTGAGGAATCTATTCATCTGTTGACCCTCATATGACATGGAAGTAGTAAAATTGGCCATTCAAAACCATATCGTGCAGTCCTTTGTTCCACTTGTGTGCGCAGTATGTAAATGAGTTGGTTGTTCACTTTAGTTTGTGGTTGTGGTTAGTGTGCAGAAAATACAAGTCATTTTCCTCAACAGTGCCACCTGGCTTCTAATGGGAGCAGTGGTGCAGAAAGTACATAAAGTAAGGAATGACTAGGTGCCTGGAGCTGTGGTCATGGTATGCTAATAAGTACACTAACACTATCGGTTTCAATTCTGAACACAAAAACATCTGTTACTGCCTAGCCTTTCAGCCAAGCTGCTCTCTGTTAATTGAGGCCTGCATTTGATCACTGATCCTTGGCAGTGTTTGTTCACACCTACCTGCAAGTTTCCATTGCATGCATGTGACAATATACATGTGCTGTGCTTTCCTTTGGTTTTATGAACCTCCACATCCCATAACCAACATTTAAAGAGAATCTGTATCCATGAAAACATAATAAAATAAACATACCAGCCGGTCTGCAGCGCTCTCCTCTCCCCATCTGCGTCATTTTCGCCGCTCCCCGCGTTTTGTGCATAAAATCATACTTTTATTGCTTGTTTTGTAAACAAGCAATATGGCCGCCAAAACCGGAAGTGCGTCGGGCAGAGCGTGTTCCCGCTTCCAGTTAGTGTGCATGAGAGCCGTGCACGAGAGGAGCGCAAGTCTAAGCATGCGCTGTAGGTCCTCTCGTGCTGGCTCTATCTCAGCTGCCGATCAGCCTATCAGGGTCTCAGAGCCGGCTGCAATACACAGAGGCACTCACTGCACAGCAGCACAAGTATTGCAGCCGGAGACTCTGATAGGCAAGTGTACTTTTTATATTATTAGTAAAGTCTATTACTATTTTTCTTTTTTTAATGGACAAAACGTTTTTTCTTTGTTTTTGCTGGCCAAATACATATGAGCACCCAGTGTGTTATATATATATATATATATATATATATATATATATATATATATATATATATATATATATATATATATATAGCATAAGGGGAAGATATCTCACACACAATCAGCTCTCTTCCTGGTCTGCAGCCTCACAGCCAGAGAGAGCAGAGACTAATGTAACTCACGGGAGCGAGCATAGAGGGGCGTGGAGGGGGCGTGGAGGGAAGGCCTGCCTAACAGCTAAACAACAATGAAGAGTCAGCCCCTTCCAGAGACAGGATGACAAGTACGACTGAAGAGAGATACGATGATTTATTACACTGACTCTGCAGCTACAAAGGGCTGCAGTAAGCCAGATCACATTAGATTTGGTTTAGGAACCTGTAGCATAGAAGAAATACAGCCGAAAAATTTGTTACAGAGTCTCTTTAAGTAAAAAAAAACTACAGCCGTGATTAGTATAATTGTATTTGCTGAGCAGCCTCAATGGCTGTTGAATAATTGCATATTATATAAACTTTCTTGACTGAGCCTCTTTGAGACTTAAATCTTCCCATATGTTTTGGGATTAGTATCATCAGATCACTCAAAGACTATTTACATTCCATCAAGAAATATGGCGATAATAAATATCTACTTGATTTTGTATAACTTACCGCACATATTTTCCAAATCTGTGTACAGAAAATGTGACCTTTTCTTAAAGAAAGACTTCAAACCAAGCTGAAAGTTTTCCCTCGCTAGAAGAGACAATACTATGGAAAATTTTCCTTGCTTGAGGCTCCTCTTTATACACCAGAGCGTCCTTGAACTTTAGCTGTGTGGTCTCATAGATCATATTATAAAATGTGTTTAATGAAGTGGAATTAACTACACAACTGTACTGCCCAGTCATATTAGAACTTACTTTAATTGAAACTTCTGTCCAATCCAGTTCTTTCACTGCCGCTGCATGTCATCTGTAGAGAGATGTAAGCTGCATTAGCTGTTTTGACTGTAGTAATTCAGGGGTGTTGTCGGTTACACAGCTGATTGAGGGACACTGTCATGTAAAATGCATGTTCTCTCTTTCTCTGTATGGCAGTATTTTATAATAATTACCTTATTATGCAGCAGAATGACTAGCCTGTCATTGCATGCTGAAGATGCCATTATCGCTAAGATTTTTACACAATATATCATCTATAAATAGTTCCTGTAGTTCTGCATACAGTATGTGGCAGTTTGAAAGCACCTATAGAATTTTTTAGATCTTTAAATCAAATGAATGCATCTGTTAAGGTGGAAAGAGGAAGTAATTCTGCATAGCTACTGTTCTAGCCCTCAGTCACACCACACTGTGTAAAATGCCTGACAGAGAATCTACATAACAGGAAAATGCTCACTCCGTCCTTCAAGAGTGGCGTGTTGGTCTGTAGTACAAGCATAACATTCCTGGCGTAAAGGGTCAAGTACTTTCACTCAGAGTGGACAGTCAAAGTTCAGATAGAAAAATTTCAAACAAGCAAATCATGTAACATTGGTCACAAAGCATCAACTAGTGTTGTCATTTATTTCTATGAATTTGAAAGAAGTGCACCTTACATGTAGGGATAATTTAGGCTTATTGTACAATTGTAAGGTGTGTAGATAAAACCGTGCTGCACTTTGTAAGGAGTTGGCAGTTAAACCAGCATCAGGTTGCTGGGATCCTGAAAGATCTGGGGCACCAAGGATTAAAGGAGAATTTGGTGCGCGAAAGTGTGCTGTAGAGGAAATATGGGTGTGTCCATGACAGGATGAGGGCGGAGCCAACTGTAATGTAACAGTGTAACTCAAATGCAGTGGGCCTGAGTTTCCTTCCATAAAACAGCTAGGCAGAGTAACCCTAAGGTAATTAGACAACCTCTCCTAACCAAAAAAATACTCACCTTATAAGGCAGCGTCCCCCCCCCCCCCAAAAAAAAAAGAACACATAACAAAAGCGGTGTATGCCCCATGATGTGTTGGAACGGGAGATTTCCATGATGGATGTGCAGCTGAAAAATCTGTAGTAACTGCATGATCCTATTATGTCAATATGAAACAAAATCTCTGAGGAATGCCATGAAGGATTAAGACAGTTCTGAATACAAATGCTGCAACTATAACACCAACATACCAAATGCAGCTATTACAACCTTTAAATAATAAATGCAGCATTCATTGCCCCACTTAATAAATGCAGCAAACACTACCTCACATATAAAATGCAGCAAACATTGCCCCATATGTGTGTGCAATGCAGCAAATGTTACCCTGTGTAACAAGTGCAGAAAATGTTACCCTGCATATGAAATGCAGCAAACATTACCCCACATATGAAATGCAGAACACATTACCTCACATATTAAATGCAGCAAAATGCTTAAGGGAACACAGGAGGGATACCAGAGACAGGAAGAGAGTGTAGGGCCATTGCCATAGTAAGAGATTTTGGGCATCATGATGTGCACCCTTTGCCCTTACAACCTGGGTTCAGATGTGCTGGCATCCTTACTGTTCACGAAGGGGAGAGGGTGAGGGTTTGGTGAAGGGGGGATTAAATGGACAAAATAACCCACTACATTTCTGGAATGTGGTTGTGCGCTATTCTCATTCAAGCCTCAAATGGTTGCTTTCTTTGCATTTACAGTACTTTTAAAGCCTGATACACACATTAGAATGTTATCACCCCAAATTATCTGCAAAGATCATATAGGGTGGCAGTTTTGGAATGATTGCGGTACAGGCAGCATGTTAAGCCCCTGGCTGAGCAACGTGCGCTGACTTTTTGCAACAAGAATAAGGGTGGCCCAGCAAGTTACTCCATATTGTGGGACCTTTCTTCAAAGTTTCAAGACAAGTCAAATTATACTGGGCATGGCAATCCATCCTGACAGTCCATGAACAGTTGTTTTGGCTTAGGAAAATCTATACAGAACTGAGTAGGCCTGTTTAGCTATTTTCTCCAGAAAGGGAAAACACTGCAGGCAAAGGTATGGTTTTTTTTTAGTAATGAAAAGTGGGGATATTTTCTTTTATAAAAACATTATTGAATATCCTCCCACACCCTAACAGATTTCCATCCACAAATTAACATTAAACACAGCACATCTGTGCACACTAAGTGCACAGATGGGAGTACCGCAAAGCAGTACACTGATATTATTGTGAAGGGTGGTTGGTTTACATAAGGGATGGGAAATTATTCAAACATATGTACATCATGTGTGATGTATACACTTGGAATAATGTTAAATAGAAAACCATTAATTGCAGAGTTATAGATATCAATGATTAAGCCAAGTGGTTTATAGAGGTCTTGGCATGTGGCCTGTATAATGCATAATTCAGTACCTTATTATTTCAAGAACAAGGTTATGTGATGTAATTGTCCTTTTTCTGTATATGAATAAAGTTATGGCATACTGCTTTTAAACTTAGTTAATTTATAGATGGCACAACACCATGGGCCTGATTCACAAAGCGGTGCAAACTTTTTCGCGGACTTTTGCGCGCGCAAAGTGCCGCGATTCGCGCAATCGCGAACTTTTGCGCGCGCAATTTGCCGCGAATCGCGGCACTTTGCACGCGCAAAAGTCCGCAAAAAAGTTTGCACCGCTTTGTGAATCAGGCCCCATAACTGTGTGCTATGTATGCTTATATTTAATCTACATTAGTACATACGAGCCTGTTGGCTGTAATACAGGTCATGACATACCACCTGTTAACATTTATAAACTTTACAAGTAATTGTGCCTCTCATCATCTTAGTGGCCACAGGAAACAGAAGATCCAGAGAGCAGTGAATACACATAGGAAAGATCACATTACTGCTAATAATGGGCTTCATGTTGATACTAATATTATCAAAAACATCACGGGTCGCAGCAGGGCTGTGAGTCTGGGAATTATGTACATACATATTTTTAATCCAACTCTGACTCCTCAGTTTATGGCATGACTAATTCCAACCTGGCTTCTCAGTTTTGTGGCACATCTGATTCCAACTCTGACTCCTCCGTTTATGGCACATCTGATTCCAACTCTGACTCCTCTGTTTATGGCACATCTGATTCCAACTCTGACTCCTCAGTTTATGGCACATCTGATTCCAACTCTGACTCCTCTGTTTATGGCACATCTGATTCCAACTCTGACTCCTCAGTTTATGGCACATCTGATTCCAACTCTGACTCCTCAGTTTATGGTACCTCTGATTCCAACTCTGACTCCTCAGTTTATGGTACCTCTGATTCCAACTCTCTCTTCTACCTCTGTGGCACATCTAATTCCAACTCCGACTCCTCAGTTTATGGCACGTCTAATTCCAACTCTGACTCTTCAGTTTATGGGACATCTGTCTCCAACTCCAGATTTTTGTATTACAATTAAAATGTATTAGGTGTTGTAGCTGGTACGTTTTTGCGTACTACTACTCCATCTCTCCAGGCAACCAATAGTTGCTTCTAACTCCATAACTCCGACAACCCTTGGTGGCAAGTGAACTGTGAGTTCAATATAAATATAATTTAGGGCTCGTTTCCACTAGTGCGGTGCGAATCGCTGGGATTCCACCGCTGACGAAATCGCATGCGGATGCGATTCCGCGTGCGTTTTTTGCCGCGATTTCGCATGTGATTTCGCATAGGTAGGGTATATGCGAATTTAACCATGTCACTGCCTTGTTCAATTTAGATTACTTTTGGTGCGAATTCGCATGCGAAGTCGCGGCAAAAAACGCATGTGCGATTTCCCCTATTAAATACATTGCCTGCGAATCGCCTGCATTCCACATGCAGGCGAATTCTGCAGGCTCTACCGTGCAGAAAAATCCTGCACAGAAAAACGCACCAAAAAACTGACAAGTGGAAACAGGGCCATCCACTTGCATTGGTTATGCGAATCCGCATGCAGACAACGCATGCGGATTCGCTCTAGTGGAAACGGGCCCTAAATGTAACCATATAATCTAAATAGCCTTAAACAGACATTCTAGGTACATATAGTAGAATGTAGTAAATTATTCAGGATACCCACTATTACGTTAACTATCTAAAGCTGGCCACTAACGGTCTAATTTCTAGCGAAAAATCGTTCGAGCGATCAGACATTCTGATCGGATGAAAAATCGTTCACTACACCATCAACTAACCAATCATTGCTTCCTATCTATCACGACCACCAAGAAAATCCAAATTTTCGTTCGACGAAAATTCATTCGGGCGATATTTTATTCACTCGTTCATAATCGATTGTGTCCACCAATGGAGATTATTTACAACCAATCCGTTCAGAATTTTTGATCGCTCAAACGATTTTTCACTAGAAATTGGACAATTAGTGGCCAGCTTTAGTTTCAGCATCAGAATTCAGAAACACTGACCTCTCCAGTGATGTTTAGACTAGGCTGTTTATCTATGCAGATAGACCTTGTATTATTTTCTAGGAACATTGAGTATACAAACATTTGGCAGAGCTGCACCTGAGCAGTAAACACTCATCAAATAATTTGAAAAGTTTTATATATATATATATATATATATATATATATATATATATATATATATATATATATATATGTTACGGCCAGAACCCGCAGTGTGGCCACTTTTAGTTCTGGCCGGCCACTTCGGGTTCTGGCCAGCCAATGTGCGAAGTGGCCGCAGCGCAGTGGCCAATGTTAGAAATGGAATGTTACGCCGTCTCGCTGCGGCCAAATTGATGACAAAACTTGCTTAATTTAATGAAATATAGCCGGCGGCAATGTAATAGATGAAGCCGCCGGCTTTCGCACTGCCTCTTCCCGATCCCACCTCCCTCCTCTCCCCGCCTTCCATACAATACGTAGCAGCCGGCGGGGTCATGCAGCCGGAGAGTCGTTCGTCGTGGCAGGGGAATCCTGCCGTTCCTGCAGAGCGGGTGCTGGCAGAAGCGATGTCTGCAGCCTCCCCGCTCTGCTGCCCCTGCCGCGACGAACGACTCTCCGGCTGCATGTCCCCGCCGGCTGCTACGTATTGTATGGGAGGCGGGGAGAGGAGAGAGGCGGGATCGGGGAGAGGCAGTGCGAAAGCCAGCGACTTCATCTATTACATTGCCGCCGGCTATATTTTATTAAATTAAGCAAGTTTTGTCATCAATTTGGCCGCAGCGAGACGGCGTAAACATTACATTTCTCACATTGGCCGCTGCGCTGCGGCCACTTCGCATATTGGCCGACCAGAGCCCGAAGTGGCCGGCCAGAACTAAAAGTGGCCACACTGCGGGTTCTGGCCGTAACATATATATATATATATATTTTTTTTTTCTTTACAGCAATTTTGTTAATTATGTTTTTTTAGTACCGTTCCTCTTTAATATAGCCATAAAGAAATACACCACACATGTGTGAACAAGAAGGGAACTATATTTGAAAATTCAGTACTTATCCGTTAGCCGGGCGCATCCGGCAGGTGGCGCTAATTACTATTCCCCCCTCCAGGCCAACATGGATAGTAGGGAAAGATGTAACTCTGGTGGAGTTTTGTCGCCACCTAGAGGATGCGCCCGGCTAACGGATAAGTACCGAAAATTCTGTACACTGCTTATTATTGCCTCTAATTACTTAGTCATAGCAAATATGACTGGCTTTACAGTTTTTAGTAATCACTCCCATAATGGCTAGGTGATTATCATTATTTTGGATGTATCTAGCACCAACATCCTCTGTTGCTTTGAGACAAAGAGTAAAAGGAAACATATGCGTCCTGGACTCTCAGCATTGGTGTAAGTTGATTTATTCATGTGCCTTTCAGATTCACAAGGTAATGAGGATGAGATCAATGCCCTTAATTATATATTTCAGGCACCTGCATTAGTTTAGTAAATGCAATTAGAACATGTGCTGTAATGATCAGGGATGGAGTAGATCTCAAGGAATTTAGGCAATAATAGTTTGAAGTGATACCCTTGATTAAAAGCGTGCACTTGCTATTTCTAACAAGTCTTGATCCATCTTCAGGTCTGGGAAGATCATTAAAAAAGTTTGAAAATGTTACATGCTTAATAGAGAATGCTTTTTATTACTCACGGTTCTGTTTATGTTGGATTATTCTTCTGTTCTGTTTATATAAATTCTAGCTTTATAGGCAGTGAAAAGACTGTCAAACTCTCATAACTGCTAGCTGCAACTTGGTAACTGTTTGCTACTGCCTGGCAACTGCTTGCTGCTGCCTGGTAACTGCTTGCTGCTGCCTGGTAACTGCATGCTGCTGCTCATTGAGTGCGCTGTTCCACCGCCTGCGAAAGGGGCCCTAAAGGTGTATAGGTATACACTATAACTGTACCTGCAGGGGCGTAACTAGACTTAATAGGGCCTCCTGCAAAAATGATAGCATGGGGCCCCTTTGGGTCACGTTATTGGGACCAGCGAATGGCAGCAGAGAGTGTTCAGTGCCTGAATGCAGGAAAAAAATTACACACCTTAAGTCTCTACTCTGCATGCTGGGGGGAGCTGACGGGGACGGTTTTTGTGAGCAAAAGGGGAGGTTTTTTTTTTTTGCTAATTGGCTTCATTTGGGGTTGGGGAGAGGGAGGAGAAGGGCCCTCAAAAGCCCCTGGGCCCCCCTGTGATTGCAGGGGTCATAGGGGTGATTGCTACGCCTATGGTTACCTGTAGAGCAGGAGTTTTGGGCATCAGCTTATACAGCCACATCCCTCAGCTACATCCAAGCGACATGTACTGTTGCTGTGGGGAGGTGAGAAGGGATAATGGCACAGCATAAGATAAAATGGATTCTGGCTGGTGCGGTAAGGGGTAAAACAGTGTGCTTAGCCATCGCTGTCACTTACATACCTGACATGCCAGACCTCAGGGGACACCTTTACACACACTAAATCCTTGCATGATTGGATACTACAAAATATGCTAGATTAGGTATAATACAACATACAAGAGTAGATATAAATGAGTTTTAACTTGAGCCAAAGCATTTAGGGTGTGACAGAAGTTTTAGATCTGGGAAGCAGATGAAGACCTGCCTTACAAAATAGCTGCGGTAGCATTCTGTGATTCTTTGTATTGGGTATGTACCCCATTACTAGAATTTCCCAATATTATTGTGTGAGTAAGCGGAAGGGTTATAGTATCCTGCTGGCATTTATTTCTGTGTCCCCACAGTGCAGATTTCCTCACACTTCTTATCATGCTGCTGACTGCATGAACTGAAGAGAATCTCTGCAGTGGGTACCAGGGGCGTAACTAGGCCCCACCGGGCCCCCCTGCAAAAATTCTGAGCGGGGCCCATACCCCCCCGGGGCCCGCTCGGGGCCGGTTTGGGGGGCTGGAGGGGTCGGTGCACGAGGGGAAAGCCATGCTAGAGTGCGACTATAGTGAGGAACGCATGCTGGACCGCAGGAAGGAAGGTATGTATCAGCCGCTGCCTGCCGCTGCCCGCACACTTATCAAGCTGGAGTGGAGCACAGAGGGGAGAGCCCCGAGGTGAGGAAGGGGGGAGACTTTCCCCCCTCCCAGCCAACTGTGGTCATGGCTTTCCCCTCGTGCAGCGACCCCTCCAGCCCCCCAAAACCGCCCCGAGCGGAGGGGGCAGGGGTCGCATCCCCTATTGTTACGCCAGTGGTGGGTACCTAGAGAGCAATGGAAATCCTTTTTTTTAAGTAGACAATATATTACAAATATCTCTCAGGTTTTAATGTGTTCTGTGTTGCATTTGAAGAAGTTATACTTGCAGCTTGACTTCCAGCTAAAGGCATCAGTGTTTTGAATGAGTTTTGTATGTGTGCAAGCACATCCTTGATTAGCTGATATAAAATCAGTCATTTTTAGAGCAGCTGTTCAGGAGCTCCATCACTGTCCATTTCCTGCCACACAGACCCACAGAGACAGAACAGGTAGTTTGTGTGCCACAATTTAGGTGCGGCCATAGTCGGTAATGGGAATTTCGGTTATAGCGGTGCTCACGGTGTAATTTGGGTGCTGGCAGCAGCCGGAGCATGAATTACGGAAAGAAGGGGCGTACATCTTACAAGAAATTAGGGTTTACTGTAGAAGATCATTAAAAATTTTGGCAGGGGAACAGTAAGTGCATGGAGCGCTGTGACTGAGCTTCCCACACGCCTCTTTTAAAGCTAGTCTGAAGTGAAAAAAAACTTATGATATAATGAATTGTATGTGTAGTTCGGATAACAAATAGAGCATTAGCAGCAAAGAAAAGAGTCTCATATTTTTATTTTCAGTTATATAGCTTTTTTTTTATTTTAAAACATCATTCTGTCACAGTTGCAGTTTTAAAACCACACTCTGTCTTTTAAGCTATAAACCACAGCAGAAATAATGACCCTTTGAACATTCCTTCAGTAAAACCTTATCTCAAGCTGTCTCTCACTGTTTCTTGGCTGGTTAAGTGCTTCAGAAAACAAGACTGAGTTCAACCCAGTAGGTCGAATAGCTCAAAAAAGCTCTTTTGCACAGATTTCCTGTACTGAGGCTCTTTTCTTTGCTACTTATGTTCTATTTCTTAGTGGTACTAAACGTACAATTCATTATGGTATATCATAAGTTTCAGGCTTGCTTTAAGGCTTACTTGAACAGTTTTCTCCCAGATGTGCAAGCTGACATCTTCTCAGAAGGTTTTGTCTGTTATTTCCAACACTATGGAACTCCCTATCTCCACCCATCAGGACAGCCCCCTCCTTCAACATCTTCAAGAAGGCCCTTAAAACTCACCTTTTCACTCTGGCCTACTACCCCTCACAAGTGTGAGAATCTGCTCAGCTGCCTGTGCAGACAGGCAGCATTTTGATCACTGTTCACGTCTGCATTCTGCAGGTCTCTTTAAGAGAGACATTTTGTCAGTTCTGCAGCTTGCTGCTGAGGAATTTGCATACATTCGTTATGCAAATCCCCTACCTGCCTCCTGTGATGACTGGCAGTATAAAGGTTGGGATTTCCCACAGTCCTTTGCTGGTCATTCCTTCAGGGTTTGTAGTACACACTCCTAGAGAGTGTCAGCCATGCTACTTCTTGTTGAAGTTATCTTAGAGTAATTCCTGGAAGCTGTGCTAGGCAGATTTCCCTAGTGCAGTGAGGATTGTTTATCTGTTTGTTTGTTCTGTTGCTGTTGTCCTGTCCCAGCGGTGGTCGACAGGAAATGGTTCTGATCTCTGTTCTTGGAGTATAGCTGGTGCAGCGGTTGCTACCAGCTATCTCTTCTGTTCTGTCTCCTGGGATCGCGCTAGCCACTTTTCGCTAGCGCTGGGGATCCTTCTGTTCTGTCTCCTGGGATCGCGCTAGCCACTTTTCGCTAGCGCTGGGGATCCTTCTGTTCTGTCTCCTGGGATCGCGCTAGCCACTTTTCGCTAGAGCTGGGGATCCTTCTGTTCTGTCTTCTGGGATCGCGCTAGCCACTTTTCGCTAGTGCTGTGGATCCTTCTGTTCTGCTACTCTGTACCTGGATCGCACTCGCTTCTTGCTAGTGCTGTGGATCCTATCTCTCGCTTGTCCCTGTTTTCGTGTGTCTGTCTTGTCTGCTACGACCGCTTGCTGGAGGCTCGGTGAGGTAACCGTTACGCAAGCGTTCGCGTCCTCTGTTTCATGTTTGTCTGTCGATGGTTAGTTAGGCGTGCTTGTCTCTATTGTGCTTATCACGTGGAGACCGCGCATAATCGCGTGCACTGTTGCGAATGAGTGCGGTGTTCGCAGTTAGCTAGCGTTTGTTGTTTTCCACATCTCTTCATTGTATGATTTGCTGTGCCTTTGAAACTCTCGTGCTCCGCCTTGCTGTAGCCTTGTGTCACGTCTGGCGATCGCACCTCTCGCGATCGTGTTCCTGCTTCTTATCTGCTGTGGTGTGTGCACAGTCGCGGGTTGGCGACTAGTTTTATGCACACACACACAATCTGTCTCTGTGCTCACTCTCAATCGCTTCTCTTGTGATTGCGTTTCTTCCCTCCGTACAATTCCTGTCTGGCGTGTGTGGTAGGGCAGAGGAGCTGTTCCTCTGCACTCCACAGCTCCACCTGCCGACAGGAATTTCCCTCTGCAGGTGCATAGCACCTAGCCTGGGTGTCCTCAATTATACGCTTGTGGAGGAAATCCGCCGCGTCAGCGCACGTCTGGTGCGCTGACCACGGAGACGATTCCACAATCGTTACAACAAGTGCTCTAAACCTACAGCTGAACTCTGGTCCCTACCTTTTGTGTCCCCACCTCTCCCTCTAGATTGTAAGCCTTTCGGCAGGGTCCTCCTCCTTTTGTTTCCTACCTGATCATGCACCTCCATTACTGTGAACCCATGCTATGCATTTGAGTGACCTCAAATTGCCTAATCTCCATGCTCCCCTCCAGTGACTAAGCATTACCTTGTACTCATACTGTGCTGTGTGATCTGGTCTTTCTTGTATTCCTGTATTGTCATATTGCTGTATGTCACCCCTAAATATTGTCTGTAACCTAAACTAATGTCCAGCGCTGCGTAATATGTTGGCGCTTTATAAATACAATAAATAAATAATGCAGAGTTAAACCACAGCAGTAGCCTGACTCAAATACTACTTCAGCTGGACTGCTTGAAGTCATATAATCCATATTTTTTGGGGGAAAAACTGTATTGCAGAAGTCTTATTTGGCACAGAGTGATAACACTTGGGTAGTCAGATAACTAAGCTATCAGGTGATGGATTTAAAGAGACTCCGTAACAAAAATTGCATCCTGTTTTTTATCATCCTACAAGTTCCAAAAGCTATTCTAATGTGTTCTGGCTTACTGCAGCACGTTCTACTATAACCATCTCTGTAATAAATCAACTTATCTCTCTCTTGTCAGACTTGTCAGGCCTGTGTCTGGAAGGCTGCCAAGTTCTTCAGTGTTGTTGTTCTGTGATGCATCTCCCCCCTCCAGGCCCCTCTCTGCAAACTGCCTGTGTATTATTTAGATTAGGGCAGCTTCTCTCTTCTCTCTTATTTTTTTACAAGCTGGATAAATCCTCCTCTGAGCTGGCTGGGCTTTCACATACTGAGGAATTACATACAGGCACAGCTGTCTGCACTCTGCAGGAAGAAACAGCCTGAAACTTCAGTGGAAGATAGCTGCAGGGGGAAAAACACACAAATGATCTCTTGAGATTCAAAGGAAGGGTGTATACAGCCTGCTTGTGTATGGATGTATTTTCTATGTGTGGACATACTGTACATCAATCTACTTCCTGTTTTGGTGGCCATTTTGTTTGTTTATAAACAAACTTTTAAAAACTGTTTTTAACCACTTTTAATGCGGCGAGGAGCGGCGAAATTGTGACAGAGGGTAATAGGAGATGTCCCCTAACGCACTGGTATGTTTACTTTTGTGCGATTTTAACAATACAGATTCTCTTTAAATCTGTGTGTGTAGTTGGACATCACGTTCTTATCTGAGTTTATATCCTTATATCAGGCAATCTTTTTCCTCTTTATGTTCTGTGTAGCAAAGTTTATTGAGCTAGTTTGTGACTTTGTGGATGGAAACCGAGCACCGCTGTGCTCTCTGAAATGAGTGATGATTATCACTTGAAAGTGTCAGAGTGAGAAGACATTTCCTACACATTCATAAAGCTGCCTTGATATTCCCAGAAGTGACAGCTGTAGCAATTCAGTTACTTGTTATTATAAAGGAAAAATATATTTCTCTGTCACCATGGAGTGACATTGTAGTGGGACAAGCATGTCTAGTATAGATAATTAGCAGAAGAAAGGCTGATAATCTATTATGGTTCAGATCATCCAGAGCTGGATGCAATCTATATAAATCAATAGGCATAGGTGGCGATCTGTTCACTACCTATTCCACTCCTTACTTATCAGTGTCCTTCCTTTCTCAGCATTGTGAAATCAGAGAGACACTTCAATGATTTGATGCCACAATTAAACAGTTTCTTTCTTTTAGTTTGCATCCACTATTTGGAAGCTCAGGCATTACTATTTGTAAGTTAAAGAGAATGTAAATGTAGCAACCTCTGAACCTCTGCACATTTTGAGCAACTTTAATGCTGGGAAGTCTGTAACTCTGGGTGTTTTAAGTGCTACTCCATAGACCCACATTAATCCATGGTATGCACTGATGAGGATGAACCAATCCTAAACAGTCTGTATGCATGTTGGATTATTGTGGCTCTTTATAATTAACAAATTGACACACCATTGCATTCCAGTGGATCTAGAGGTGTGTTTAGCTTACAGGGACAACAATGGATGATTTGCATATTATAATATCTTAAGAAGGCAAACTTTTGTTTTGAATGATAGATATATCCACAGGAAATGGACAGCACAGCAGTTAGGTGGCCAGGCCTCTCATTCATGGGCACTATAGTCCCAGATTTAAGTTTTCGGTGTGTTTTTTTATTTGTGTTTGAAATTGCTTTTTCTAGGCTGCTTGGTTTCCTTCCACACAGATCAGGTCATTTGGGCACAAGGGTAGCTGGGCACCCTAACGGTGAGTTGGGTGCCTGATATGGGAAGTAGCTGATCAGCTACTACATAGGCATGTACAAGATCAGCTACAACTAATGGTCGTTTGGGGTTACACAGTTCAGTTTAGGCACTTGGGGTGGGCGTTTTACGATTAGGTTAGTTGAGGTTTTAAGGTTAGGTGGGGTTTAGGGTTAGGCATTAGGTGGTGGGCGGTCAGTTTAGGCACTTAGAGGGTGGATTAGGGTTAGGCACTAGGTGAAGGGATGGTTTAGGCACTAACAGGTTTGAGTTAGGCACTTACAGGGGATGGGTTAGAGTTAGGCATTTGGTGGGGGTGAAGGGGGAGGGGGGGTCGGTCTAGGCACTTAGAAGAGGGTTCCAGGTAGTCAATTGTAACATACTGTTAAACTAAAATATCAGTACTTAAAATATTATTTAACTAAATTACTGATATTTTCCTCCTAGCTCAGTGATCTGCAAACTTTGCTCTCCAGCTGTTAAGGAACTACAAGTTCCACAATGCATTTGCCTTTATGAATCATGACTGTGGCTGTCAGAATCCCGCAATGCATTGTGGGACTTGTAGTTCCTTAACAGCTAGAGAGCCAAGTTTGCAGATCACTGTCCTAGCTGAACCACCTAGTGCTCAACTTAAGGTGCCACTGAAGCGAAAAAAAAACAAAAAAACGTATGATATAATGAATTGTATGTGTAGTATGGATAATTAATAGAACGTTAGTAGCAAAGAAAATAGTCTCATATTTTTATTTTCAGTTATATAGCTTTTTTTCATAGCATCGCATAATTCTCTAATATTTGCTGTTTACACACTACACTCAGCATTTTAAATGATTTCACAGAGCAGAGCTAATAACCTTTTCAACTTTCCTCTGCAGTAAAACGTTAAACAAACAAGAAACAATGAGAGACAGTTGAAATAAAAGCTTCAGAAGACAGAGCTCTCTGCAACCAAGTTTGGTCGCACAGCTCAGAGTGACTTTGTGGATAGAAACCGAGCACCACTTTGCCTTCTGAAATGAGTGATTATCACTTGAAAGTGTCAGAGTGAGAAGACATTTCCTACACATTCATAAAGCTGCCTCAGAGAGCTCAGAGAGAAAACAACTGAAGTTTCTTAACTCCTTCCTGTACTGGAAACAATACGATACTCATATCTGTGCTGCTAATGTTTTATTTCTTAGCTGCTGTACTACACATACAAAGCATTATATCATAATTTTGTTTTCACTTCAGATTCCTTTTAAGCAGTGCCTCTACATTACCTACACATCCCACATATAGTTGGGACCTTAGATTGGGAGGCCCTCTGAGGAACAGTTGATTACGTGAATAGTTGAATGTACTCTGGATAGCAAAACTGAAAATGGCAGTGCCATATAAATGCATAAGAATAATAATACATGCGTTTATGCGCCAGTTTGCGGATTTCTGCATGCGGCATAGCGACCATTTGTATGGTTCCGCATTTGACTTTATGCTTACGTTTTTACGCATCGTTAGGATGCTTTTACGCATGGATGGCGATGAGGATTGTACGCGTAAGTTTTTACGCATCGTTAGGACGATTTTACGCATGAAAGCGGCTGACGTCATGATGTCATTTGTTACTTTTTCGCCAGTATGCTTCTCGCATTGCCCTCTGGGAGATCGGGAGGAGCGTTATGACAGTGCTGTGGTTTCCCATCAGGTCCTCCTGACTTGGTAAGTGCTGATTGGCCAGTAAGGGTACGACACTTTTTAAATCATGCTGTGGTAACGGCTACTGATTTACATATCTGTTCCCCATCAGGTCCTCTCATTATGCTTTGCCCTGTGATTGGACATTCATGTGTTTTTGTATTGTGATGTTATCTGATTGGTCCATGTGACCTTATTGAAACTGTATATAAATTCCATTGTGGTTGTTATCTCTTTGAGTGAGTCTATACAGCTTGAGGAAGGAGTTTGCCTCCGAAACAGCGTCTGTCGCTGTTCCTGGGCTTTAGCTTTATGCAATAAAGAGCTTAAAAACATCTACGTGGTGCTGCTGATCTCTTCTACTTATAATAATAATAATAAAGTATATTATAGTGTATTCCTAGAAACAACAAGGATCTAATACATATTCTCATGGCTGTAAATGGTAAATACAGCGCTCTAACATCAGCCAGATATATAACAAATTATTCTTCCAAATATTGCACACAGTCCCTTAAGCACACAAAACCAAAAAAGTCCTCCTTAAAGTCCATATGCATAGGCCTCCATATCATTAGTATTAATCACGCTCACCAGAAAGGATGGTTGACTAGTTATGAACAGCATATACAGCATATGATAGATGTCCTCTGATGTTCCTTTATACTTCTTCCTGTATGCACCTCAGAATAAGAAGCATATCATAGCGTGATACTGTTTTGACATATAGGTAAAAACACGCCTTCATCCAAAACAAGGGGTCACCCGTGTGGGATTCCGAATCACCATACACCCGATGTGTATACCAGTAAAGTTGCGGGCTCACCAGATGCAAATGCTGTCCATATATAGGATCAGCTAACAGCGCTCAGCACAGACAGAACCCTCCTCACTCCAAACAAAGTCTTCTCCCTTGAAAGGACTCAAAGCGGAATCGCCATAGTATATTACCGTTTATTAAAACATTAAAACTAAAGTAGTGCACTCACATTTAATAGCAAAAGTATGCGCATATAATATAACCTCCTGTGGACATCCTCCTTGCTGCCAAACTTGCGTCTCCACACCAGCCCCTGATGAGTCATATGACGAAACCGGTAGGTGTGGCCTCGCAGCGGTGAGTGGAGACGCAAGTTTCAAGGGAGAAGACTTTGTTTGGAGTGAGGAGGGTTCTGTCTGCGTTGAGCGCTATTATCTGATCCTGTATATGGACAGCATTTGCATCTGGTGAGCCCGCAACTTTACTGGTATACACATCGGGTGTATGGTGATTAGGAATCCCACACGGGTGACCCCTTGTATTGGTGAAGGCGTGTTTTTACCTATATGTCAAAACAGTATCGGGCTATGATATGCTTCTTATTCTGAGGTGCATACAGGAAGAAGTATAAAGGAACATCAGAGGACATCTATCATATGCTGTATATGCTGATCATAACTAGTCAGCCATCCTTTCTGGTGAGCGTGATTAATACTAACGATATGGAGGCCTATGCATATGGACTTTAAAGAGAATCTGTATTGTTAAAATCGCACAAAAGTAAACATACCAGTGCGTTAGGGGACATCTCCTATTACCCTCTGTCACAATTTCGCCGCTCCTTGCCGCATTAAAAGTGGTTAAAAACAGTTTTTAAAAGTTTGTTTGTAAACAAACAAAATGGCCACCAAAACAGGAAGTAGGTTGATGTACAGTATGTCCACACATAGAAAATACATCCATACACAAGCAGGCTGTATACAGCCTTCCTTTTGAATCTCAAGAGATCATTTGTGTGTTTCTTTCCCCCATGCACTGAAGTTTCAGGCTGCTCTTTTCTTCCTGCAAACAGCTTTGTCCTTGTTTGTAATTCCTCAGTATGTGAAAGCCCAGCCAGCTCAGAGGACGATTTATCCAGCTTGTAAAAGATAAGAGAGAGAAGAGAGAAGCTGCTCTAATCCTAAATAACACACAGGCAGTGTGCATAAAGGGGAGTTCATAGCAGAACCACAACACTGAAGAACTTGGCAGCCTTCCAGACACAGGCCGACAAGTCTGACAGGGGAAAGATACATTGATTTCTTACAGAGACTGTGTTAGTAGAAAGTGCTGCAGTTAGCCAGAACACATTAGAATAGCTTTTGGAACTTGTAGGATGATAAAAAACAGGATGCAATTTTTGTTACGGAGTCTCTTTAAGGAGGACTTTTTTGGTTTTGTGTGCTTAAGGGACTGTGTGCAATATTTGGAAGAATAATTTGTTATATATCTGGCTGATGTTAGAGCGCTGTATTTACCATTTACAATCTTTGTAGGGTGACAGTTACACACCCAATCATATAGCGATCCATCTAACCGGGTTTTAGATTCAGGTGAAAGCAAGACTATATATTGTTTCTAGCTATCTATAGAGGAGCGCAGATACCATTTTTCTCTTTTCATATTCTCATGGCTGTTTCACTCTTGCTATGTACTTTTCTGACCTATTATTAGATAGTACCTTTCCATCACCTAGTAAGTGTTAAAGTGCTAAAATTAAGTGGCCAAATGAACAAAATGCAACAAGTGACTAGGATCAACAATGATAAAATACAATTTGCAATAACAATAGAGACAGCAACTCCTAATTATATAGCTCACTAGTACAGTATGTATATAGTATGTACTAGGGGGTGTGGCACCCCAAAACCAAAAAGTTGAAAAGTATTGAAGAAGTTGGTACAACCTGCCTCTAATATATGTTGAGCACAAGAACAGTTCTGGATCCAACACAAGAGGAAAAAGTAGTTGGTTATACAGCTGATTTATAGTGTGGTTCATCATGCAATATGTATTCAGTGAAATTCCCACAATGAGGAATTAGTATGTGGTCTTTGACTGGATACATATTGCTTGATAAACAACACTACAGATTGGTTGTGTGAAAAAACCCTACTTTCTTCTCTTTAGCTTAATACATAACTTTTCTTCTGCTTAGAAGACAGGCGGCCAATGCTAACTTTTTATTGGAAGGAGGACACACCCCATGTGTGTTTGCATTGGGATTTACATATTCACAATCAAGAGTAGTTTGTCCAGCCTTGAAACGGTTCTGTTGCTAAGAATGGGGTTTGAGGGACGTCTCTGTGGGGCATGGTGTGGGAGGGGTAAGGAGGGGAACAATGGGCTTGAACAAGCAGCTCCAACCTAACTGGACCTTTATAAATGAATTTCCAATTTTATTGCACCATATTCTCAGCAGTTACATAGCAAACAACTTTTTCGAGATTGGATGTATGTGGGGTTGTGATGAGCCCCCTTTTCAACCTGTGAACTCCCTGCTGAAAGAAGCACATTCCTAGAGACCACTGAACCACTTTGCTGCGCTTGAACAATGGGCTTAGCCTATGCGTGGCTGAGATGATCTATCAATCCAGATCTCTAGACGCCGCATTAGAGAGGATCGGGACTGAGATTCACATGCTATATTGTCAGCATAGATGGCCCGACTGGTCACCTTGGACGAGTATCCTCTAGCATGTTTACAAGGTGTTAGTAATCTATGCTGCTCAACAACCATGATGGTAATAGCTATTCACCTCTTTGAGCAGCACAATAGCTCTAATTGTAGAAGACAGGTCAGCAATCAGCACAGCAGTTTTTAGCATGACAAACACATCATACTTAGGCCCCGTTCACACTGCACATGTTTCCAGCCACGTTTTGGAAACGCGTGCAGGTGGCCGACACGCACGACATCAGACATTGCATAGAGTGCAATGTCTGATGTTCACACTGCATGCTTTCCGGACCTGTGCGGTCCGGGAACGCATGCTGCATGCATTTTTTGTAAAAACGCATGGCTGTCCCATTCACTTTTCAGTGATGGGATCAGCCACGCAACGCACACAAACGCGGATGGCGTGCGTTCGTACGCGTTGCGGTCCGCACGCGTTCCGCACGCATGGCCATCCGCGTTTGTGATGTGAACGGGGCCTTACGGTATCTATTCTCACAGTATGTTTACAGAAATATGAATGCATTACAAATGTTGACATGGAAAAAAATAACACAGCATGTGAGGCTCTAGAGACTGTGTTATGTAACATTAAACAAAGCTCTAATTTTCTCAAGATGTTCTGGTAGATGAACTTGTTAAGCTGTCATGTCAGATGTATATCTATCAAAGAAAATCTGCACACTAGCGGCAGCATATGTTTGCACTGAGTCCCTGAAAACTGTCCCTCTCACTGATCCTTGTCTGAGAGACGGGAGCATCAGGTGTCCACATTGTATAGAAGTTCTCCTGACCGCTGTAATTCAATTATGTCCACAAGAGAACGTCCGTAAAGCTAGATGGAAGATAAAATAATGTCATACATTTCTGGCTCTCATCTTGGCTGCGATCACTGAAGTTGGGATTTAACATTGCTTTGGATAGAACTAAGCAGCCGAAATAGTTAAAGGTAGCAGATGGCAGTAAAGCTACAGAAAAAAATAACATGGCCAAAATGAATAATTTTTTGGGGGGAGTTCTAATCATTTAAGGAAGGCAGATGCAAACGCTTGTGTTTTTGCAAAACATAAAAGATTATGGTTTGTCTCCTAGCCCATACCTATGAATAAATTTACCAAATACATTGTAGGCTTATTGGATCTGGATGGCAAACCTCAATGGCATTCATTCTGATCTTGGGATCCGCGGCTGCAGACTTTGAATTGGTGTTAAATTATATTGCCATGGCTGGCCATATAAAGCCTTGCTTTGATTTTCCAGGCTGTCACAAGCAATGAGAACATATAATTCTGAAAGAAACAAATCATTTTGTCACAAGTGAGAAAATACAATAATATAATTCTAAAAGAAACAGATCCCTGGCATAGCATTTTGAAATATAGTAACAGATGCTACACTGATGTTTTGGCTAAGGCTAAAGTATATTTTTCCTGGGAATCCTATATGCCTGTGAAAGGGTCTCTGTATTGCATGGGGAAAACTTGCAAGCAGTTTGTTCTGAAACAACGCATCCATTTCTGAATACAGGGAAAATGCCTCTCTGGATATGAAGAGGATATAAAAGAATGAGGTAAAAAGACTGCAAATCATTTATTCTGTTTGAAAATAGGCTTGAAAGCCTAAACCAGGTTTTATGCCATTGCTCAGTAGAATGCATTTTATGTAAAGAAAATCCCCCAGGGTTTTGAGGAAATAAAAAAAAAAGAAGAAGATATATTTTATTTGATAACTCATGCTGAGTATGATATGTGTATGTATATTATACATGAGATACTTTCAAGCATCTTTATAGAGACTGTGGGATAAATGCAGTAACCCATATCAAGCAATCAACATATATCAATCGTCTCACTTCAGAAAACTAAAACATGCAAGGTCAGATAACTGTGCTTTACGTAGAAGCATTGCTCTATTATTATTGGACTACATTATCATCACTATCATCCTGTGAGGCAATAGAAGGTGGTTTATCTGCTTATTTTTTTTTTTTAGCTTTATAGCTATACCTTGTACTTTTTATGCACAACAATTGTTGCTCAGACTGTGTAACTAAACATATGATCTTCTTTATCCTCGCGGCTAGCCACTCATCTAAATTCAAGAGGAGCTGCAAATATAGGAAGTATTTGCGGTTGATACTCGATCATGGGACTGCAGCACAATAATTATTATTATACAGAATTTGGCGTAAACAGAATGAGAACATGGATCCATCATGCCTTGTACCACTGTGCAGGCTGGTGGTGGTGGTGTAATGGTGTGTGGGATGTTTTCTTGGCACACTTTAGGCCCATTAGTGCCAATTGGGCATCGTTTAAATGCCACGGGCTACCTGAGCATTGTTCCTGACCATGTCCATCCCTTCATGACCACCATGTACCCATCCTCTGATGGCTACTTCCAGCAGGATAATGCACCATGTCACAAAGCTCGAATCATTTCAAATTGGTTTCTTGAACATGACAATGAGTTCACTGTACTAAAATGGCCCCCACAGTCACCAGATCTCAACCTAATAGAGCATCTTTAAGATGTGATGGAAAGGGAACTTTGTGATCTGAATGTGCATCCCACAAATCTCCATCAACTGCAAGATGCTTTCCTATCAATATGGGCCAACATTTCTAAAGAATGCTTTCAGCACCTTGTTGAATCAATGCCATGTAGAATTAAGGCAGTTCTGAAGGTGAAAGGGCGTCAAACACTGTATTAGTATGGTGTTCCTAATAATCCTTTAGGTGAGTGTATATGGCATTCTTAAACTATAATAAACAAAGTGTAATTTTTAGTTTTCAAAATCTCTCTCTTTTTTTTTTTTTTTGTGTGCAAATTGTTACAGGTATAAAAAGAATATTAATATCAGCAATATTGTTTAAAAGAGAAGAAAAACAACATTTAAAGACCAAACATAGACTAAATTAATCTCGAATCCCAGATCCTGTTCCCATTTCAGCATAAAGGTGGTTTAGCCTCCTGCAAAGGTTGATTCTGGATAGAATAAAACATGCACATTAATCCTTTTTTGTAGAGGATCTTAAGAGCAAATAGTTTGAAATCGGGCACAAGTATCATCAGCACTCCTTGTTGGGAATGTTTTTAAATAGTGGTGTACAGTATTTGCATGGCACTGAATATTTCAGAGTTAGGTAAGTTGTATTGAGAGGCCAGCTGCTGTTGGGTAGGGATCCTACCATATGCAAGCATGGCCTTGACTGTATCTAGCCGGTTTATGGACCACTATGGGAATGCCAGGGGGTCAGATCTACTTGGGTAATTGCGGGGGAAGGGGGTGATATACTAGATTGCAAATTAAATTATGTAATATCCATATTGAGAGTGTGTTCAAGGTAATAGTTGAGATTGCCCGGAGACCCCTGTGGCCCACTTTCGAGGCCCACATGACGCCCTCCAGTTATAGAGGGGGATATAAAATAATAGAGTTTTCTATCCTGACCCATACAGGCAGGGCTGGATTTACCATTAGGCACTATAGGCACATGCCTACAGGCCCCTGATTATGGAAAAGCGTCCCACTCTCCTCCCCCAGTGCCTTCCTCACCCCTTTCCTATGCAGAGTCCCAAGCAGTGCGTAAATAAGATGTTATTATCCCAAAAAAGGACCTGCGTCGCCCGCAATTAGTGCAGAATGCTGCTGCCAGATTGCTAACAAACCAGCCTCGCCACTGTCACATTACACCGATCCTTCGCTCACTGCACTGGCTACCAGTAGAATGGAGAATACTCTTCAAGATTGGACTGCTGACATTCAAATCCCTGCACAATCTGGGCCCTGGATACATGAAGGACTTGCTGAAGCTGCACCACACCTCTCACAACCTCAGATCAGCAAGTTCTATAAACTTGGTCACTCCCAGAGTGCACCTCAAAAAATCTGGAGATAGAGCCTTCTGTCATGCTGCCCCTACTCTTTGGAACTCCCTGCCACACCCAGTAAAGACAGCACCATCCCTGGAGCTATTCAAATCCAGACTGAAAAGCCACCTGTTTAGCCTGGCATTTCCAGACTTATAAAATTCTTCCTCTGTACCACGATGGTCTGAGCCATGCTTATGCACTTTGAGTCCTACGGGAGAAAAGCGCTTTACAAATGTTATTGTTGTTGTTGTTGTTAATAACCCTGCTCTCTGTGTTCCACTGATAATATCTCCCCTCAGTCAGAGGCACCACTAGCTACTTAAAACTGAGGGTACTACTGGCTACCTCATAATAAGGGGCACCTGTAGCTACCTATGACAGGCAAGGGAAGTAAGGGAGAAGTAACTGAATGAGCAGCAGTGTTTGCCGAATGTTGTCAGAGGCTTGTCTATTAGGGATAAACCCCACCTGGTCTTTATCAATAAGTGCATGTAAGATCTTGTTATGGCGTTTTGCCATTATTGTTGTTTGATTTTATAGTCCTGATTCATGAGTGATAGAGGACAGTAGTGCTTTATGTTAAGAGGATCCTTACTTACCAGGCTTGGGTACAAGGGAAACTTTGGCTTCCAAGAACACAGCGGGGGTCGTCGGTGTGTTCGAGCTATGACATTTAGAATTTTAGTGAGAAATGAGGAGGAGACATGTCTCGATAAGTTGCTATCTAGTTGAAGTCTAAGGTCTGAGATCCACAATTATGAAAAAAATGGAAACGCTGAAAAAATTGCTTGGGTCTATAAATCAAGAAGTTGAAAATCCATCATACAGCAATTAATTTTTTAAAAAATTTTACAAAAATTTCCACCCTTCTTAATCAAGTTTTATAGAATGAAAATGGAAATGTTCTTGCTGAATACAGAGATTTTTATGTACATCTGATCGTTTTAATAAAATTGCTGTAAAATCTGATCTTTTTATTATATCATGTGTGTGGCTTTTTCATAAACATAAGCCTTCTGGGGGTAGTTGGTGTGGAACCACTTATCCTGTCAGTGATTTATTTGTGGCAGAGAACCGGAACAATCAAAGGAAATCCAGACAAATAGAAAGCACATATGGTTCATGCAGGCTTTCCAGCAAAGGTAAATTATTGGACCAAGGACATATCAGTGAGAGTATCAAAGCCTCTTAGGACATCACCATTTGTTAATGAAGGAAACATGATGGTGCTGCATTTCCCCATTATAAACAAATGAATGAGTTGCATGTCTGATATCTGCTTCTACAGCACTGTGCACTGCTATTGATTTTAATGGAGACAGATAAAGAAATGCAGCTCAGCATGGCTGCTAATCATTCTCTAACAGTGCTGTGGCCCTAGGCTCAATTACCAACCAATACACCATCCTCACGGAGTGTGCAGGTTTACCTTGTGGAGTTGGAAGTTCCTACCAATTCTGTGTTTTGTTTGTTGTCTCCTTTACTATATGAAAACTGTGTTTGAATGACTGTAAATTACTTTAGTTTGTAAGCCATTAAAAGTATTTTTTTCAAAATCTGTCAGTTCAAAAACAGGTACCAGTTTAGCATTAAAGAGAAATGCTATCCAAGGATGCATTGTGGATAACTGACTTTTGGCTCAGAGAAATAGAGGCAGTAGAGGAATAGAGCAAAATGATTTGCACTGTCTAAAGAAAAATAAGGTAGCCTCAACTGTTTTTGTGTTACAGATGTTTCTTCATTCTTACTAAGCAATCGCTTCATTTCTCATGGGGTAAAGCAATCACCCAGATGCTTATAAGGTAAAACACATTATAGGGCTAAGAAATAGTCTGGCTAGGTGATTATCAATATGCAGGTGTTAACTGCCTGTAATAGTTACTGGGTTAACTAACTTAATTTATAAATGAATATTATAAAAAAAAAAAAAAAGCTATTTTTTTCATTGTTATTTTTTACTACAGTTTCTCTTTAAGGCTCCATTCACACTGTCAAATGCCGATGGTCGTGCGATTGGAACACAATGCACCTGATCACACTGCCATCTGTGCTTCTGTGCGTTGCGCTGCTGATCCCATTCACTACAGTAAATGGGTCAGCACTGCACTTTGCATGTAGTGTGAACATCAGACAGTGCAGTCACTTCTGATGTTCTTACATGTCAGCCTCTATATGGATTGCCGAAATGCACACAGTGACGTGTATAATGTGAATGAGGCCTAAATGAGGATTATTATGATACCCAAATGATGGTGCACTGAAATATCAGCATCCTAATGAAGACAATAGCCTAGTGAAACCCTGCAAGATGAGACTCTGAGGCATGCTGAAGGACAGGCAGCAACCTGAATTATTCAATGTACTCTGCAAAGCAGTGCATAAAAATAACATAATAATACTAAGTGCTTAATAATAACAACAATAATTATTTCAAACATCATCATGACTGGTACAACTGGGTGCCCATACACTTCCTTTATGTGCCCTCATAAAGTAAAGTGTTGCACACTCTAAAAGTGCAATTCCACTGAATGCAGATATAGCAAGGGTTATTGGAAAATGATATTTCAGCTGCATTACTTTGTTCTTGTATGCACATAGATCAGAGTCATTCCTTAGTATATCTAGCAGAAACTGGAAGATATAATTGTCAAAGATTGCTAGCAGATTAAGATCAGTTAGCAGATTAGTTCAGGTGTTAAAAATGACTAACAAAAGCTCCTGTGCTTTGCAGCTATTAAATCCTGAAGCATGGTGGAGGCCGTGGAGTGATTGGTGGATTAGTGGTAGTGTGATTACTCCTTGGCGTCGTTGTGCAGAATTTCATTTTGCAGAATGGCCGCTGATGGTTAACCTGTCTGGGTTATCTTTGACTTTGGTAAATGAGGCCTACTGAGTGAGTGTCTGAGAGTAAGCCTGCAGGTCAGCACTCCCGGGAATCCCTGTCTACTTGACTCGTCTTTCATAGCTCAGTGCTGCAGTGAGCTAACGTACTCCAGAGCTGATAAATATTGCAGAAACTAAATACTGTAGTACAGATAATCAGACGTAGACTGATTAAAAATTGTATGCTAACCTTCACCTGGGTAATATCATACATAGGAGATGTTGAAAGCTTAATGAAGTAACATGGCTGTAAATGCAGTGTTACAATGTTTTTATATTAATAAGTATCGCAGTGGGTCTTTGCTTGCGACTTCAGTAGCACAAATATTACTTCATTAACCTTTCAGAAATCCTTGATATGGTCTGCTATGACACAAATGAGAGTTACTAAAATCTGCCTACAAATAGCAGACTATGGGCTCGATTCACTATGCGGCGCTAAGTATTCGCGCCACAGTGAAAAGCCCATTAGCACATGTAAAGTAGGTTTGCGTGCACTAATAGCCGCGCAAAGCTACATGGCGCTGAAAACGTTGCACTGCACGCAAAACATGGTGCGCCGAAAAAGTTGCACGATGTGACAAAAACGGAGCATATGGTGCCCCTGAAATGCCGCACCAGTGCGCCCTAAAGGTCGCACTGTGGGGCGCAGTGGTGCGACATTAAAGGGGCTCTATATGCCTCGTTTTCGTTGCACCGCATGCAACGTTATCGTCGCATCGCGCAATGTTTTTGGCGCACCGCGGTACTGCATGCAGTGCAATGTTTTCGGCTCACAAATTCGTTTGCACTGCAGTTTGGACGTCTTAACCTTTAAGACGTCCAAACTGCAATACCGCCGCTTTGTGAATCGAGCCCCATATATATGTATTATAGTGACCATGTAGTAGATCCATGAAAATAAGCCCACTGTTATATACCGAAACCAGGGCCGGTTCACTCATGATGCAAGGTGAAACATTTGCATCAGGTGCAGAGATTACAGGGACAGCATGTTTGTACTGTGTGTTTACACTAACACCATGCAGTCAGAGTAGGAGGAGGCAGGAGAGTGGCAGTGACTGAGGAGGAATGGAGTGGGCTGAGGGTGAGCAGTTTATTTGTCACAGACTTGCAGCCAACCAATGTGCTATTGTGTTGAGCTGCAGCCTGTCATGTGAGAACATTAAATGAAGCAGAGTAAATTGTTGGTTGCCATGTGATCATTCCAAACTGGGGTGTACATCCTCACAAGATTGCTTCAGGCAGCAAAAAGTCTAGAACCAACCCTGCCTGAAACAGACGTATTTAATTAAAGGACAGATGCTGAAAATCTATACTTATGTGCTATTTAGTCACACGAAAAAAATCCTGCAGGTCACTGCAATCCTGCTGTCTCTCTTTAGTTCAGACACCTGACAGCATGAGTCATCAGAAGGTAGGGGGGAGGAGTGGTCACATGGGAGTCACCTGCTTAAGCTGCAGGTGCAACTATTTAATTGTCCATTGAAAGCGCAGTTGTTATGTGCCTAGATAAAGATCGGTTCACATGGAGCCAGATCACAAGTGGTTGTTAGAGCGGACAGTACTGTGTCTGCTCCGATTTATCATGCAGATTCGATCTTTTTGTGTTGCGGACTGACAAGTGTCAACGGATGCTATTAGTAAATAGGATCAGTTCAACTGTCTATTATTGCGTTCTGCTGCGATCCAGCAAAATGGGCAAAAAGTGCACTTGGCATTGTGAACCGAGTGTTAGAAGAAAATAAATTCAGGGTAATAAACAGCATCTTGGCTTTTGTTGCGTTTGATTCAGAATAAGCAGTAGATTCACATCCATATCTCCACACTTTATATATTTAAACATGTTTTTTTCTGAATGATGAGTCCTGTAACATATATATACGGTATATTGAATATTGTTTTCAGAATCATTTCTTTGTAATGAACACCCTCTTAAAAATGGCTGCGATGTCTGCACAGTAATGAATTTAAATTATACCTTGGAATTAAATCCTCTGGGGGTTAGGACCAGGCAGAGTTTGAAATATTGCTGTTGGAAAGTTCAAGTCATCCTGTTAACAAATCTAATTTGTATTCAAATGTATAACCGGATTTTAAATGGCACCTATGCAATTTAATATTCATTTCTTTTGTTCTCCTCCACAAAAAAATACTGTGTAGCAAGAGATGAAACATCAGTTTTCAGTTTTGGAATAGCAGTTTATGCTGGCTTTACCGACATTGACATTCACAATGGATTTGGCTCTGCTTCCAGAATAATGAATAGGATTTACGTGATTAAAATTCTGCTGCTTTTTGTCCATTATTTGGTGAACATTACTTATCTAGCGCATTTCTATTTATTTTGCTGTTTGTGTAACCTCAAATCAATATTATATTAACAGTTCAAATATTGTGTTTCTTTTTTTTTTAATTGCATTCCATTGCAATTATCGGTGAATAGCTACCCTGTTATTATTTTTTATTATTTCAAAAGGCTTTTTAATATGTTTTAATCATGGAGATTTTGGACTTTGATTTTGTAGCTACTGTTGCCTGCTACCTTGTTTTAAAAGCTTTTTTTTGTTGCATTTGTTATACAGGTGCAGAACAGGCTGTGCAATTCATTTAAATGAAAATGCTTGTTAGCGTAGTCTAGGCACAGGACACCTTGCTAACCTGAAACCTAAACAAAACCTATGAACATAAGATGTGAGTTATATTGGAGAGGGGGAATATGACTTCTCTAGAATTATACCCAGTTTATTGCATTTTCCTTCTAAAGAGGGTTGGGGCAGGCATTTGGGCTAATGCAGACTGTCAGTTGTTATGTGATTGTATAAGCTGCCTAAAAATTAATGTTTGTAGATAACTGAAAGGAATACTGAGGTGACATGTGATAAGATGAGATAGGCGTGTATGTACAGTGGCGACCATACAAATAACTAGGCTGTTTTTTTTCTTTCTCTGCCTGAAAGAGTCAACATTCAGCTATGCAAGTGACAGTTTCTCCCCAGTCATGACCCAGACGGAACATAGTGTAACCCTCACTGATAAGGAATAGCAGCCATAAAAAAACTTTCCTTGCAAACAACATTTTGAGAGCAGGGAATAGATTAAAAAAAGTCAATAAATCATAGTTTTTAGCTCTGGCCTTCTTTTGTCATTAAGCAGAGACAATGAAACGTTAGCAAATTAAAAAGTAGAATTAAATATTAAATAAAACTGTGGGATATGGAAAAAAATCATTTTAGGTGAAGGAGGATAGATACAATTGTTTATCTCATCAGTTTTTTTTTACCTTGATATACAGATTGTCCCTTTAAGATTGTCCTAAAATGTAGATTATTATTATTATTTAGTATTTATATAGTGCTGTCAGAGTACGTATATAGTCTTGTCATTATTTGTCCCTCAGAGGGGCTCATATCTAATCCCTGCCAAAGTCATATGTCCATTGTAGCCTAGGGCCAGTTTTATGGGGAAGCCAATGTAATTATCTGTATGATTTTGGGATGTGGAAGGAAACTGGAGTGCCTGGAGGAAACCCACACAGACGCAAGGAGAACAATCAAGCTGTGCAAATAGTGATACGCCACCGTGCCGACCACTTTCTGGCTGGCTGGATAGTGTAATGGTTAAGGGCTCTGCCTCTGACATGGGAGACCAGGGTTCGAATCTCGGCTCTGCCTGTTCAGTAAGCCAGCACCTATTCAGCAGGAGACCTTAGGCAAGTCTCCCTAACACTGCTACTGCCTATAGAGCGCATCCGAGTGGCTGCAGCTCTGGTGCTTTGAGTCCGCCAGGAGAAAAGCGCGATATAAACGTTTGTCTTTGTCTTTGACTTTCAACCTTTCATTCAATTGAATGTATTGGAAGGGTGTACAGATAATAAGTGGGTGAGCAGAGTCCCGCATTCACTTTAATTGTGGCTGTGGATTAAAAGTAGTGAATGGGTGCAAAAAACCCCAAACAAACAAAAAACCTCTTTTTCTCCATTCTGCCCCGCTGAAGCCAACAGTACTTTCCATATTCAAAATGGCAAACGCTATTCGTTGACCTCTGATGACATCGGAAGGCCAAAACCTGGTCAGGAAGGAGATCGGGCATTCTCTGAACTACAGTCTGGTGATTTTCCCAGCACTTGGCATTTTACTGGTTATTGTGCAATACAGGTAGTCCCCGGTTAACAAACAAGATAGGGACTGTAGGTTCGTTCTTAACCTGAGTTCGTTATTAAGTCGAAACTCTGTGCCTTCTCTGTCACTTGTACGCCTTCTATGCCCCCCTATGCCTCCAGTGTCACCTCTGTTCCCTTGTGCCCCCTCTGTACCTCCTTATCTCCCCTTGAACCTCCTTACTGTATGTCTCCAGTAATTAACTGTTAGTATTTGTGGCACAACATAAACTATACTAAAATGTAACCTAATAGACCTAATCCTGCATGTCCGGCAATAGGTCTACAGTGAGCACAAGATCGGGCAGCAATTAATGCAGATCTTATATTTACAGTTGCTTGATGAAGAGTTCATAAGAAAGTGTGCACAGAATAGCTGGAAAATTGACCTCCCATTGCTCAGTGCTGCCACCTGGTACAGCAGATTGTTCTGCAGAAACAGGGCTGACAGCTGGGAGAGGCTGCACACGGCTCTGGGCACATGCTGCAAAGTCTTACCGATGTGGTTCAGTATCCTGGCATTGCCCTGGATCACTCGCAGCACCAGGACATCAGCCATCTATAACCGTGAGCTCAAGTTCCCATACTGCATGCCATCCACAATGCACGGAGGAAGGACGCCTTATAGTCTCCATAGTGATGACGCTTAGCATGTGAGTAAAAGCCTCTCGGGATCCAGCAGCCATCTTAAATGTGGGCAAAGCAGCTATGGCAGCACTCTTGCACTTTAGTTTGAGCTACTGGAAGCACAGGAGGCGGCTGTGCGGCAGGATGATGTAATCGCGACGGGATTGGCGAGCCGTTCATATCGGCGGGGCATTTGTAAGTCGAGCGGTCGCAAGTCGGAGACTACCTGTAGTGTATTGGTGCATTTTAAAGCAAAAGGGCCTGCATATGACTTCTGCATATGTGTTTTTTAGGGTGACGGTCACTGTCTCCAATATTGAGCACAATCGGTCTGCAGGCTTCACAGTGTGCGGGAGTGCAATAGAGTGCTGAGGATTGTTTATCTTCAAATTACTGTTCCATGGTGGATTGGAAAACCTCTGGCTGCTGATTTATTATATCAATACACTGCGCTTATATTACATCTACATACTCCTAGAACTATTTGTTGACCTACCTTGTGGCCATCACGCTAATCTCCCATTTATGAATATGGCAGTGCTGGAACTGGAACTTCATGTGAAAATAAAAGTGGCGATTAGCGTTCAGGGAATAGCTGCTTGCCAATTTTATAAACGTGATTATCCACTAATTGGCAGAAATAACAGCATTTTCAGCTGCCTGATGTGTTCATAGTAGTAGGTCTAATGGTGTACAGAGAATACACTGATGTGATTGTATTGGCAACCATAGACAGATATATGTTATCTGACCATATCTGCAGGAACAGTTAGCTGCAAGGAGACACTGGCAGTGCCCATAACCAATAAGGAAAATCCTATAGTAACAAATGCCTGGCTATAAGTCTGTAAGTGAAATCTTCATGTTTTAGCCTTCCAGGCAGTAGTGATCATTTTGGTTGGTTATTGTACATTTGCGTGTGCAGCTCTCCCTTATGGACGATTTTATGTTCTTTGTGCTAAAGAACGTCAGTGCAAAGGATGGTTACACCATTGTTTAATTGCAGCACCTGCTAAAATGCTTCGATCATTGTGTTCTGCTGGTATGGCAACATTAACCAAAATAGTACTTAGTGTGTATATTGAGTAGTCACCAGCGATGACACAGAGTGAAATAACTGCTGTGGTTCCTCTAACAGGTCTCAGGGGATAGCAAAGTGCAGTGTCTCATTACCATTAGCTCTTTCAGCATGTAAATATAGCATCACACTATGATCTCTACTGCAGGAGAAATATTACACAAACTAAAAAAATGGAACTGAGGTGGTGCAGAATAAGCACTGCTGTATTCATCTGCTCAAAGCCCAGACATAGAAAACGTTCAACAAATCTTTATCGCTTTCGGTTATTGTAATAGATTGTTTTTTAAAGCAGCAGGGACAGCTATACTATCCCAGGGAAAAAAACACAGTAGATAACTACTTGCTCCACTTACATAACAGATGTATTGTACTGTCCACATTTTGATTTTAGTAAATTTTATATAGTAAATAAAGAGAATTCTGTTCCTGGTGGCATTTTTCCATCCTGCTTTCCTCTGACTGAAGCCAATCGTGATGCCATTTCCTCCCTTACTTTTTTATCTCCTAGAAACTGCACTGTCATAGTTAGCTTGCTTTGTAAACACGTGAGCACAGCATAGATCAGATTTCAGCAGCTCACTGAACTGCCCTCAGCGAATCAATGAATAGCAGAAATGTAGGAGGGGTGATGGCAAGCTTTTTTCTTGCTGGCAATGGCAAAAATAGAGCCAGGCTGACTGAGATAAGATTTATTACAGCAGACACATTCCTGAGTAGATTGGAGTGCTTGCAATACAGGGTAATGTTGCAGGCGGAATATTAAACACAGAGCAGTGGGTAAATGGAATTTCATTTTGTGGTTGACAATCCCTCTTTAAGTCTCCATTTAGATTTTATGATTGGGTGCAGGTGGAATATACCCCTGGGGTATATCTCCACATCAGAGCTCTGACTCAGCCTTTTTCTCTGCTGAATCACACCCCACCTGTTAATGCATTCTTCTTAATGTAAAATAAATGTAAAAATTCAACAGAAAGAGCGAGATCCTCTCTAATGTTCAGGCTGGCGGGGCTGACAACTTGGGAGGCGGCACTGTCTGAATTCTCATGAAGAGGAACTTTAACCCAGGATTGAACGTCATCCCAATCAGTAGCCGACACCCCCTTTCCCAAAAGAAATCTTTACCTTTTCTCAAATAGATCATCAGAGACATCTGTATAGCTAGTAATGTGGTGAAACCCCTCCCACAGTGTGATGTCAGGGCCATGGCCCTGACAGTTTAATGTCTGTGAACCTTGTTGCATTGTGGGAAATAACGGCTGGTTACAACTGCCAAGCAAGGAATATTTTCCTCTGTGCATAGAACTATCAGAAACTAATATTCTGCAGAGACTAAAGATGTCACCTCCTGTGATAAATTTCAGAATGTAAATTGGGGTGAGGAAAGATTTTACTATGGACCAATACACTGTAAATAATTTATATATGAATATTCTAAACAAATAAGCAATTTGCTTTTTGTTTATTTTCATTACTTTATTGCTCCTTTATATCCCCCTCCCCATAGTGGGCCAGATGTGCCTCTGTACCCCTCCCCAGCCCCAGATGTGCCTCTGTAACCCCCCTACCCAACCCCACCTCCGTAAGCCGGACGTGCCTGTTACTTCCCCCCCCCCCTATAGTTAGCCAGATGTGTTTTTTTTTATTACCCCCTCCCCCATTCATAGCCAGGTGCTTGCCCGTTTATCCCTCCCCCTCCCCCATTGAGAGCCAACTGTTTGCCCCTTAATTCAAATGCCCCCCATGAATTGCCAGGTGTTGGCCTTTTAAGACTACCCCCAAATGCCAGGAGTCTCCCCCACCCCCCTGCAGAGTTGAGCGCAGGGAAACATTACTAGTAAGAATCTCTCACCTGACCTTGTTCCACCGGCGATCCCGATCTCCTCCCTGCACTACCGCTGTCAGCCTCACTATGCTGACCGGATCGGGTCCCGGCTTGATGATGTCATCGAGCCGGGATCCGATTCATTCAGCATAGTGAGGCTGACAGCAGGACTGCAGGGAGAGGATCGCGATCGCCGCAGGAAGAAGGTCAGGTAAAGATTGTTACATTGTAATCCTCCATGCTGCCCGATCGCAGCATGGAGGGGGAGGGGGGTTATTACAGGAGATCGGGCGGGGGGGTGGGGGGATCGGAGTCCTGGTAAGGCATGCCGGCATAGTGTAGTTAGGGGGAGGGGGGTTAATGAGCCCAGGAGCGTGCTAGCACGCCCGCTGTGCTCATTAAATGACAGCAACTTATATTCACGTCGGGTGGCTTTCAAGAGCCACTTGCAACAACGTGAATATACTGTATGTGGGATGTAAACTGGTTAAGGCTGGGGGCACACTTGACTGTACAGAAAACCATGCGGTTTCCGCAATGTGCGTTTTCACGTCTTTCTCTGCATTTTGCTGTCTTGATTCTGTGGTTTTGTATGTGCTTGCATTTGCATTTCTCATATAGGGCTTGATTCACAAAAGAGTGCTAACTGTTAGCACGGCCGTTTCCGCACGAATTTTCGCGTGAAACGATAACGTTTTTGCGCGCAATCGTGAATTTTCGCGCTAAAACAATATGGATGTTTTGGGAAAAATTCAGGTTTGCGCACAAAACCGTTATTGTTTCGCGCAAAAATTCGCGATCGCGCGCAATGCGAAAATTCACGTGAAAACGGCCGTGCTAACAGTTAGTACTCTTTTAGGAATCAAGCCCAAATTGTTCATTCATTTGTGATTTGCACTTTTTAATAATCTCCCTTTTCAAAGGAGAAAAATACAGCATCATACTTATTTAGTAAAAAATGCATGCGAAAAGCATTAGTTCCTCCCCTCTCCCCCATAGGAGAACATTGTATGCAAATCACATGTGATTCACATACAGGATGGCCTCGATTCATAAACGATTACTGCATGCATTATCGCCAAAGTAGTAAATTACTGCATGGTATGTTGTTGATAGTGGATTCATAAAATGTTACGCCTGTTTTTACCCATGTTTTACTGTGCGGTAATAGTGCAGTAATGAAAACATTGTTTGTGTCGGGAAGCTGGATGAAGTGAATTCATGAAAGAAAAAGGGGGAGTAAGGAAGCGATAAATAACATGTTGTTATCGCCAACAAAGACCTGGCGAGTTTGCTCTACTCAGTAGCATTTTAGGTGACAAATGGAGCCCTTTCAACTTAATGTTATGGAATTTTGAAGGATACAGAGGAGGAAGGGTGGTTGTAATATCACCCAGGTTTTTAGAAATCGTACAGTTAGATAATTTATAAGAATAATTATATATATATATATATATATATATATATATATATATATATATATATATATATATATTCTATATATATAGTTTGCTGCTGACTTCCTATTGACAAAGTGTATGCTGGGTAGAAGTGGGCAGTTTTAGACACACGTGACTTGTTTTTTATAAAATATATATATATATATATTTTATAAAAAAAACAAGTCACGTGTGTCTAAAACTGCCCACTTCTACCCAGCATACACCTTGTCATTAGGAAGTCAGCGGCAAACTACCGCACTCAGCAAATTATACCGACAGCTTTCCACACCACACCGCACACTTACCGACTGCTATCACAATCACTCAGGATTTTTTTTATGAATTCACTGCAAAAACCCTCATTTATCGCTTTTACCGCTTTTCACTTTTATGAATCGAGGCCTATGTGGGAAGATCCAACATGTCGCGGTTTTAAATTGTTACATTGCAAATCGCAGATAGCAATAGCAGGCTATCTTTGAACACTGCATGAGAAGCTACATGTTACTCCTCGTTCTGTATGAACTCAGAATTTTTTTGTGAAATAATTTATGGGATGCGATTTGATCACTTAAAGGAATACTATCAAACTAAGTGTTCTAAAATGACAATGTACAAATAATGTCTAGGTAGCTGTGTAAACATTTTCCTACTTTTATTAAGTTAACCACTTCGCCATATCTGGACGCATATATCCGTCCAGATAGGCAGTGGTGCTGCAGCCGTGTGGTGCGCGCGATCGGGCGCGCGCCCGCGTGCACTCCCGCTGCCTCCCGCTGCCCCCCCGATCAGTGAATGGGAATATAATTCCCATTCACCGATCTAAGTCCCCGGCAGAAATACCGACGCTTTCTCATCAGAGAGCGTGGTATTTCTGCCCCCAGGAAACTTCTTCTCTTCTTTTTAGTTCCTAGATGCGACATCGTTCGCATCTAGGAATTTTTTGAGTGTGGCCATCTTGTGGCCAAATAGTAAACTGCACCCACATACCTGTATTGAATAAAAAAATACATTACATTACATCTAAAATTGGCTATTTACCTCCCAAACTAAAATTACCCAAATACATTTTTGTATTAAAAAAAAAATAAAAAAAACTACAATTAAAAAAAAAAAAAACTACATAAATAGTTACCTAAGGGTCTGAACTTTTTAAATATACATGTCAAGAGAGTATCTTATTAATTTTTTTAAAATTATAAGCTTGTAAATAGTGATGGACGCAAATTGAAAAAATGCACCTTTATTTCTAAATAAAATATCGGCGCCATAAATTGTGATAGGGATGTAATTTAAATGGTGTAATAAGCGGGACAAATGGGCACATAAAATGCATGGGTTTTAATTACTGTAGCATGTATTAATTTTAAACTATAATGGCCAAAAACTGAGAAATAATGATTTTTTTCCATTTCTATCTTAATCTTCCTGTTAAAATGTATTTACAGTAAAGTGGCTCTTAGCAAAATGTACTACCTAAAGAAAGCCTAATTAGTGGCGGAAAAAACGAGATATAGATCAATTAATTTTGATAAGTAGCGATAAAGTTATTAGCGAATTAATGGGAGGTGAACATTGCTCGGATGCATAAGATTTTCGAAGCTGTAGGCTGAAGTGGTTAACCACTTCACCACTGAGGGGTTTTACCCCCTGACCACCAGAGCAATTTTCACCTTTCAGCGCTCCTTCCATTCATTCGTCTATAACTTTATTATTACTTATCGCAATGAAATGAACTATATCTTGTTTTTTTCGCCACCAATTAGGCTTTCTTTAGGTGGGACATTATGCCAAGAATTATTTTTTTCTAAATGTGTTTTAATGGGAAAATAGGAAAAATGTGGGGAAAAAAATAATTATTTTTCAGTTTTCGGCCATTATAGTTTTTAAATAATGCATGCTACTGTAATTAAAACCCATGAAACGTATTTGCCCTTTTGTCCCGGTTATAAAACCATTTAAATTATGTCCCTATCACAATGTTTGGCGCCAATATTTTATTTGGAAATAAAGGTGCATTTTTTTCAGTTTTGCGTCCATCCCTAATTACAAGCCCATAGTTTATAAAGTAACAGTGTTATACCCTCTTGACATAAATATTTAAAAAGTTCAGTCCCTAAGGTAACTATTTATGTATTTTTTTTAATTGTAAATTTTTTAATTTTTTTTTAATTACAAAAAAAAAAAAATGGGGAGTGTGGGAGGTAATGAGTTAATCTTATGTGTAAAAGTCATTTATTTGTATGTGAAAAATGTGTAGGGTGTAGTTTACTATTTGGCCACAAGATGGCCACAGTAACTTTTTGTTTTAATGCGACCTCCAAGCTTCCTTCCGGAAGCTTGGAGGAAGAATAAGGAGGCTGGACACGTGAGTTTTTTCTCACAATGATCGCGCTGCCCATAGGAGAGCAGCTGATCATTGCGGGGCTTAGATCAACGAACGGGAATGGATTTTCCCGTTCATTGATCTCTGGGCGAGCGGGCGGCGGCGTGTTTACTAGCGGCGGGCGGCGTGTTTACGAGCGGGAGCGCAGGCAGCGTCGGGAACGCGGAAAGTACGTGTTCCTCCGTCCCTGGTTTTTAAAGGATGGAAAAAGGGGCGGAGAAATACGTATGCGCGGGGGTAAAGTGGTTAAATATCAGAGGTAAAAGCTGTAATTCATTGTGTGTAGATTTTAGCTGCATTTGGACTGTCTCATTTGCAAAGGTATGCAGTCTGACATGCTAAGAACAGTGTAATATTGAAGCAGAGTTATATGAAATACTTCTGGTGTCAGGTGTCACACACTAGTACAAATGTTTATGTTGTATATAAGATACATTTCCTCTGCTCTCTGCAGACAGCTCTCTGAGATCTTCCTCTAATACAGGGTTAATAGATGCACTGTAAGGGAATCCCCCATCCCCTCATGGTTCACTCAGTGTCAGTTTTGGCGACAGTCAAGTGTAAAATAAATTAGATAACAGTAAACAAAGAGATAAGCATTCAAATGTATACACCAGTACTTAGCAGCCCTCTACAAACTATTTCTATCTCAACTGAAAAAAACATTTTAATCGATAGTGTATCTTTGTATTTGTATGAGCGGGTGGAGTTCACTATGTACTGTATATTTGTTGCTATATACACTAGAGAGCATAGAAAACTTAACGCTCCTTCATTAATAGTATATTTACATTAGAATACTGTACTTGAGGAGTGAGACTATAATAATAATAATCCCACTCCAGTAGATAAGAGTGATGACAGCTTAAAGAGTAACTGTCAGGCTGCAAAAGCTAATTTAAACCTCTATTCTCCTGTGTTAAACAGTTTAGAAGGAAGCCAAAAAGGCAATACTGAAGTTAAAAATCTCTCTTACTTTTGATGTGTGCTGAACAGCAAGGATGTTAGACCCAAGCTCTTAAAAGGACGACAGGCCGCATACCATACTGCAAAGCATTCTGGGGCTGCTTGGGTCCTCCCCTCGGCTGCTAGTGAGAAGTCACAGGCTCATGTTACAACAGCCAGCACTGAAAAATCTCCGGGCAGAGTATACTGCATGAGTCAGCTATTGTTCCTAGCCACATGGCTAATTAATATTCACTGCACAGTAGTGTTGTATTTTTTCTGAGTGGAATCATCAGGAAGCAGGCAGGACATGACAACACATTTGGCTTCATAGGAGACAGACAAACATGGAACCTGCCATGAGCTGTCAGGAGCATCATTCTCTGCAAATACTATATAAAAATTCTGTGAAATCCAAACGTGGACAGTGAAATGCATATGTAATGTAAGTACAGCCAATCTTTAGCTACTGATATATGTGTTTTTTTTCTCTGAGACCTTATACCTAACAGCTCCTCTTTAAAGCAGTCCTAGACACACTTTTTTGGTCCTTGCCGGATTCTTTGCACTGATGTGAATTTAATGGTTTTCAACAGCACTCCTCTCACATGGCCGCATTGGTGCAGAGGTCAGAGCATGACATCAGTAGGGGGCTTACCTATATTCTCAATATACGGTATGGAAGTGAAGACAGAAACCACTGAGGCATAAGAAACCGAGGCACTATAGAGAATGCAGTACTCTTAATTTCAGAGTTTTTTTTATATGTGATTCCTGCATTAGTTAAGTAAACTGTCACTGCTCTTTTATCATGTGTGCAGAGTGAAGCAGCCAAGGAAAAGCAAACCAAGCAGTTCACCACTGTTACACTGCTGTGGATAGACCAAAATAATGAAGAAAAAAAAAAAAAAGAAAAATAGTGTCATGGTTACATAACAAAAAGCAGCATACCTTCTACATCCCACTCAGATGAACAACTGTGACAGCGCAATATATACTGTATATATACTTCCTATTGAAAATACATTTAACTGGAAATGCATTTATTTCAAGGCTAGGAAATACATTTATTTGTTGTAACGTCATGTAGGATATTACTGGTATTTTTTTTTTGTGTACTTCACTTCTCAGAGCAATCCAGAAAGAGTGATAGCGCATATTCAATGACTCCCATGTACAGGTTTCCTTGCTTCTATATATCAACTTCAGTGTACTCTATCAGAGTTTTAATAACACTTGTAAGTCTTGCAGAGGACACAGTGTACTTCAAAACATAAAACATCACCAGGTTGAATAGATTACGATTTTCAATGCTTGACATGATTTGATGAATAGCGCATCCCGACGACCCCTGGCACCAACAAGAGAAAAATTGTTACAACCAATGGGTTTGTATACAGTGTACATTCTTGTAGCTTTTGATTCATGGGCAATGGTTGTATGACACTATTCATTACGGCAAGCTTGTTCCCAAATAAATGGCTATAGTCTGACAGTGTTACGCAGTGCACCAGTTCTGTCATGCTGTCTCTGAAGCCATACAGTACATTGTAAACCTTGTGCTCAAAATATTTCTTATTTGCAGTTAATGCACCACAACTCCAAGCATAATGTGGTCTGTTTGTGGCACCTTGACCTGTTTTATGGAATCTTTCCTCTTGCATGAAACCCTAAATCCAATGGAAAGACACACAAATGGCTGCTTCTGACAGGTCCCACAACGCAGTGAAGGCCTTGCGAGCGTTAGGATCTTGAATTGTATTCTTTGTGTGGTAGGCAGCCAGTGGAGTGATTGACAGAGGAGGACAGCTCCAGAGATGGGAAATGGTTTCTGTATTTATAGAGCAGTGGTAAGCTGGCCAGTGTGCTCTGCATAAGTATCTCAATCCTGAAGGTGGTGGCACTAAAGGAGCGCACACACGCTAGTCTAAATCCGACAGAGAGGTCCCGTCAGCTGCCTCTCTCTACATGGAATCTAGCGATAACACAGCTGCCCCGAGGCATCGTCAAAAGATTCAGAGCACCAGATCATCTCAGCTAAGCCCATTGTTCCCCTCCTTGAGGGTTCATTCACATTTATGTGTGATGCTGTCCATGACGCATCGCACATAGTGTCTGCAGCGCAGGTAGCCTGAAAGTGTATAGACTTTCATGCTCCAGTCACACTAGGGTGTGCGTTCCTGTGCACTGCGTTATAATGTGGCCGGAGCATCCTAGCCCACAACCCCCTGGTTTTCCTGCTTTTTTTCAATGGAATGGAAGCTGCCAATTTATGTGCTTCCATTGCCTTAGTGCATGCGTTGCCCAGTGTAAATGAGCCCTAATGGATGCCAGAGATGAAGTGTGAATCTAAAATGCAGGCTACATGTTGGTGCAAATGCACTTACCGTTCCTCCCACTAACCCCCATCTGTCTCCATTTCAATGGAAAAGGCCCCGTTAGTTTCTGCGAGTTGTCCGACTTGCGCAAACCTGGGGGCGCACCTCCTTCACCCCACTCCTGTGGCTAGAAGCATTCTGCGCATGTGCATTATCTCAAACTCGTAACTGGGAGCGTGGTCAAGGAGGTGCACTGCCAGGCTTGCATATGTGCGGTAGAGAGAAACCGGAGTGACAGCAGTGTGTCCACCTATCTTCCAAGATGCTAGCACCAATGCCACTTTCCCAGTGGGTTTGAAACTTATATTTGTCCTAACTTCCATTTTAGATGCACCCTTCACCTCTGCTAACCTTTAACTTAACATTAAGTGCCACACTGTCTTCACTTCTCCTCCCTCCATAGCAACCGAATGAGCTAGCGATGCATCTGTACAACACTCAGCCCAGATCTCATGCCTGAGACATCGAGTCCTGATCCCCGCAGCTGACCGTATTTGTGTGTGTGTATGCACCTCAATGCAAATCAGGGAGGGAAAGAATGACCTAATACCTTCTCTTGCGAGTTAATGTGCCATAATCAACATGTTATCTCTAGGTTACAACTGCTTAAGCACTGCAGAAAGCCACCCAGTATTGCAAATGAGACTTTGCTGCTATACTTTTATTATTGTGGTTTTATAACTACCATGATAAGCATAAGAAGCAAAGTTATAACAGCGTGAATTAATGCAAAACCTCACCACAATGCCACTCTGCTTATCAGGGTTTATAAACTGGCCCCAAACTGTGTGCCTTTCTTACAAAACAAACAAGCAACAGGCAGCTGGCATTAGACAACCCTCTGAATTAGCTGATAAAATGGAAGGCCAATGCAATGTACAGAAAAGGTGGATGATAGTCATGTGAATTTAGTGTCTTACTTAGCAACAGTAATCCACTCTACAAAAACTCTGGTCCCTGGAAGCCAATTAAAAGGATTTATACTGCTTGAACTATTCCATTTTTGCTTCTGATGTTTCCTGGTAATCTTCATTCAGGAGTTTAGCTGCATTAATTGGCTTCTAAGAGGGTTTTTCATAGGTGAAAAATAAATGAATATGAAACGTGTAACATGCAGAGAAAATTGACATACTACATCTTTAAAAATAAGTAGAAGCTTCTTAAATCATAACAACATTTCCTGAAAACTGCTTCTATAAAATACAGTTGATGGCTATGGGCCTAATTGTCAGGTGTGGTAAAGGATTGGACAGCTAATGCTAAATGTAGTTTTGTTGCCTAAAATCACGTGCGTCACTTGTACTAGTTAGTAAAGCCTAGCATACACATCCAATTTTGACTGGCCAACGATTGCCGAATTTTACCATATTGAGGGTAATATGAGGGTAAATAGATTTTGAATACTATGAACTGATTATGTGGGTAAACCCTTATACTACATGATAGTGGTAAAATTGGTCAGTAATTGGCCAATCACAATTGAACGTCTCAGTATGAGCGTGATATGGTGATTATATGCGGACAAATGCTGGTGTTCTCCATACAACAATATTTATCAGTCTATAGTACAAAGAGCAATGAGACAACTAAGTGCAATAGCTCCTACTGCTCTACGGCTAGCAGAATGTACTTTCCCAATGGCAGTGTTATTATGACTGACTGCAATTAACACAGTACTTTTCATTATGTGTTTTGCTCCTTGCGCTGTATTATCGAATATATCATGTATGGGCTTCCAGCTTTAATTGAAGCAGACTATTCCAACACAGAATATAAATATGCCATACCTCCCTTTCACTAATAACTTACTTTATAAGCCCATACCATAAGGGCCAACAGGTGTGCATGTTTGCAATGCTTTTATACTCAGTCTGATATATAGTTAGTCGGTGGTCAATGGCTCGGTATAACTTACACACAGTTCGATTTCTGTCAACCTTAGATTTGTTAATTGATTGTTAGAGTTACAGTTTTGTGAACAAGCACTGAGACACGTGCTGCCTAGGAATAGCCAAGCTCCTTGTGCTGTTCTGTAGAGAGGGGAGAAAGGCAAATGAGTGAGCGTGTTAGAGTTTAATTTGCTGTTTTATGCTCAGAAGTGCTTAATTATTGCCCCTATTTTAAAGCTCTTCCGAGAATGAAACATTATGGTCTTGTCCCCTCCCATGTGAAACATCTCAAAGTGACCCTATAATAAGAGATATGGAGGCCACCAAATCTACTAACAATGCAACTGCCTCACTATCCTGCTGAGCTTTTCAGGTCTAGTAATGTCACATGTAAACAATCATGTGGATAATTTGGTCAGATTTTAGTCAAAGCACCTGATCTACATACTTCTGGGTTAGTGGCTTAAGGTTTTGGATGAAGAAGACTAGCAGAACAACCAGTGGATTGACATTGTTTGAAAGGAAATAAAAATGGCTGGCAGCCTCCATATACATTTTTAACATAATAACGTTTGTAAACCAGTAAGTAAGTGGATATTTAGAGTGTGAACTATTTATTTAATTTGCATTACCAAGTCCCTGCTCTGCAGAAGAACTTGGCTGATGCTCTTCTTCACTCCCCGGTTTTGAAGAGGTTGGTTTAGTGGGACCATTTAAACAATGGAAAGCCCTCTAAATATTAGCAAAAAACAACACTTTGAATTGAGATATTGCTGACTAGCTCAACACTGCCCTATTAGGTTTATCCTGCACAGCACCTGCTGCATTTACTTAAAGAGGAACGCCAACCTAAACAAACATACTTTCATTAAGTTACATTAGTTATGTTAATTAAATAGATAGGTAATATAATCTCTTACCCACACTGTTTTAAAAGAACAGGCAAATGTTTGTGATTTCATGGGGCAGCCATCTTTTTGGTTGAAAGGAGGTGACAGGGAGCATGAGACACAGTTCCAACTGTCCTGTGTCCTGATCACCCCTCCCAGTTGCTAGGCAACATGAATAACAACATAGGAAATCCCATCATGCTCTGCACAGCATCAGGGAAAAAAAGCCTGGGCTTTTTTTCTTTGATGGGTGGAGCTTAGTTATAAATGCAGCTAAAAATGATGCTTTGGTTAGAAAAACATAGTTCTGATGCTGTGAAACTGTTAAAGAAACACCAACAGTAATAATTTTAAAGATCAAAGTCATAGGTGTGGCACATCCCCTTCAGTGAGCGAGGAACACAAATAAAACTCTCACAGTCCAGCAGGCCTGCACTTGCTGCGCGGAAGTCCACTGTCACTGGGCGTGTGCTCCGCCAAACAATTGGGGAAAACAGTTCAAACATGAATGAAAGAAAACAGAAAGCGTGCACCTTCCGTCCAGGATTTTAATCTCAAATGGTGACAATGGTATGAATCAAAAGTACATTTCAGCATATCAAAGTGCAAAATCCAACATGATGGGTGAACGTAGATGTGAAGCTTACGTGTCCATCCAAATGGCTGGTCTGTGGAAAGGAGGTGGGTGGGAGGCACAGAGGTGGCGAGCGACGGCCGTTTCGCGTCTCCTGACGCTTGGTCACGCTACGTGCCACTAAACTTAGCGAAACTAAACGTAGCGTGACCAAGCGTCAGGAGACGCGAAACGGCCGTCGCTCGCCACCTCTGTGCCTCCCACCCACCTCCTTTCCACAGACCAGCCATTTGGATGGACACGTAAGCTTCACATCTACGTTCACCCATCATGTTGGATTTTGCACTTTGATATGCTGAAATGTACTTTTGATTCATACCATTGTCACCATTTGAGATTAAAATCCTGGACGGAAGGTGCACGCTTTCTGTTTTCTTTCATTCATAAAGAAACACCAAGCCTTTTCAGTGCTGCGGAGTAGATTTTTAGTCCGGAGGTTCATTTTAAGTAGGAAGGGTGAGGCCAGATGAAGTTTCTCTAGGGGCTTTCATCCTGCAAGCCAGTACTAATACATTTCTTCTGTTCTTGCCTCATCTTCCATTCCTAATTGTCTTGATATTAGAATTGAACTGATATTAGAATTCAAACACCTTTTTGTGTTCCAACTAACAATCATCTATAGTAGCAGCAGATACAGAAGAGGTGACATGGTCTTAAGCCACTAGTGTTGCAAAGATGAGGTCTTACCAAATGTCCTTACCTGCACAAACTAAGCCTTATAAGGCAGCACTAGCCCAATTCAGTGACTTTTGAAGGTTTTAAGATGTGTTTTAAAGGCAGGTTCTGTAGGTAAACAAGAGGGTTTTGTGATCTATCTTCTGCCATTCGCTGAAATGGAAAGCAAAATAATAATGCTGTGAATTTGAGGTAAGATTTTGAGTTAACAATATAGTTCTCTTTTAAATCAATGATTTTTAAACTTTGAACAAGGGACCAAACACCTCCATAGGCATTGGCTGTGACATATATCTCTGACCAGATTTTATATTAACTACTTGCTGAGTGAAAGGAAATGAAACCAGCAACTGTAGAGGGCAAAGTATGTAATGTTCTGCATAAAAAACATTCGGTATTTTTAATAACTGTAATGCAGTCTAGGTCTATATTAATTGGAAATGAAGTGTAAGTGGATGTAAGTGATTCTCAGCATATGTACTTGGCTATAAATGGTCTGATCCTCATAACTCTAGTTGCCATTGCATCAGATCAGCCTGTAGAAGGGAGGGGGGTGTTTTGATTAAACTGTCTGAGGGCATGCCATGCAACAGATGAGGTTTACTCTGAAAGCTGCATGATGGAAGAAGAAATGTCTACTTTCATCTAGTTATATGTCTATTCTTAAAATCATTTGCTTCTTTGTGCTTAACCTTAATTACCTTTTGCTGGTGTTGTTGCTGGCTGTGCAACTGCAACAAAGCTTTGTACTTTTAGCATTACAACAAGTGTAGAGGGACCTTTGGCAACGGGTATTATTGAAGTTCTTCCTGAGTATCCAAAGTCTTCACTTTGTAAAGCTTGAGTACATGTATTCAGGGGTACGTAAGAGAAATATAAATATGTATAAGATCCTCAAAGCTCTTTTAAAGATTTAGGTCAGTTTCCGTGAAACAGATTTAGATGTTTCCCTGAAGGACAAAAAAGTAAAATTAATTATACACAAGTACTTTCATTAGAAGTTCTTCAGACATCTCTGAACTTTTCCACAATACTCTTGGAAGAGTAAGTGAAAACATAATGGCCCTGATCCAATTAATTTTTTTTCTCCTATATTTTCATATTGATATTTCACAGTGATATTTCACTTCTTATCAATAAAATTCATTTTAAGCCACCAGCAAGCTTCTTTCAACTACTTTTTATTGTTTTTTGTTATTTTGTTTTTTTTTTATTGCAGAGTACTGAAAAGCTTTTTTTAAACAAAAGATGTAAATTATCTCCTAGGAGAAAACGTTGGAGAAAAAGTGAATTGGATTGTGCCCAATGTATGAAATCAGTCACAGACGTGTGACTGCTTAGCATGTGTGTCATGCTGATAATGCCATAAGCAATACAGCCTAGAGGATATGCTTGATCTTGCTCCAGAAAAATGTAATACTGAGAATGAAGACAATTAAATGTGGAGCTAAACTTTCTAAATACTTAATTTGTCACCATCAGTTAGGCCAGAATATTAACAAAACATTTTACCCAGCTGGACATGTCTATGTCAGCTTTAAAGAGACACTGAGGCGAAAAAAAAATATGATATAATTATTTGTATGTGTAGTACAGCTAAGAAATAAAACAGGAGCAGAGACATAAGTCTAATATTGTTTCCAGTACAGGAAGAGTTAAGAAACTCCAGTTGTTATCTATGCAAAAGAGCCATTGAGCTCCATGACTTTCAAAGTCACGCAGAGAGTTTTGTCTTCTAAAGCTTGTTATCTCAACTGTCAGTCACTGCATTTTCTTTTTCTCTCCAAATGACAGTTCAGATTAGAATGCTGAGTAGTGTTATAAAAACACTATATAACTGAAAATAAAAATATGAGAATAGTTTATTTGATACTAATGTTCTAGTAAGTATCTGTACTACACAACCAATTCATTATATCATAAATCTCTTTAAGGGTGCATATACACATCCAATTTTGATTGAATGGCCATTTAGTATGAGAGTCTACCTATACAATATGTTCATATTATTTAAAATCTGTTGTTACATGGAAGTGGTAAAATAGGTCCGTGATTGGCAAATCAAAATTTAATGTGTGTGTATCAAGCTTAAATCTTCCACTGATCAAAACTGGGTGGGGACTAGACAGTGCACAACGTACAGCAGTGTTTCTTAGCATTATACCAATATGCACCCCCTTATAAACTCCTGTGCTAGCCAAGTGCCCCTGGTATAGATACGATTGTCTTAACTACTCTTCTAACCTTTGACAAATCTACATTTGTTAGCAGTACTATATAGCAGTGGTATACTATATAGAAGCGGAACTCTGCCTACAGTTTTAATGAATTAAATACTAATCTTGAAATGATTTATTATTTTTTTAAATTTCAGAATTAGTTTTCCGTAATTATCTACATTAAGCCCAGTTTTTTCTGAACTTGTTATATGCGCACTCTGGGATATGTCTACTACATGTTGATAATCTAGGGTGTAAATGATAGCAGCACAGTTGTTAGCAGTGGCGCCACACACTGGTACTGGTCATTATTATTCTGGGCCTTAATAACAACCGTTTGCGCTACACATCTTGAGACAAGACATAGAACATTCACACAGTAGGTAACTAGGACTGTAAAACTATTATTATTCCCTAATAATTTAGTGAATCTCCAAAACATCATAAATAATATATTCATAATAATGTCATTTTGAAAAGTATGACATTTAAAGAGGAGCTGTTAGGTATAGGGTCTCAGAGAAAAAAAAAAACAAATATATCAGTAGCTAAATATTGGCTGTACTTACATTACATATGCATTTCACTGTCCACGTTTGGATTTCACAGAATTTTTATATAGTATTTGCAGAGATTGATGCTCCTGACAGCTCATGGCAGGTTTCATGTTTTACTGTCTTGTATGAAGCCAATTGTGATGTAATATCCTCCCTTACCCTGCTTCCTGATGATTCGACTCACAAAAAAGATCAGGATCAAAGATCCGAATCGTTCATGATCCGGACAACACTACTGTGCAGTGATTTGCACAGCACATTGATTTTTCAGTGCTGTGAGCTGGGCTGCTAAATACAAGCTGCTGTAACATGAGCCTGTAACTTCTCACTGTGAAAGCAGCCTTAGGGCGGGATAGGGAAATGAAGGGGAGAACCAAGACAGTGCAGTAGGGAGAAGAAGCAGTCCCAGCATGCTTTGCAGTATCTGTTATGCGGCCTGCCGGCCTCCTTAGGAGCTTGGGAATAAAGAGGCTTGCTATTCAGCAAAAATCAAAGTAAGAGCGATTTTTAACTTCAGTATTGCCTTTTTGGCTTCCTTCTAAACTGTTTAATACAGGAGTATAGAGGTTTAAATTAGCTTTTGCAGCCTGACTGTTACTCTTTAACACTTCTATAACTTCCACAGGCTGGTCTGCTTTCTTATTTGTCTTTAGCCTGCTTAAGAGTGTTTGTTATCTTTTATTGATTTATTGACGCATTGTCTTATTACTTACTTATCCTTTGTTTCTCTCATAGTGGCTATGTTTATGTTTTTTTTTTCTCTCTATTACTTCATACAACAGGCAGTAATTGCCAACAATTTTCTGTAATACCATAAAAGATTTTCAGACTTCGGTAATACTAGGCAGTGTACTTTAAAACCTTTTGCATTTGACAACCTTAGTCAGGCAGTGGATCAAAGAGCTGTTTATAAGTTTATAATGAACCTCTATCCAAGTGTTTATGTTCATATCCAAGTTGTATATTACTTCTCCTCCCTCACTAAACTGCTCTCATTAGCCAATTGTCACTATAAGAATGCCAATACTGCAATAAAATATGTTTGACTGGTAAAATCTGTAACTGAAATACCCTAGTTTTAGTATTTTGCAGTATGACCATGTGTCTTGCACTGTTGCCGTTCAGTCCTCTCTTCCTCCTTGGATTGGGGTGCAATGCCTTCTGGGACAATTTGTGTGGCAAATCTGCCAATCACTACTACTCCCAATCAGGACTGTGACATGGAGGAGAGATGTGGCTGTTTTTCATTGAATGAAATACCTGCCTGGAAACTACTATTCTCTGACCCATGTTGGCTGTATCATTGCTTAATTTCCCATAGTGATGCAGAAAAGATGCTCTTAAATTAGGATGCAGTTGTGGGTTGAATAATGATTGCTTCCATCAGATAGATTTATGATTTCAACAAAGGCAATTCTTCAAATGGTTTTAATAGCTCTGTCATAGAATTGGGATCTTTGGTTGTAGCATTTTTATGTGTGTATGAAAATCTATAGCACATAACAATCTTGCGAATTTATGATAAACCCCCCTATAGACGCAGATCTAAATATACCTTGTGGTAATTCACTAAGCAGAGTGCTAAAATTTTACCTTTTTATCTGAAATTAGCCTAAGGGTACGTTTCCATTGGTGCGGTGCGATTCCAGTGCGGAAAACGCATGTGCGATTTTGCATGCGGATGCGGTTTTCTATGTGATTTTGCAATCATTTTGTGGCCAAGCATTTTTAACCATGTCAATGCTGGTGTGCTTTTTACATTGTTTTTACACAAAAACGCATGTGAAAACGCATGCATTTTTCCTTTTAATTACATTGTATGTGATATTCTGATGGCTCTGCCATGCAGTGTTTTTCTGCACAGAAAAATGTTAAGAAATCCTGACAAGTGGAAACAGTCCCATCCACTTGTATTGGTTATGCGAATCTGCATGCAGAAAACGCATGCAGATTCGCTCTAGTGGAAATGGGCCCTAATACTTGGTTTGTTTGTTACACTAATGGAAATAGACTTGTGGCTGCTCTTGCAATATGAAGTTTCTATGATTCCCTTGTCCTGCGCTCTTTGTGCATGTAAGATCAGTGTAGATGCTTTTACTTTGGGTGACCTTTAACATTTATGAGTATCATAGCTGTCAGGAAAATGATGTGTGTCTCATCTAGCTGCCCTGCATTTCCCCATCCACTGTATGCAGTATGGATGTGTATGCTGTGTTCTTCCTGCCCAAGGCATAGCGTGTTCCCTGCTCACGTTGCTAGCTGTCTCATAAGAAAGACTTCAGCTTGATTCACTGAAGTTTTAACTCTGATATAAATACAGGCTGACCATAGTGATAGCAAATAAGCACCATTTTGCCCTTCGCTGTCAGGAAAAGAGTGAGTTATGCAGGACATATAACTTGCTGATGAAAGAGGCTCACAGGGCAAATTAGCTGCTGGTTTAGGTTAGAACCAATGAATCCTCTGAATATCATCTCTTCTGCCCTTTCTTGCAAAAAAGATGAGCTGCTATCAATGCTATGCAGCTGTTTGGCTTAAAACAAGAAACCTATTACTGCTTATTGATTCTCTTACCGGTAGGAAGTGAACTTCGATGTCAAGTTATCCTTTTCAGTAGGCCATGTGCCATTAAAGGCTGTTGTTATGAGTTGCTGGTAATTATGGTGTTGATGACTGGATCCAGTGCTGACAGTAACCTTGAACCCCAAATATATAATATGATGAAGAATCTAGACTCCCTACTTTTACTGCTTTTTCTTGCTAACTCAATCACCCCCTTACATCATTTTCTATCACCGACTGTCTCACTGGGTCTGATTTATCAAGACTGGAGCAAAGAAAACTGGAAAAAGGGAGAAACTGCACAGAGCAGCCTTTCAAGTTTCAGCCGACCAGCCTTCTTCTAGTTGTCCTTGCAGTTGTCTTGGTAATATGGTAATATATTCCACTGTCTCCCTAGCTTCTGGCATCATGGCCTGGTTGTAAGCATGTTACCATCCATAAACACTTGAAACTTATTGCATGTTTTGCATTGCCAATAAATAAATAAACACACACCAATTCTGAGATAAAAACACTAGCGTTGCCAGTATGTTTTTGAAACTTTGCAAAGTCACAGAAGCTATATAACGTCATCCCTAAAGGTTTGCATAAAATGGTTGCTTCCTGAGGAGCTCGGGGCTCGATCTGTCATTTAGGGTGACAGTTTAGGGGCAGAACATTGTACAGATGCTTTGCTCTGGCATAGCAGTGCGACATGTCTGTTGCTATGTGGAGAGTAGGAGGGACAGTGGCGCAGCACACAGCCGAGTGGCTTCTGGTGGAAAGAGTAAGGTTGGAAACAATGCACTCAGGGGTTCCAGTTATTTAAAGATCCAGTGTTCTGTATGTTTAAAGAAGCTTGACTGACACCTCTAAACATACTAATGTGAAGGTAAGTTTTTAGTATTTGAGTAGCATTAACATGAAGGTGGTTAGTGTTATTGTAAGAGTAATGTGAAGGGTAAGCTGGTAAAAAGTCAAGTTAATACGAGGCACTCAACTGGCTAGAAAAAGGCCACCTGTCAGCAAAATTATCTGGCCAGGAGATCTTAGCACAGAACCTTTATATATCCCAGTGTAGGTGTAGTCAAGTTACTCTGGGTGGACTTTTTTCCTACAGTTTTCCGAGGACAGTGGTTCTCCATGTGCGTTGGGTAATCCATAGTTATATTACTAAACTAAATACAGTCAGTAGACGTTTGTTAGGGCTCATCCACACTAGGGGCTTGATTCACTAAACCGTGATAACTCAAATATCACACCTTATCAACGATATCACACCTTATCAACGATATCACACCTTATCAAAGATATGACACCTTATCAAAGATATCACACCTTATCAAAGTTAACACGCCTTATTAGAGTAGCATAGTGAGTGCTACAAACTTATGCTTGCTAATTGGCAATAGCACTCGTCCTGCCCTGAGCCCCTGTGGGTTCATAGAGCTCGCTATGCTACTCTTATAATATATAACTCTTATAAGTTAATGTTAACTTTTATAAGGTGTGATATCTTTGATAAGGTGTAATATTTGAGTTATCACGGTTTAATAAATCAAGCCCAATGTACGGTGCTGTAAGTTAAGATACACTGCACATGACGTGCTATTAGCATGGTAGCATGAATGTCCATAGACTTACGTTACCATTCACAGTTCAGTGCACATTCCCGTGCATTGCAATATAACATGTGTGGAAACATTTTTGTGAACAACGCAGGTTATCTCTCATTGCGTTGTATGCGGCCACCAATATCTGAGTTATTCCACAACTCACTGTGCACGACATGTGCGTAGGAAAAAGTGTGCATGAAATCACATTTGAGGACATGTTACAAGTGTGAATAAAGCCCTTGCAATATATTGTAAGGAGACGGCCATCCCCAGTGTTCTGTTGATTTTTCAGCTCTTGTTTGTATTGGTGTTTTTCAGTCAATTGCCAATGTATTTCTCTGGAGAGAATCCCAAACGGATGCCTCAGGTGAGAGTTGAGCAAGTATGCCTGTACAGAGATCAATCAGAATTGTGGTGGAATGCACACTAACCAAAGGACGTTGTGGATGTAACAGGCTGGTCCCATAACACTTTTAGGACTGTGTCAATGAAGACCATCCATTGTATTTATGCTCTTTTATTTCTCAAGATTAACGAACTTCACAGCAATGTTTCGGGAACAGGGTTCCATTTTCAAGCTAGTCTGTACCCTAACTGACAAGACAAGCTAGCGTCCATTAATACACATGACCATTCAGGTGATCCAATCAGCAGGTATCATTTAAACCAATCAATAACTTCCACATAATAAAACGGACCTGATGGGAAACTACTTGACAGGCTTAGAGCCACTCCCAGCCACTGACACAGGCCTACCTTGCTCCATCCTCGCCCCCCGATGAACCGTGCACCCATGAGGGGCAGAGGGACAGTGTGACACTCACATCCATGCCTCCCGATGTCTGGGAACTACAAGGTCTGGACACCGCGGGGCTGGATGGTGCATCTCCTTCTATACAGGCAGGGCAGGATTTAGGACTAGGCCATGGCCTAGGGCACCTAGGTCATGGCCTAGGGCACCACAGGAGCAAGGGCACCAAAGCAGCAGACTAATCTGATGCAGAATTTGCAAGCTTGCAAATGCTGCAATGCAGGGAGATCAGGCGGGTGCCTGACCGCGAGTACTCTGCTGCCAGCTACCTGTGCATTGGCTGCCATGCTCTCTGTGCACGTTGGCATTGTGGTGGGCAGCTATGGACTTTGGCAGCATTGGAGACGGAGGAGAAGAGGAAGCTTCTGCGCTGGAGATAAGCAGAGAAGTGAGTGACACTGATGGCTGCTGTGGTGTGGAGGCAAGCTGTACTGAAAGAGGGGAATGGGAAAGGAAGGGATTCAGGGAGTAATCTGGCTATCTATACTGGAGGGGGAGGAGAAGGGGTCATCAGGCTACCTATACTGGGGGGGTCATCTGGCTACCTATACTGGAGGGAAGAGTCATCTCGCTACCTATACTGAAAGGGGGCGGCTGGTGACATTGGCCTTGGGCGGTAAAAAGTACAAATCCGGCCCTATATACAGGGATCACTAGAACACTGTCATCTGAAGTGATCATGAAGGGTTGATTTGGGTGACAGAAATCTTTAAATTGCAGACTACCCTTCACTGCAGAATGTAGTGACATTAGTGGCATATAGTATGGTGCATAGAGTTGCCTGTTGTTGCTTTCCCCAAAGCCTTGCTAGAAGAAGCACTGAATTTATCTCACTGGCAGCACTGGATGCTCACAGAATTGGGCTTCGGGTAATATTTTCTTGAATAGGCATGAGATGAAGATAGCCCACCACAGTTGTATTTTGTGTGATGTGGCCAGTGAGCTCAGTACTTTGCCTAGGGGCTGCTCTTGTAAAGGGCCATTTTACTAATAACAGTGTACAGACGCTGTACTTTTCAATTGTCCAATTCTCTGCTAAAGTTTAAAAATATATAGCTTGCTTTTATCTTTTTTTTTTTTTTTTTTCATCTGCCTTTCAAAAGAAATGTGTGTCATACGCAATTGCTTTTCTTCATCACTCACTTTGATAACTTTGAAACTAATTAGTCAGCATTCAAGGAACTGTTTATTAAAAAAGCTTCTTTTGTGGATAATTAAAAGCTTGCTTGAAACTTAAAATAAAATGATGATTATACATCCTTTCTAAACACACATTACAGTGTGGAGTTAGAAGAAAAATAACTGGTGTCACCACAATTATATTATCTACAATGCAGTTGCCTTTATAAATTAATCACCCTTTTAAAAAAATGTTACCATCTTTATTATGTTTGAAGGAATGCCCATTTTATTTTATCTGGTTACTGGAGAACATTATTTTTTACACTTATTTAAAATGATTCTTTTATTTGATACAAAGATACATAGAAATGTAGCCACCTAAAGGGAGTTTGGGGTTTTATGAGCAGATGTTAGAATAATTAGAGTTCTCTATACTGACCAAATACAACAATGTGTATAATAGAATCCTGTTTTATTACACATCATCAACATACAATGCACACATGTAAAAAACTCCTAAACTACCCAACAACAGATAATTCCACCAATGTTAATATCCTGGTCTGTTCTCAAAACATACATATCCGTAAATAGAGTAGCATGCCAACCAAGACCTCCACTACAGGCTGGGATAATTAATTACACCAAATAATAAGGGCTCATTCACATCATGTAGCGCAGATGGCTGTGTGATCGGAATGCAATCTGTGCCACTATGCGCTGTGCTGATGATCCCATTAACTACAGTGAATGGGTCAACTCTGCGCTTACCTAAAAATGCATGCAGCAGTGCCATAGCGCATCGCACTGCTGCGCATATGATGGGAACGGCAGAAGTGTTGTCTATGAACTTATGCCGTTCTTGCGTGTTGCACATCATACACACTACCGAAATGCCAATGGCAGCATGAATGATGTGAACAACTCCTAATACATTTCCACCCTCATTACCATTTTGTTAGAGGACATGAACGTTTTGTGTTACAAGGACCTCGACCATGCTGATTTATTGTAGGTCATAGGCTGACATGTGTTGTGGGGCACCTTAAAGAGAATCTGTACTTTGAAAATCTTACATAAATAAACGTACCAGCCTGTTTGTTGTCTTCTCCTAGCCCCCTCTGTGACATTTTCGCTTCTCCCCACTGCTTTCTTGGTGATAAAATCACTGTTTTATTCATTGTTTTTGTAAACAATGAAGATGGCCGCCAAACAGGAAATACATTATCCGAGCAGATGCCTGTTTGCAGAGGCTCCTCTCAAACGTGATTTGATTGCTGGAATGTTACACCACTTGTTGCCTTAGCTGCTTGTCTGAACTCTGAACTGATCTTTCTGCACTCACAGCTGTTCACAAGGTCACAGCTCCTGAGCCTGCAGATGCTGGCTGTGAGCAGAGACCTTGTCTGACTCATACACACAGCACACACACAGAGCCTGCAGGGGGCATGGAGGAGGTGTGTATAACTTCTCCCTATCACAGCAGAGCAGTGCATTCCTCTTTGCCTCGACAAGGCTTGACAAAGGAAAGAAGATTAGATTTATTACAGAGACAGTGCAACTAGAAAAGGCTGCAGTAAGCCAGACCACATTAGAACAGGTATAGGAACTTATAGGATAGAATAAATAAGGCTGAAAATTTTGTTACAGAGTCTCTTTAAGGACCAAATAAATGGTTGTTTTATTTTTCCACATACTTGAGTTTTCTCCTAGGAGATAATTTTTCATCTTCAACTTAAATTAACTTTTTAGCACTTTACAATGGAAAAAATAACAAAAAGTAGGTGAAAAGGTACTGTCAAAATTCTTTTGAGTATTTGCCTGCTGAGGGTGTAAAAGGCATTTTATTTACAAGTTGGGAAGATAGCTCCTAGGAGAAAACTCAGGTGTAAACGTGAATTGCTTATGGACCCTAGAGAGAAGACAACAAGCCCCATTCACTTACATTGAAAAGGGTAGAATTAATTCCACCTGCAGAATGCTAGTTTTCCCACTTTGTCATTTTCAGTACAATGCCAAGAAGGGAAAAGTGGTGAACAGGTGTTTGAAGCAGACACAGTTGTTCTCTGCTAATGCCTATGAAGATCACCACCTCAAAGTGGCAAACTACATGGTCCCTTGTTAAGTGGTGAACAGGTCTATTTGCTGCCTTAGAAATATGGAAATTGTCAGAAAGGGCTCTCAAATTATAAAAATCTGCTATATTTTGAAAACTGGCGATCACATAGGAAACAGGTGACTTTTTTTAGTGGTGTTTATAGTGAACTGCTAGTGCTTCAGAAGAAATCATGCCTTTTTAACCAATGACAGTTTTTTGCCCTTTTATAAGTAGACCCCTTTGTGTTGCTTGGTGCATTATACATTCTTTATATCCATGGGATTCCTGTTGTCAGGAGAGAGGAGAATTCAGTTCATTTCTTGGTATCAGATGGTTATGTACTGGTTGTCAGCCTTGAACATAGACAGAATCACACCGAAACGGCTTACTCTATTGCCAGCTTATAAATGTATTTCTCTGTGCTGTGAGACAGAGTTTACATTTGTAGAAGTATGTTGCATGGGTCAGACCTAACTGCTGTAGAGGAAGGATACCTACAGGCTTAATACAATTATTGCCATGTCTGTGTCAGCGGTTACATCAATGGCAATCATTATTTCTTTATGAAACTAATGTGCATAATCACTAAGAATGATCGTAATGAGGTTTGTTCCTTGGCATAAATCATTCACAGAGCAGCATAAGCAGTGATTCCCAGTCAATGGCCATCTTGAGATCTTTTTTTATCCATGAAGATTAAATTTATAGGATTTTTCAATTTCTAGGAAGGCATCTTTAAAACAGAAACTGTAATTATACTTCATACAAAAGCTGGTTGCTAATTATTCACTTGTATTTTGTTTAAATATTTGTTGTTTAGTTGGACAGCAATTTTTGTTCGCTTGATTTTTTTTTCTAGTTTGTTTAGTTACAGTAACTCTGAAAATGTCAGTTCAAAGATGTCCTATTCAGCCATTGATGGGTTTAGCTAATTCCATCATACACTGATGTTTATTTCTGAAACTATTACATTCTGAATATTCATCCAGCGATCATCATAGTCATTAACATCCCGACATTTTTATTGTGTGGTTGATGGTGAATGAAACTTCTTTGTAACTGTTTAATTTATCTCAGGTGGTTTTTATGCATTAGAGGTCTGTGTACAGAGTACTGGGAAATGCTTGAAAAGACCCGGATATTTTATATACAGAATACAAATATGAAGATGATGACATATGTGGCTGAGCTGACACCTGTGCATGTACTTTCATAAGTGTCATGCTAGTGTATCTGTGCCACTGCAGAAACAAATACTTATATACCAGATCAAATATGCATAGGCTTGCGAGCAACTGCCAGCTTTCTTGTGGTGGACTTCAAACTGGTACAAGGACATTAATTGGCACGCATCACTGTCATAAGCTTATTGACAAGAGAGCACTTATATCTTTGTAAAATGCTCCACATCTGCTCACCAGAGGGCAATTGAGGATTATTGTCAGGGCTGCACCATACCTGCAACTATGATGGGGATTGCTGAGTTAGCTTTACCCCATGTCACCCAAATGGGAAACATACCCCATTTTATCCTCTCCTTTCCTCTTGCCGGACTAAGTCAGTTTGTTGCACCTGCCATTTAGTCGATCAATAAGTTTCTACATTATTTTTTAAAAGCTATGGTTTTTTTTTATATTTGAGAGTGGGCTCTACTCTTTAGACCTTGTTCACTATATTTATTGCTCCAAACTCTCAGTACAGTACAGTCCTTGTTTACTTTCTATATTAAGTTCCAAAAGTATGTTTGTTTCTCACTTTGTACAGTGCCACATAACATGATGGTGCAATGTAAATCAATAATAATTACTCTCCCTTCCTTCTCTACAAAATAGTTTTCATTTGTTGTTGTCTCTGTACCTGCTAAAAAGATTCCACTTGAAACTGGAAGTGAAGGTTACAAACAAAAGTAAGAAATCCAAAATAGGTTCTGACCTTGTTACATGCTAAATGCAAAACACAAGAGAAGCAAATGCTCACTCCCAGCAAGCAATCTGCCATTTTATATGGTCTACAGACAGCCTGTCAGACAATCAAGTGTAATGTTATACACCCGTGTCTGCAGTACCAAATCTAGCAGGAATTTCATAGATCCAGCAAAGAAACAGGTGAGAGGTTTGGTCAGACATAATTGTAGACTATGTCACCAGCTGGGGCACCAAGTGCAGGTATACCCTCTCAATGTCCCCCTCCCTAACCACGTACCTGCATCTGCATACTAGAAGCTGCAAAAAAGAAATTTACAAACACAAACACTGGTGCACATGAAGAGGCCCGTGCTCTGCCACCACCAAGGACACTCAACCTGGGTTTGGGCCCCCCTCCTGTCATGTGCACCAGTGTTTGTCTTGTATCATGCTATCCAAATCTAGAATAAGCATTTTTCCTGTAAGTGGTGTTCACTAAACTGGAGATTTAACCATTTTAAGCGTAGCAAAATATCTAACCAATTGTTCTACTACTGAGAAACATCTCTTCCTGGCATGTCTGTGCGTATGTATGTGACTATGACATCCCCTGTGGTGAGAACAAATGGTAACACACTTTGTCAGCATCTTGCAGGCTTGCTGAGCTAATGTATCAGCCTGGAAAAAAACTATCTTAATTCAGCATCAGTCTTCAAAGCTGGAATTGATTTGTCACATTAACCATCCTGATCTATAATAAATACTCATATAATTTGTATATCAATGTAGAAAAATTCAAGGCTAGCAGTACAGAATTTGCCTGGGGCATACCTCGGAAGCAGTGACATCAGTCATACATTCTATTCATTTCTGCTTCAACTCAAAAAGTTTATGTGGATCAAACAGAATTTGTATTGGAAGTTGACTTGCAAAGTATGGACTCTTTTGAATGTACTCAAATAAAAGGTTTTAGCTAAATTATAAATATGGCAACAACTCTTGCATGAGTTTAGATTTGAAGGAAATGGCTAAGTATATAGCCTGAAGGGAAAAGTAAGGTCTGCATGGCTCATAGCAGCCCGGAGGTACAACTAAAAATCACAAGTCTCCTTCTTACATAGAGCAGAATTGCAGCAGTGTGCAATTTAATGTGGGTAAAAATAAATACTCGGTAATATGCATGAGTTTGCAGAAACAGGTACATCCCAGTCCCATATACTATATAATATTGGGAGGGAGGGGGAGGGGTAAATAGGTTTGCAGTTATAAAGGTTTCCTCCTCTGTGTAGAGTTTGGCAAGTGATGTTGCTGATTATGCATAAATCCCCCCCCCCCATCCCTAGTTGCATACCTAACACAAAGAGGGACCCTACACTCCCATAGCCCACCTGACACCACCCTGCTTGTGTCCTCATCTACAGGAGTCATGTGACTGAATTTCTCCTCCTCACCATGGCTTGGGTTTCTGAAGTCTGGACTTCATGCCTGGGCTGCTCCTTCCACCCATAGAGTTTGTGAGGTAAACCTCGAAATAAGTGGGCTCCAAGCCCTTCCACAACCACCCATGCCATATTCCAGAATCTGCTGACCGCATCACACAAAGCCTAATCTCCTCCATTACCCTATGCTGTTGCCAACCTGACCACTGTCCACATTTGGTATAGGTGCTTAACCACTTGAGGACCACAGTCTTTTCGCCCCTTAAGGACCAGAGCCTTTTTCTCCATTCAGACCACTGCAGCTTTCACGGTTTATTGCTCGCTCATACAACCTACCACCTAAATGAATTTTAACTCCTTTTCTTGTCACTAATAAAGCTTTCTTTTGGTGCTATTTGATTGCTGCTGCGAGTTTTATTTTTTATTATATTCATCAAAAAAGATATGAATTTTGTCAAAAAAATGATAGAATAATAAATAAAGTAAAATTTCCTATACATTTGAGCGCGAAAGTTATTCTGCTACATGTCTTTGATAAAAAAAAAAAAAACATTCAGTGTATATTTATTGGATTGGGTAAAAGTTATAGCGTTTACAAACTATGGTGCCAAAAGTGAATTTTCCCATTTTCAAGC